>NC_140668.1:25552080-25964580 GCF_054131305.1 Coturnix japonica | reverse complement strand
CCGTGCTACCCAGCCCCACACAGCTTAGTTAAAAAGACAAATCGCAGCACTACATTTCCTCTTTAGGGAGGGGAATACGTCAGCTTTGAAGCCCAGCCTTCTGTGAACGCAGTGCTGGAGTGAAAATTACCCTGGTAGAGGCCACCTCAGCAAAGGACATAATTAGATAAATAAAATTCACAGGTGCTAACACTCTCCAGAGGGGAAAACAAAAAAAGAGCACAGTCAACGATCTTACAGACTATATCCAGGGGCGGAAGTAACATGTGCATATATGTGTGTTTGTATAATATACACATACAAATAAATATTAATGCCAAAAATGCAAAGTAGATGTGTGCATGTGTCTGTGTGAGAATTAAACAACCCATGAATACACAGATTAAACATGACACTCTGAACTACCCTGCAGTAGGAGAACCATTTTACACATAACACAGACAGCGTGAAGAGCAGCCAAAATGCCCCATTCTTCTTGAAAGAGGAAAGAAAAAAAAAATAAAGGAAAAAGAAAAACCTACCTTGAAAATACAGCATACTTATAATCATTTCTCCAAGCATGACAGCTGCTGTGCTGTGCTTTCAGGTCCTTTGAGAATTAAATAGTTGGGTTTTTTTCCCCCCAAAAAATTCTTAGAGCACCAAAACTTTTGTTTTTTTTCAAACCAACACCAACAATGCCCTTACCTAATAATAAAAAGGGATAGGAGAGCACAGCAAACAAACAGTGGGGGAGCCGAGCAGAGGCCAGGACCCAGGGCTGGAAACCAGAGGCTTCTTCCTTCCACTTCTCCCTAACTTTGACACGTTTAAACAAAACTCCACCTTCCCCACATATCAAAAGTAGGAAAACAAACACCTTTGGGTGCCAACAGCCACCTCACCAGTCGGCTGCACAGAGAATTTCACATTTAAGTTGTCCAGGAGCTAGTCTCTCTTGGGTTTATTAGTTATACCAATATTAAAGCAATCAAACACATGCTATGTGTCACAGTGAAACCTTAAAACAAATAATTACAGCACACTTCAGAAGCAGAGACATCACTTTTGCCAACACGTGGGGCACAGGCAGCAGCTACAGGACACCCACGTTGGTGCCAGTTTAATCAGCAAGAGTGAGGATAGTTTTTATCTATGTACACGGACATAGATTCCCTTTCACAAGTCCCAGAAAGGCTTATATCGCTGCATGACTGCTGAGGACCTTCTGTCCTTGCTGTCAGCTCTATGCATAAAGGTCTCCTACTCTCACAGCTGCAGGTTTTCAGGCAGGAGTACCCAATTCCCTAGGAGAGCTAGCTTGAAAACAGGCGGAAGAATGACAATACCAACTGCACCATTTATTGCCTCGTGAGTTAATAAGGCTGCAGCCTAATTAAACCTCTTCTTTTGAGCCTTACCATTCTTCTTGTGTGGCTGAGCAAATTCGCTCTGCCTGCACTTGGAGACCGCAGACTTGCTGCAGTAACTTGGCCTGAAGTTCTTGCACACAGAGTGCACAGGACTGCAAAAAAAGCAAATGCTAATAACGTAAATGGATACCTGTCTACTTGAAACATTTTCAGATCTGTTCAGCCTATAAATTAGCTGCATCACAGCATCCACTGAATCAAACAATTAAGACTGAAGCATATCCATTATTTTTAGGGTAAAGATCTACCTACAACACACTCAGTGCTCTGACCCTAAATTCCTGTGCAAGAGCTGGAATTTCAAGTCTTAAAATTTCCAGTCTTAATGTTTCCAGTACATTACTCTGATGGTGGAAGAGGTCCACAGTAACTATTTGAGACTTCCAGGCAAACTATAAATGCAAAACTACAATAGTTTTCTGTACAGGGACTGAATTCTCTGTGAAGCTGGACCTAACGCCTTGAGTCTGTTACATCTGCACACAAATTCACATTTACAGCCAGAAGCCCCACTCAGCAGAACTACCTACCAACATGCATAGCAGAAACTGCATACACAGCCACTGTACTGGGCCTCGTCCTTGTAATGTGCCCCCAGTGTGGATGGAGCTCTGGCAATAAATCTGTATACCTGTACCGGTACCCCTGTAACCCCTGTACCTCAGGTTGACTTCAGCATCTTCAAATTCCTCTTTGCAAAACAAATCACATCAACCATGCCTGCATTTAGCAGAATGCAGTTCACAGCACAGTGTTTTTGTTCCTCCTCGTCAGTTCTCTCTACAGATTAAATGCTGATGCACTGAACTGCTGCTCTTGGCTGAAGTGGGCAGGTGCAATTTGATTAGTATGGATTCTGGAATTGGTGAGTACTGTATCAGTATCCTCCCTAGAAAATAGGTGACATGTCATGGGATATTAAGTATGGCCATTTAATGTAAAAACTCAGATAATACATGAGTTAAATTGGGAAAATGAGAGAAAGCTTTTAAGCATTCTCCCAAGACAGATTGCAGAATAATATTATTGTACATGCAAGTAGTGCTGATTGACACAGTCAGAAGGCCATTATACTAGTATGGTATAAAATCATTATAGCAAAAAGCATTTCAGAGCTGCAGAGTGATAGCAGCAACATATAATGAATTATCAATAAAGAAGTGGTGATTCAGTGACATTACATCTGAATAGAAAGCTTCCTGTTATATAATTTAAAGCTGCCAGCCTGACAAGTGACTCGAATATCCAATTCTTTCTCCAGGTATATGAATCATCCTTCTCTTAATTTTACCAGAGCCTGCAATTTCGTCGAGTAGCCCAGAAACCAGCCTACAGTAAGCAGTGCTTTTACATAAAGGTTGTCTGAGCAGCTTTCAACAAGGCAGCCTCTTATCTGTAAGACTCAGCCTTTGAGATGCAGGTATTAAATAAATACTTCTTGTTTACAGCAAATAAACACAAAGTACAGACCTGCAGCAAACCAATGCCAGCAATGCTTTGCAATAGGGCAAAACGTGAGTCCTTAAAGTTGGTGCAAAGCTCATTTGAAATCAACTGGAACGTGCTAGTTCAGTGCTGCAACATGATCATACGGGAGGATTAGGGCCTATGGGAAAATTATTAGAGTCACCTTTTCTCTTTAGATGACTATTCAGTATTTGCAGTATTAATGTAACACCTAAGCATAGGAAGTTCAAAAGTAATTAAGTTTAACATGTGGGATTGAGAAGGATTCTGTTTGAGCATTCTCAATATTGGAACAAAAACATAATCGACAAACAAGATGAGCTGGGCAGCTGAAAATAATGCACGTGTGGTAAGTGTGGGCATAATATTATTCAGAAAAGAAATAAGTCCACGGTGTTGACAAATCCAACCATTTATAAGTTGAGTAGTTTTAAGCTGCCCTCCAGAACCATAAAAGTCATGCCTGTTTTAAGATGCATATTTAGACTGATTATCTTTTTAATAAATGGAGGTTAAGTCTTATAGAGGCACCTAATTTCATAGATACATCTTATTCTATTACTGAAAGCTAACAGTACACGTGCACACATAACTCTGCATAGAAATACATTTCAACGTTATCAATGATGCAACATAATTGACCATATTGACAAAATTGTTCCAGTAGCCTTTGCTTAAAGTTGTCTGGATTATTAGTTTAAAAGTGGCTGTCCCCTCTGCACGTTTGCCTAATTAGAATGGCCTACCACTGCAGTCATTTTGCTTTCTGCTTACCACCTTTCCTTTTTCTCCTCTGTTATGAATGGTTCACCTACAAAAGGCAGAGGATCTATCTACTCTTCCTTCCCACCTAACCTGTTAGAAGCCGGCAGCTGAAGACATTCCTTTTTATTGTGCTGAACACTCCTGCAATGGACAGCAGCTCAGAAATGTAATCACATGCCAACAGCCAGTAGTTAGAATGAAGCCTGACAAAACCTTACAGGAGGCAATGGAAACACAGAGAACTTCCTCACAACCTCACAAAAAGTTGAGGGAACTTCAAGAAAAGAACTGGTGGACATTTGCCTGAATTTCTGCCACCTCCAAAGACCAGTATGGAACCAGAATTTCAGTATTTTACCTGGAACTGGTTAGAAGCAACTCTTCTTTCAGGCAGTCAAGAGGTTTCTGATCACAGAACTGACTTAGGCCATTTTAAGCCTTTGTTCTTTTCTGTTTTAAAGATGATATAACCCTTGAGACCATGGTTTGGAAAAAGGAAAGATTTCTGAGAGCACAACCTGGCAGCCAGAAGCAGCTGAATGCTGATAGTGGATCTACAGCCAACTCCCAAGCTAACCACTCCACTTCCCTGCCTTGGCATTCCTAACTTTCAGGCAGAGGTACTGCTAGCTGCTCACCACAAGAATGCTGTAAAAATTAATTAGCAAAATGGCTATAAAGCACTGAGGATGAAAAAAAATATGTTAAGAGCTAAGCCTTATAATTAGTGTTATTTAATGCATCTTTAAAAATCGCTCTCTCTTCTTTTCTTTTATAAAAGAATTACACAATGACTTAAAGAAATGACAAAGTAATTTGAAGTAAATGACTGCCCTGTAAAATTGAAACACACCCTAAAATGTGGTTATTAAAAAATAACCACACACCCTGATAGTTAGCACTGCCTGAGCTGTGTATAGCCTTAACCTACTGGTGTATTATTAAGTGCAGTAGAATCAGCAATTATCGGAGGGAGAGAGATTGCTGATGCGTGTTAAATGCACATTACCTCTTTGGCATCAGCAGATTTGGTGCATCCATTGCTGGCAATGAAAAGCATGCTGGGCAAATTCAACTCGTGGCACAAAAGGATTAATTAGGGTACAGCTAATACAAGCAATGTTTAGACATGAATCAAGAAATTTAGGACACGGGGCTTATGGTGCACTGAATAAATGCCAACACCATGAAAGAAAGAAAGAAAAGACATTAACTAATTTTGTGTTCATAAGATGCAGAAAATTCTACCCCGGCTTCTGCTTAGCTGAGAATCACACAGTCAAGTTTCCTCTGAAATCCTTCACATACTACACTAAATGTTTTCTTGTTTTTATGCTGCTCCTCCTTTGCTGCATTTAAGTGTCTTTTCTGGCTAAAAAGAGAAAAACCCAACAGGTACCTGCTGCCAAATACTGCAGATTCTAAAGTCCTGCCTTCCTTGCATGCTACTCAAGGCCAGAAACTCAATACATAAGCACAGATAACTTAGTTCTCTACTGCACATATAGCCTAAAGGAATGTTTATCAGTGGGTTAAGAAAATAAAATAAATCAAGGACCATATAGCTCAGGAGATGGACATGGGAACTGTGGCTTACCTTTGAGTAGGACATTGGAGAGCATGCACACAGCAGCACCCTGCTGCACTGATGGACTGCTGTTCTCAGGTCCCAGAAGCTGCAGAGAGCTGAGAGCAAACCTCTGCTCGCTTTCTGCTTCATGAATTCATCTGCCTTCTGAAAACAGAAGCAGCAGCATAGGTGCCTTATACTCCACAGTGTACTGTTGCAAGCAGACACACTTTTGCCTGTATTTATCAGAGTTCCCTATCTGTGAATGACTGTGACACCCTACTCTTCCAGGAAGCTTTTTGGAATATAAATATGTTTAAATATATATATATTTTTCCACACTTTTACTCTGAAACAATAACTCATTTCATAAAAAAGTCACAGAAATGCTAAGAGCAGGAGTTCTCCAAGTTTTGAAATAGCAGGAGACTGAAGACAACTAAAGGGAATTCGCTGAGTCCAGAATCCTGAGCACAGCACAGACAGCAGAAACCACCTCCAACCCACAGAAACCCTCCAGTGTGAAAACTACGTTCATTAAGTCTACAGTGTTCAACCAGACACATATTGTAAGTTTTCCAGTATTTAAATCATTCTCTTAAACTTCCCTGGGCTGTGTCAGCACGCACATCCAGAGCAGCAGGGCCGGTCCCCCAGGGCTGTGACAGATGCGGTGCCTCCGCACCCTTCCACAACAGGAGGTCTCCAAAACCATTGGATTTACACAAGGCATGTAGAAGTTCTCATCCTTAGCCATGATTTATTTTCAGGGAAATTAAAGCTCATATTCACATATTGGTTTTTCAATAAATGGCTTTAAATTATATTTAAATAATTCTCAATCTATTCTTTAATTAATCACACTGCGGACCAATTTCCTTCTCTTGTTCAGGAAGCTTGACTTTGCCAAGGTCCCAAGACCCACAACACAGCAAGGCTGAGAGTCCTCTTATTTTGACTCTTTCCCCGTGTCTCTACAAGCCCTGATTTCTAGAGAAGAGAAAAAAACAGCCCCTGTAAGGCCTCACACTTTAATCACTTCAGGTTAACGCAACATCCTAATGAAATCTCCCTTTCCATCTCATGATTTGCTCCGCTCAACCTGCCAATTCAATGCTCTTATGGGATCGTTCATTGACCTTAAAGACTCCCATTACTTCCACCCCCTTTCTTCATTTGGAAAATCAAATTAATTTTGTTAGTGACAATTAAAATTTGCTTAAAACACTAAGTAGGTATAATGTATTTATTGCCCTTGGAGAATCGCAATAAGCTGATCCACCGTATTCAAAGTTTCTGTTTTTAATTAAGAGCAACATTATGGTTTTAAAGGCTCGTTTGGTTAGTTTTGCATTTGTTGCACTTGATACACAATAATTAATAAAAACCAAAAAGGTACACCACAAGATAATATAGGAAAATGCTTGTATTTTAATTTCCATGTTCACAATTGCATTGTGCAAAATAAAGAAATGCAAGTTGACTGCTTCACTCATTAGCAGAGACTCAATGCTTTTGTTACCATTCCCTATTCTGGACTCCCTTACAAGCAGCATTACAAAAGCTACACTTCACTTTAAAATAAATAGTTCAAAGCCATCACTCAGGAAAGACCGAGGCTATTACTGAAACTGGGCCAGGACAGCAAACAATGTTTTTTGCAAGTTTGGGTCCTAAAGAGCAGTTCAGCTTCTGCTAATCTGTCTGGTGGCATCAGAAGTGTAGCTCCATTTCCTGTGCTGCTGCTTCCTCATTTCAGCTCCCTGCTGTTTGTTTCTAGGATATTTTCCTCCCTGCTGGGTGTATGTTTTACTCTCCTCCAGAAGAGCCCTGATCACGTTTCTTTTTCTCACACTGTCTATTGCTGACGCCTGCTATGGGAATCTCCCAGCCGGCAGCAAGATCCCAGCGTGTGGAGCATCTGGACAGTTATCATGAACTAACATAATCCCTTCAGCAGCCTGTGTTAACAGGGAGTGATTGGTTGTTTTCAATCCTCCATACTTTCTTGGATCTTAAGAGAAACATGGGATTGAAAAAGAAGCATCTTCTGCGCCTGTAAGTTGGACTAAAGTTAACAGAGGTACACACAAAAACTCTCCTGAACTAAAAAACAGTTCAGCATCAATATTCTTCTCCTAAAAACACCTTTTTTTTCCCCTCTGTCCAGGTTGAAAGGATTGTGCCAAGAGACCTAGAGGCACAAGGCCATTTCTCTTTCTCAGATAAGGAGGCCCAGATGAACACATGGCTATGAAAACAACAATTATTTACAGCAATGAATTAAAGCTGAAATGGTGGCTCATCCTATTGCCAGCCAGCTCAGGGACAGGTACCCTGTCAGACAAGGTCCCCTGACACAGCCTGGGGGGCCCATGCCCAGGAGAGCTGTAGGCCTGCAGACAGCACAGCCAGTCTAACCACGGCCAGTGGCTTGGAATGGGGCTGCTGGGCTTTGGAGCAAGTGTGTTGTAAGGACAGATCAGCTTTCCAGTTCTGGGGGGTCAAACACACTCCCAGCCTCACTCCCCAAAGCCAGAAGTGATGGGTGGAACAAGACTGAGGAACACAACGTACAGAGAAGCAATCCCTGCAACACTCAGTACAGCCAAATGACTGCTGAACTGCACAGACAGATGTCTCCCAGTGCACTTACTGCCAATTCCTACCTCAACCTCATTAACTAATTTTCTGATCTCCACCCAGAAGGGAACTCGTACTCCTGATGGCCCAACACACAACACAGGCTGTCTCCAATTCAGATGTCTTGCTAACTTCCTGCAAGAATGTTATCCTTCAGTCACAGATGGCCATCCTGCCAACAGAAGATGCATGGATGGAACAGAATTGCTCCTACCATTCTGATCATCCCTAGAGGGGACACAGAGGCTTTTTCTCTCATCCCCTTCCGCTGTTTAAGAGGGCAGCTCATGCCTCTGAGCTGCATGACCCAGCTGCTGCGCTTGGGCAATATTTATCCTCATGGTCACCAGCCCTTCTCCACCTCCAAATAAAACAGAGCAGTGCCCGGCAAAGCCAATTCAACACTCACAAAGCCAGAGAGGTTTCTACATGCCTGTAATGTCTCCCTTTGCTAGGGAGAGCCTAATATGCTACTTGTTCTGGAAAACTCCCCCAGGCAGCTACATCCTTGTGAAAAAGCTGAGTTGCCTCTGGGGCAATGTGCTCCAAGGCCCTGGATCTGTCTGCAAGTGTGCTTTGGTGGTGGAAGAAAGGCTTGTCACTGATCCCAGTGCAGCTGGCAGGGCTGCAGCTGAGCTGAGAATGAGCTACAAATTAGTCCAACATTTAAATACTTGCTTTTAAAGATAAAAGTCAACTCAGCCTCTCACAGGAGCTCTTCCTGAGGAATGGGAAGCGTCTCTAAGAATAACCATGGCTGCTGCAGAGCAGTCAAGGTTCATGAGAGCCTCCTGACATCACACCAGGAAGGTCTGTGCTGCAATGTGATACTTGAAGAAATGACCTCAATGTTCTGCCAGTTACCACTGCCAGACATCACGGCATCATTCTTGCAGACAGAACCCTTTGTAATTTACACGTGTGGAGCCAGGCCTTCCTACTTCCTAATGACACCAAAAAGCCACCTAGAACTGAGGCTACAGGAGCACCTGGTCGTCATCTGGGTGCTTTATGCTTTAAACTCGGTACAGCACCTTACCTTAGAAAAGAGAGGCTACAGCACCTGGGTCCGCATGGGTGGCTCTCCTTATCTCAACACCAACAGGCAGCATTTGGGTTCATCAGGACTCAGCAAAACAAGGGAAAAAAGACCAGGAAAGGCCTGTCAGAAGGAAACCAAAGTGAGAATGTAATCCATGTAATCCAGTCCTCAAGTGACTGTGATTGTTAACTTTATTTTTTAAAAGGTACTACTAAACTAGGCTGAAATAAAAAATATTGAAGTACTGAGTGATAGAAGGCACAAGTTCATCACCGAAACCAACCAGGAATGTAGATGTTCCCTGTTGTACAAACACACAGCTTTTCCTCACACATTTTCTCCTATGTACCCACTTTTTTGATTAATGGCTTTGTGCTTTTGGGACACTGGGAACAATGTTTGAAGAATATTGTTTATACGGCTGAAAACGTTTGTTATGACTTCCTCCTACCAAGACAGAAATGAAAACTTCTAAGAACGTTTCAGGAATTCTTGCCACACCAAATAACCTGCTCCAGCTTAAGAGGTACCTCTCAAATAGCTTTTTTTCCCCACTGTAAGCATAATGATGTCATACTGACAGTGGGAAGAGAAAAACTTGGCTGTTTAATTTGGAAGATTGCTAAAAATGATACATTCAGCTTTCCTAGTCTAACAATGCAATGTTTTTATAGTTCACAATACCTAACACCCTCGTTCACATTAAACAAATCATCCTGAGTTCCTGTTGAAATAACACACATCCTATCCTCTCTCTGTGTACATTGCCACATTTGGAAAGAAAAAATAAATCTGTACTACAATAAGATCCCATTTTTGTCCAACTGCACATAGAAACATATTTAACACAGAGAAGCATTCTGAAAACCTATGCAGAAGAATGCTTAAGAACACCACGCATTTTTCAGGTGTGCTCTAAGATTATCATGGACATCTCCAGCCAATACAAATTTCACTCCTCTGAAAGAGTGGTCAGGCAGTGGAATGGGCTGCCCAGGGAGGTGGTGGAGTCACCAACCCTGGAGGTGTTCATGGAACACTTGGATGCTGTGCTGAGAGGCATGGTTTAGTGAGAGCTGTTGGTGATGGGTGGATGGTTGGTCTGGATGATCTTGTAGTTCTTCTCCAACCTCAGTGATTCTGTGAATGTCTATTATTTTCTTAGTGGTGCTCTGGTTGCTCCTCCCCTACTTTTCTCTTATCACTTCACTTTCCTTGTTCTTGTCCATCACCTTTCTTAGCTCTCTTTCTCCTCTTTAATCTGATTTTCTTAGCCTTTCATGTCTCTTGGATTCCCCTCCCCTTTCTCCTTAGCTTTAATACTGAAAGCCAATAGTTATGGTTTACAATTTTAAAGTATCAACTGTCAAATCTATTCCAGAAATGACCTCCAGAAAAAAAAAAAAAAAGCCTGCTTCATCATTATGAATATGAACAATTTTGTTCTTCAAACTACATTTAAAAAAAAAAAAAAAGCAAAACAGAATGAGAAACTACAAGTCATTAACAACGTTGTTAACTACTAGTTAATCTCATTTTTAAAAGAAGACTGAAGGAGTTTCTTTAAACACTAGCAAGTATGAGAAATCCAGGTATATAAGTTTAGGTAGACTTCCTTGCCATTGTCCTCCACTTCTTTCTAGCCATGCCCAGAAGGATCATTTTGAAGGAGGAAGAGAAGTTTAGTTTTCAAAGCTTACTTAATCATTTCCTTTTCCACTTCCATTGTAATCTTCAGCCTTTTCCTGAGACTGCAAAGATCAACAGAATGCTCACAGTATTCATTCAGTACTACGGGCTACAGTGTAATATTCTTTACCGGACACGTGAGGCCACGGTCTTACTTTCAATGGGCTACCCTGCAACTCTGGGAAAACAAAAACCAGAGGTATTTCTTCCCTAATAAAATACTTCTTAAGTAGAAGGAATACATTGGTTAAAAATGTGCAGAATCTTTCTGTCAGGGGGCCACAGAAGTGTGGACCTGTGCAGCTGTTTTCCACTTCAGCCTATTCCATTTTTGGGGAAGTATATTGGCTTCATAAAAGTGAGGCAAAAATCATTCTCTGGCCAAGGCCTTGGCACAGGAGGCTCTTCTATTATTAACAGTCACTGTGATATTAACATCTTGAAGACAACTAGTGCTCTGCAAAATTAAGTGTATAGGTAGGGGAAGATTCAACTGAAAAACAGTTGCTCTGAGAGTGCCATTTGAAAAGGTGCCAGGAGTAAATCACCACTTACCCAAAGAAGAACAGAAGCGAGTGCTTGAGCCTGATTGAGATTCCACACAAGGCCTGTGTCATACATTTCATTCAATAAGACAATCAAGATGATTAGGGAGTGTAGGAAAAGCTCATTAATGGCTATAGCAGACATTGAGTCAGCCTTTCATTTATCGCAAGCGTATCCGGATAGTTTTCATTTACTGGATTTTTTATTTAAAGAAGTGAAATTCATGCAGGCAGACACAAGTCTGCATGTCATACTGCTTCTTGTTCATGCCCAAAAGCTGCCAGCAAGTTCACTGAAGTGATACTGGCAAAAACTAACAAGTGCTCTACAATCTGCATGCTTCCTTTAGTTAGTTGCTTTACTTCAGGTACTTAAGATCAGCGTAAGGATAAAATCCCTCGCTAAATTCTTAAGATGCAGAACAGAACCCCAAAGCTATAATTGATGACAATACTCCAGAGTATGCCTTTAGCTTCAAGGACAGACAAATAGAGCATGCTAATCACTGGGACTTTGGAAGAAGAGTTACAAAACGCAAAGAAAATATGATGGGAATGCATGCGATTGGCAACAATTGTGGCTGAGACTGCAAAGCAGCACCCTTTAACGAGAACAACGTGGAGTGCGAATTGCTATTCTGCCCATTTGAACCAAACAACAGTACTAGCTCTATTTACAGTTACTAGTAAGTACAGAATCCACCTTTTCTACACAGTGCAGGTGGAAACAAAAGTGGGGTTTCTCATTTCATTGTATGTAGAGCAAGTTTCACTGTGTGTGCACACCTAAGCATTCTGTTCTGTGTATGTAACTGGAGCACAGGCACTATGGTTTCAAACAAGAGAAAGAAGGATGTTGGACAGCATTAGATCCACATAACAGAAAAATGCTGAGCAGATTTCCCCAGTCCTCAGTGACCACAGCAATACTACAAAATGGAAATGAAAAAGTTCAGTCAAAACCTGGAACCAACGTAACAAAGGTTCACCTGGCCAACTCCAAGTCTTCACTCCTCAAAAACCTGTATAAGCCCATGCTTAACACCAGAAAGCAGTAAAGGACCATACCAGAGCTAAATAAGTTTCCAGAATTTAAAATTAGAATGTATGCTAGAAGGTGCAACAAACAGCTCCACAAGCAGCTGCTGGTGCCTAGTAAGCATATCCAGCTCACTCTGTGTGCCTATATTAGAACACACAGGAACAGAAGAGTCAGTCCCAATGCCACAGCCGGACAGCAGGGCTCAAGAGAACCCTGAGCTTAGAGTGGGACATGGCACACTGATTCTACCCAACCAAAGAGTAGAGCCAGAGGAGAACATATGGGAAAGCCTCCCTTCTCTCCTGTCTGTGCACACCAAAGCTCCTCCTCAGCCCTCTAGACCTTTTACAAACCTCTCACCCACAGGGGTAACCCACTGCAGTCAGAGCACAAGCTGGCATTGCAGGAAGGGGCACTTAAAGGAACCATTGACAACTGAGATGACATTCTGGATTGCACCCCTGAAGAGGGAAGCCAAGACAGAAGCTGACTGGTAGCACATTCCATTATCACCTGGGCATATCACAGGCCCTAAATTCAGTGTAATTCACCCGGGGGAGGAAATAGGAGTAAAGAACCATAAAAATCTGTACAGCACAAGAGGCATGGCAGTATATTACAAGAGTCACTCTTCTTGGAAGCTCTGTATCTCCTCATGGTGGAATGGGAGTGTTTTGTTTTTGTTTTTCTTTCCATTAGAAGATGACCTTTGCTCTAAGTAGAGCCAACATCCACCAGCTTCCAAGGCTTGTGCTACCCTAACAGCAGCAGATACCTTCTGCTGCTCCAGACTCCTTATTTAATCAAGCATTCATAAATCAAAAGCAGACAAAACTGATTCAACATTTGGGTGAGAACTGGAAGCAGCTGAAGAGTGACCTAGACTGAGTCAGCGCCTGATAGAGTTTCAAACCATTCAATAGGAAATACAGTGGAGTTCATTGTTGCATTACTCCCTGCCTTCCCCTCTACCCCCCTCCAAAAAAGCAAGAGGTTCTTAATTGCAAGTGCATTGCTATGAAAACACCACTAAATACCAAATGAAAGATATACACAAACATATTTCTTTTGGAAACAAACCAAATGAACATCTGGTCGCCTGGTTATCTGAAGAAAAAAATCCAGAGGATAATGACAGCACCATTAGATGCACCAATGTAATTAATGCTATGTTTCAATGGGCTTAAACACATAAAGTGCTGAATACTGATGTTAGGTGCACCCACAGATCCCACCTACTTCAGTGAAGAGTGAACCATGATAACTGGGAAGATAGTCCAGGGAAAGGATGACGCACTGCTGATAAGCATTCAATGTTAGCTGGAGTCAGATAGCAGGACACAACAGAAGGACAGTAGGTCTGACTCTACGCTGTATTTAAACCAATGTTTTAAAATGATCAATAATGGCTTTTAAAAATGAATTCTGCAGATGGACATCATAAACACATGATAATTCCCTTATGAAGCATCCAAATGAGCCATCTAGACAATAAACTACGAAAGCAAGTGTTTTCCCCAGCTCAGCAAAAGCAATACTGAGAACATACAGATAGGTGCTTTATTACGGAGATGCACCTGAAAAGCCATTTGATGATACACTAAAAGCCAATTCTAGCCCTCTAAACCCAAAAGGCACACTCTTTCCACGAGATGCAAAGAGACACTGTAGAAAAAAAACAACACTTGGCCATCTTTTGTCATAGCTCACTAAAAAACAAGCCTTTCTACATGATCAGACCTTGTTTGTCCTCCTAGAGCCACCACAAAATGCACATTGCTGGCTAACTGAAGTAGGCAGCAATGCAATCATGTGTCTTCCTGCCTCATCCAGATCAAATTTATGCCAATAGCACATTGATCAGATATTAACTATCTAGAAACCACAACCTGCATTGTCAGACAGCTGCGTAACACAGCCAGGTGATCTTAGACATACTTGATTGTACCTGCATAAAATCTCCAGCATCTATGGAACGTGCCTCATAGATGTGCTGAATCCTGAAACTCAGGAAAACATACCTGTCTTTCGCCAATCACTTTTCAAAACAGATTTTTGATAATATTACAGTTGTGGATAGCTTCCCACATTGCCAAAAATGGCGCAGCTAATCAAATTAAAGTTTTCTAAGTGTTCAGAATAGTGTATGGAGTGCAATCTTCCCACATCTAAAAATCAAAATAGCTTATTTTGTTATGTAGGAGTCAACTGAATGCGCCGTTGTGTCACTCATCACAAAATTCAGAGGAATTATAGCTAAGTGATTTGCAGAATCTATACTTAGAGACTCTTACTCCCGAATACTTAAAACTCTAGATCTGTTGTTAAACTATTCTTAAAAGGATTGTCAAATATGCCCACATGTAAAATATGATAATCCGATGTTAATTCTCCTCTTTACCACTCCGTAGATGCCTGGGAACAAGCCATTGTACGTCTTAAGCTTGCTTGAGTTTGCCTACATTTGTATTCATTAACCAGACTCTTAGTGGGAACACTTAGAAGCCCATGACTTTTCTGATAGATGCATACGTACACTGACTGGCTGCATTATTTATCTGTGCGCGTGTCCATCTATCCGCCTCCACTCCTGCCTGCATTCAGATCTATACGTGCCTCTGTGCATTTACGTCTTTCACCATTCTCAAGTCATTCAGCCTACTTTTCTGGCACCGGCTCTGGGAAACTATTGCTTTAACTAATGCCCTCATGACTGAAAAATAGGAAAAAAAGAGCTCAATGCAGATAGGCAGGAAGCAAGGCAGAAAAAGTAGAATAGACAGATGGAGGTGTAAAAAAAGGGACGCATTTATGCTAAATTTGGGAAAAATAAAAGGATTAAAGGGATGTCACAGACTAGATGATTTAAGAAGGGGATTTCTTATGAAGCGGGGATATTTCTCCTGTAGAATAGAAATCTATCATGTATTCTAACCAGGGTTAATTCTAACATCTAGAACAAATCTAAATCTTAAAACCAAGATTAAGAGTTGGCTAGTGCCATTTATTATATCTGTCAACTGTTTAACAAACCAGGGAGGAAATATGTTATGTTTGGATTCAGCCAATACAATAACAATATTTATAGGCTGCCTTGGGAGCAATAATAATTTTACATGGGTTTTAGTATTCAACAGAGTATTTACAGGGATTTGAATTACTGTAGCATGTTCAGATTGTTTCTTCCATCCTCTTTCAGAGATCCTGGATTAAAGAGCCAAATCTCCCTTCTCCCTTCCGCCAGTCTACTACACGAACTGTGTACGTGTAGGGCTATCACAAACAGCACAGCAACTTGTTCTCTAAATCTGCTGAGCTAAACATTCCGTCTTGGATTCCCACTCAGCTGAGAAGATTCATACCTCAGACCCAATACCTGATCACTACGCTGGTCTCACCTAAGGATACTGTCCCAGTGCTTCTGTCCCCAAGGAGTCTGAAAGCTTACAGAGCAATAAGGTTTAACAACAGAAACTCAGTGATCCTGGTGAGATCAAGAGACCATGCTTGCCTTATGTTCAAATCAGTGAGAGCTCTGCTCCTAATGTGCAAAGTATTTCTGAGAGAAACACTTACCCACCCCCAGAGCTACTGCTCTGCCCCTGCTTCATCCCAAGGCACATGCAGCACACAGTGAACACTCAAACTTATGCAAAAGGACTGTGCTGTTACATGATAGCTTTTATCTGATGCCATGCCTACCTAACACATCCGTCTAAACCGCTAGTGCTACTAGCATAAACATCTTAGAAAACAGGAGTTATCTGTTACTAAGTAAATAGTTCTTTCCTTCTCCAAATGTCAGGTTTAAGTAAAAGATGCAGGCTGAGCCACACGTGCTGAATGAGATGTCTTAGCTTAGATTGTCAAACTTGCCACCCAGTTCCCTCACAACTTGGAAGAGTCACTCAATTCTGCAGTAATCCCTGCATGTGGAAATGCCCCTGGATGGTACTGTAACAGCAGGAATGCTAGATTTGCTGTACAGTTCTCCTCATTGTAGAGCAAAAAAGGGATGAAATTTGCTCAGGCAGTGGCTGCATTTGCTAGAGGGCATTGCACATCTAATACCTGGAAGAAAAGCAGACAAAATCTATAAAACTGCAGGAAGTTGAGTGTAATGATAGCGACTGTGGTGACGTTAAGGAGAAAATGCCAGTATAACTACCTACACAGCACGAACGCAAAGGGGGAATCTACAGTGTTTACAGCTGTTCATCAACCGGCAAAGCCTCACTGCACTCCAGCTGGCAGAGAAACAATTCCTTTCTCGTGATTCTTTTATTACTTGGATTTAGCTGAGTATACCAACCTTTCAGCCTGATGAAGGTGCAAGACTGGGAACACTGGCATATTTTTGTGAGTATAATTCATTTTTTGGTTCTGGTTGGAAAGCAGCACAGTGCAATATCACTGCTGGGTGAGCACCTGGAGTTAGAAAAAACACTGGTTTGCTCATAGGGCCCAAAAGCACAAAGTGTTTCCTAGAAGGAGATTTTTAAAAAGGAGAATTCATTAAAAAATAAAATGCTCCTGAGCACATCATAATGACTAAAAAAACCAGGCATGAAACTATGAGATCTGCTCCAAAAGTAATACCTCCTATTTCATCATGTCAGCAACAAACCTTCCCACAAATATTCCATTACATCCTGTTGCTGTGTGACAGATGGCAGCAGAGGGGCAGTCTGATAGAACGGCA
Source organism: Coturnix japonica (assembly GCF_054131305.1). NCBI lineage: Eukaryota > Metazoa > Chordata > Aves > Galliformes > Phasianidae > Coturnix > Coturnix japonica. Next base: position 25,947,703 of record NC_140668.1, on the reverse strand, counting down.
TCTGACATGGAAGTGCATGGGAAGCAAAGGTGTGTCACTGAATTCCTCCATGACAAAAAAACTGCACCAACATTGACTTCATCAATGCTTGCTGGATGCTTCTGGAGACCAAACTGGATGCGAATGCAGTGAGGCAGTGGGTGATGCCTTTCAGCAGTGCAAATTGCTACAAGCACAGTATGCAGGCTCTGTTCGTTGCTGGATAAAGTCCATAGGTAATGATGGTGACTGTATTGAAAAATGTGTCTTTCAGCTAAGAATGTGTCATTTCAAATAGTGTTATTGTGCTCCTTACATCTATTGTAATTTCCATGTAAATAAATAGGAGGCATTACTTTCAGAACAACCCTTGTATTCCTTCCAAACCAGATGTTGAAATACAAGAAAAAAAAACACCAAGAAATTGAACCCCTTGAGGATGCATTTCAGCTTTGTTTGTAGGACAAATGAAGGCTTAGCTCAAATGCTGTAGGGTTTGGTTCCTTAAAGCATTGAAATACAGAAGCTTATCCTGGTTTCTTTAAGTACTAAAATATGTAAAATGTCAATGGGAACAGAACAGGGAATGATACTGAAACCTTTTTCTTTGACATGGATTCATTTCAATTTACTGAAAAATGCCATTTGGAAAAGTTTTGATTTCAAGCTGTCAGAATATCCCATTTCATTTGCAAGCTATGCTTTGGCTGCAACTATTTTATCTGGTTTGGGTTTCGAGAAATGGTTCCCCATGACCCTCTTTTTAGCGTTCTGAAAACTCCACCACCATGAAACTCCGTCCAGAGAATATCTGTTCCTTGAGAAAAAGAACTTGAGGACTTGATTTTCTTAGCAGCACGCAGCATTCTGCTTTCCTACAACAAAATCGTGTTCACACACAGTCTTATCCACACATTCCAAGAACTGCATTTTTTCCTTCTTCTAATGTGCTTTTCTGTCTTTCAAAACACAGCAAACACAAGAGGACTGAAACTCATCGGAATTGGTTTGTACAATCTACAAGTTCCTTGCCTTTCGTCACTGTTGACATTATGAGATGTGAAGCCCTGCTGGTGAATGACAGTAAAAGAGCAGCTATACAGAGCTCATATCTGTGAATTTGGAAATGCACTTGAGGACTTGATTCAAAGTGCTGCTCCAACCGTCCCCATTCCTGGTAAACAAGGCACAAAATGTTAAAGGGAATGGCACAATAGCAAGCACAACCAGGACTTCTTTTTTATACATCCTCCTTTCCAGGCGTTGCTGTTATCTGCCCCTAATTTATGCTAATTTCCCCCCTCCCCCCCCCCTTTCCACACACATTTTTATATATCTTACAGTTTGGCAGTTTGATACTTCTGTTATGGATTATGTATTGTCTGTCTCCTTTTACACTTCACTCTTTCAGTGCCTGTGTCTGCTACTACAAGTCTACAAGACATACACAGCAATAACCAAAGTAAAAGCAGGGACATGAATACTTCTGGTAATAAGTAACCTTGCAACATCAAGCTTCCAGAAAAAGACTCAATGGCCCCATATTTACTAGCATTAAGTCTCCATTACTCATTCCTCCAGGACAGCTATCAGGCACAACACATGGTATTTCTGCCAGAATGCACCAATACAAAATTGTGGCATTGCCCTCAACCTAACCATTTAAAGTATATGCTTGCCTTTATGCTCATCGGTTACACTAAGAACCTCGGCAAAGGAATCACCTTGGTAATGCTTCAAAACACATCATAAGTATTCATTTCAGGAAAAAAAAAAAAAAAATAATATTAAGAATAAATCAATCCCTAATGTTGTACAGAGCCAGCCTGGTACACACTGTGATTCTCTAAAAGTAATGATAAAAGAACAGATTATTCCCCTCCCCCCCGCCACCCCCCCTCACTTTTTACAATAATCTCATGTAGTTTAAATTATCTACATCTATCAACCCCATACGCTGGTCAGGGCTGAAACTGTGTGGACCAAATCCACAGAAGTCAATTAGTTATGCCAATTTGCTCCAGCTGAGAATCGATTCTCAGTTGTCTTTACACTTCCCATAGAATATTCTGTAGGAAGCATCGCTTTAATGAAGCTCGGTCAGCATGTATGGGAAATGTCAACACGAAATTCCTCCTCACTGCCTTTTGGACTTCTGCAAACAGGTGTGTTTTGATATATTTGTTTTAATCCCCAGAAAACCCATTGGTTTTCTTTCAAATGGCAGACGAATTCAAAGTATGTTTGAGGAAACAGCTCCAATGTCTGAGACACAGTATTAGCACCCTCCTCCCTTTCCTTTGGCAGAATTTCCCAAATATGCAATTAAATCATTAGAAATGCTCCTGCCCAGATGCAGCCAATGTGGAATCATCACAAGTAATAAAGCAAACAAAAGAAAGATCACAAAATACATTAACTCTTACTAGCCGTGCATTAGCATTTTTAATAACTATCTCGTAACCATTTAGTCCAACAAGTAAATAAAACCTGTTTATTTGGTTATTTATTCTAAAATAACGCAACCTTTTTTATTTGCCCTTGTTATGAGCTCACTAATGTTAAAGGCACCGCTACCATCAGTTAAGTAATTATCATAGGATAAAAGCCTTCACCGTGAAAAAGTTTTGTTTGAAAAAGCATGAACTGCGATTCTCATTGATAGCTTTCACTGAGTGCAGGATTCAGTACATTGCAGCACAAAGGCCTAGATTATCTCCCTCTGTTAAAGGCTTAAAATTCTACAACCAGACCATGCCAGTTACCAGTATCAGATTATGATAACAAGATCATGTTCAGTTATAAAAACAAGTGTCTAAACTTTTCTCATGTCACTTTCTATCTAAGTCCCATTGCTAGTGGTGAAAGGACCCATCTGAATGTGTGTAGAAGCTCATTTTAAAGCTAGCTCTTTGAACTGGATTCATGGGGTATTTGCATAAGAAGATTTGGGTAAAAAGAATGGGCTGGTGCTGCATCTGCCCATTAATATGCCTGCTAATTCAGCACATTGTAAGCCTATTGATGTATCACAAAAGGCTCAAATTCAAGGACAGTTATCCTATTGCCATTGTTAGGGTTTGAATTCAAGTAATATGTTCACTATAGGAATACAGTTGTTACAATTAGATATTTTTCTATAATGGTATAAAGAACCAACGACAATCAGAATTACAATAACACTGATAAAACTTTGGAATTCATGAATTCTATTATTTTAAAAAGATGCAGGTGCCGATTAATTTTGCTGTGCATAATACTTGTATCTAGAGTACTGGAATACTTAAAGACAGGCAGCAAACTGCAGCAACGTAACCTACCAAAGCAAGCACTCACCCTTCAATGCTGATGCATGTTTATCTTGCTTACAAGAGTTTTAATAAAAAATTAAAACACTAAGCCGAGCTTCAACAGAGCAGAAGGACCCTACACAACGAGCAGGTTTCATAAGCAGGATTAGAAAGATGCAAAAGCATTGCTGGTGCTACCAGGGGATATCCTACACAGGGTGTTTTTATGGTGAATGCAAACTGGGTGAAAACACTGCACACACTATAGGAAAAAGGGCAGAGTTGGGAACTTGCACATGAGGTTGGGGCAGCCCAACACTAAGCTGGTAGCAACAGAAAACTGAAGGAGAGAACCAAAGGAAACGCACACAGAGACCTGCATGTTAAGCCTAGCTAAACTTAGTCCTTCCATGGTGCCGGGCTTATGCCTGACACTACAGCACAGGCCCCGTGAGGGGAGATGGCAGAAGAAACGTGAGCAATAAGAGCAATTCCCCATGCTGGCAGCCGAGGCCTGGGCCCAGTGCGGCTCCTTTGTGCCGTGCTCCCACACTGCCGCGCTGACACGGGGCGGCCCAGCGCAGGGATGGGGCACGGCGGCATTTTTCTCACTCCGCATCCCTCAGAGAAGACATCAAAAGAGCAGAGAGATGTGCTCTTTGTTTTGTTTGGTCTCTGACTCTCAACATGTGGTTTCGCAGGCCCAAACATCGGCACCTTTTAACCTATTCTGTTCAGCTTAGGCCTTGGCTTCATTTGAGCATTAGGGAAACTATAGTAACCAATAATCTGCCTGTCCCTGAATAGAAACTATGTACCTTGTCACACAAGAGCCCGAGGATCACCATTCGAGACAAGTTCCTTTACAGGCCCTCGGCTTTCTTTGCTGGGGCCCGGCCTGTCTCTGTGAAAAGGTGTCAAAACCCTTCGCCTCTTTGCAATGGGTGATCTGTGTTAATGTTAATTTATATTTAACAAACAGGATATTGTCCCTCAGAATGTATAAGTATTTGATTATCTATTACAAATGTTTTCATCAAGTCATAAACGAGGGCCCTTGACAAAAGGTCTTCCAGGAGCACTGGGAGGAGGGCTGGTGGGTGTCACGGTGTGCCGGGCTGCCTGCCCACCCAGTGCAGGTGATGGCACAGATCTGTGCCCAAACACCAGGTGGAGATGTGACCGTGACTAAGCTGCAAAACAGAACTTTGAGAGTTGCCAGTTTTATGCATGTATGTATTTTGGTCGCGATCTGATCTCCCGCTTAATGAGCCTCCCCCCAGGCACCAGGAAAATGTTATCACCGGTCCCATTTTTCACTCAATTTCTAATCCTGTGCTGCACTGTCTTGTTATTAGCAGGAAAAACAACAACAACAACTCCGTATATCATGTAGATCAGAGCCAGGAAAGAAAGGAACAAATGTCAAGGGTTTGAAGAAGCGATTCACATCCAGCTTCATTTCATCTCTGTCACTCTCTCCTGACTATGTCTTGCAACAGCTGACTGCTAACATATTTCCCTCCAGAGAAAGTGACATTTTTGCTTTCTTTATAACATTAATAGGAAGGGGAGCTAAACTGTTAATGTTGCACCAAAACAGCGCACTGCAAATCGAGGTATTTGATATGAAACTTCAGACCTTCTGCATTAAGCTCTTACACTGTGACCTGACATAAACTGGCAACTGGCAGCCGTCTGCTTTTGGCAGCTTGGCATATTTGGTCATTTATTGGGTGCATGTGAAGATCAAATGGGTTAAGATTCTTCTCCTTAAACAGCAGGGAAAAGAACATCAAAAAGGTGTAAATTTCATTTCCCCAGTTTTGATTAAGTCAAGCATGAAATGAAATGTAATACTCTCAAGTGGCAAGGGTTTATACTATTGATGTTGTTACTTCTGCTTCACAAAGCCCAATCAGCCGACAGCGAGTTGAACAAGCTAACAGAGTTTTAGGGTGGCCAGATGGAGGGTTTTTACTATGGTTGAAAAGACAGCTTAGTGCTTGCCTCTTCAAGCCAAGTCAATGCCAACTGTGTGAAATCCTGGCCATTCTAACCCCTTTTTTTTTTCCCCTTCCCTCCTCTCAATGCTGGTGGCTAGCACCATACAGGCCTGATAAAAGCAATCCCTTCAGCAAAACAATGTGCTGAATGAATATTTTCTGTCAGAAGCGTTGTTTATCTTCCCCCAAAGCACAGAGATTTCTGTATTCACTATTCAGATCAATCACATTACAGTATTTTCCCCATTAACTGAAATACATCTCATTTAAATGTTATCTGAAAGAAGCCCTCGCAAGAATGCGTTCGTTTCTCTGAGATTAGAACATTATTTGCTTTAAGTAGTGTGGTAAAGCAAAACTCTACTCATGTGCCACAGAAATAAAGATTTAAAACTGTACCTTGTTCATCCATTAAGTGATACCAGAGTTAATTCAGAACACAGCAAGATGCACAATGAGAAACTCTTTAGATCTAGGATACAAAAGTAACAGGTCTTAAATTGAGTGTGGTCTTACTTCGTTAGGAAATTTGTCCCTTTTTTATAGGTGCTTTTTCAGGCCCCTTGTTCCCACTACATTCTCAAATTTAATGCTCTTGCCACTATACAGCTGGACTAGAATAGAGTGGCTTTAGTAAAGACTTAATAGAATCTTTAATGCTTCTAACAATCCACTCCCATTGAACTGCATTAAGTAGATATTATGGAAGGACAAAGAGCTAAATAGCTCAACATCAACCTCATTAGGCATGCAGGCAGGCCTTGAACCATTTTATGGGCAAGCCTATTGTTAGAACACTCACCAGGTTAGCTTTAAATTGCAAATGATACCCTGAAAGGGGAAGAGAAGTTTTGGAGAATGGCCTCACAGAAAGAAAATCATTTTAGGCTATAAGAAAATGAAAGGCATTGTTAAAATTGCTCTGACCGTAGCAAATGAAATACATCATGGACTTGAGAGGCTGAATGCTACACTTGAGGGTTTTTTGTCGCCTTTTTTCCATTCCCCTTGCCGTTCAAGAATGTGGTATACATCAGAATATAAACAATACACAATCTGAAGGACTCAATAAGGGTGGCTCAACCTACTATCATTTGTCTGCAGTTAAACATATGATAAGAGGACAATAATTAACTGGATGGGAAAAAACAATGAAAATATCCCCTTTGATTAAACGGCAAAGCATGAAGAATGCTATGCAGAAAAACTTACCAGCATTACAGTTCTTCATCAGTAAGGACTCATTTAGACCAGTTTAAGCCTCAGCACTTGAGTGTTCGAGAATACTTTAAAATAATAATGAAAAAAAAGTCTCCCAAGAATTGTTGGCAACTGCAAAGTGCTTTAACAACTGACATTATGATGTTGCAAGTCTGGGAACGTATTCCCAAGCAGAGCCCTTCTCTGTCACCTTAGTGGATGAATAATTGTGCCTTTGCATATTCCTTGTCATAAATGGCAGGAATGAAGGGACCCTAAGGACCGCACTGGCAGAATTGGTGCCGTACAAGCAGAGTAAATTAAAACAAGGATTAGAGCAAGTATGATTGGGGATGACAAGCAGGGCAGTTGTCGCCACACAACGTGCCTCTTTGCCCATATGGTCCGTACCAAGCTTACACAGCACAAACCCTCTAACATAGATTCTTATTTAAGCATTCCTTCTTGATCAGGACAAAAAGTCCTTAAAGCTTCATGTAACAGGAGAAAATCAGAGTTTCATTCACACACACAGGCAGCAGCCTCAAGCACTATTATTTATGAAGATTTACATGCAACTGCCCAGTCTTTTCATTAAATTAAAACACACAAAAAAGCCCATAAATGTGAAAAAAATTGAACCAACAGCCCACACAGATAAGCATTAAGCATGGCTTTTATTGAATGTAAGAATGAATTAAATGATAGTTATATTAAAAAAATTAAAAATAAAAATGAGACACTTAAGGTAATTCAGAGCTTCCTTCCCAAGCACACATTTGCAGTACACACAGAACTCAGGGTCATTTTTAACTACCAGTAAGTGATAACAGAAGTACAGAAGGAGCTCAAAAGAACACGAGATTCACGCAGGGAAATGTTTGGCTGATCACATTCATGCTACTATAAGCAAAGAACAGAAGAGCAGGGCAGTTTTCTTCAGCTCATAGGAGTAGAAAAGAGCAACTCTGTCACTAAACCATTGTGCCATCTCACATGACACATGTCATTTTCTGGGCTTCAGTTCCTCTATTTACAAGGGAAATAGTACACATCATAAAGACACTTGTTATAATTCTCCCAAAAACATAAACATAACAGATGCTCCCCACACCACCGGCACATTTACCTTTCGCTATAGGATCACATCACCAGCCTTAATTTTCAGACAGACATTTAAATTCTACAGATGCCTGGGAACAATCTCAAGTCCTAGAGAAGAGTTTTGCCTATAGCAAGATACAAACGTGTCAATGCTTTCTCAGTACTGCAACATGCTATTCAGATAGCAGCACAAAAACAGAAGTGCAAGATCGTCTAGGTAAGTTTTGCCCCTTCCTGCTCTGTAGTACAGCTCTGCCTGATCACAAACCAGCATCAGGTTTTACTCCCCGCCTGATCTCTTTTTCTCAGCCAGAACAGCCAGTTCTGCAGTAGTAATGAATCTCGGAAAGCTGCCACAAACGGATCAGCACACAGAACACTGCATTAAGTGCAACCAGCAAAAACATTGGCAGTTAGAACATGACAGGTGCCTCTGGGAATCACCCAAGAGTTCCTGTTAAACTAGATAGAGATTCCTTGTAGAAACCCTTAGGCCTTTAGGTAAGAGAATCACAATCCCAAACAGAGATCTTACTAAATTGTTCCAACTAGAGCTCATCACAGATGTGAGCAAAGGAAGCGTCCACACGCACTGCATTATTACTGGGCTCTACCTACACAGTACCAAGATTGCACACCACAGTCAAGCTCTCCTTATACTTTGGGCCTTCAGAATACTACTGTGTCATAATAGCAAATGTGCTACTCCTCCTATCAGCTGCTGCAGAACAGCGCAAGATCCTTAAATGTTACAGCTCTCTCAGCAGGCAGACAACTCTGAACCTCTGTCAACAAATGCAGTCCCTAATAAGCCTATGTATGGGAAGTTCTTTGGTCAGCTTTGATAAGTCTATTACAGTAACATAAAAGATGCCCAGTTCTAATGGTGTAAGTTCAGATCATTTAGCAATAACACATCTCAAAGATCAAAACAAAATGACTTAGTAAACAGTCCAAGACAGCTCCTTCCCATGGAAACAGCTGTCTGAACTGAGATTTGGCCATTATGCTCCACATAACATGCCCGAGGCATCCAAGAACTGCCAGCATTTGAACTCCTTCAGAATCAATTTGTCAACCTCTTTTTGGCTTGGATTATTTGCAAACAGTAACTTGAGCATCATAAGTAACAATGAACAAGCCTAAAATCTCAAGTTCAGCAGGAGTTGCTTCACATGGGTATGTAAGGTTTTATTACATGCATTTGCTTTTCAGTAATTTCACATCTGAAATGACTTTTTTTTTTTTTAAGCTATTATTTTCTTAACTACATCCTCTGCATATAGACATCTTCTGAGGACCAGCTAAAATTTGAGAGTCAATCCTGAAAGCTGGCAGGTGAAAACCACAACTATGACTCTGCTCAGTGGCAAACAAAAATCAGAAGTAGGCTGAACAAGTACATCTGGCTTCAGGCATAAAAGCTGAGTAAACAGCATTCAGAAGCAAGTTGTATTCAGAAGCCTACTTGAGTCCAAAACTTGTTTGAAGGCTAAAAAGATATGTTCATCCATTGAGCTAAGGACCTTCCAAAGTAGTGAAGTTGAGGACAAGGATAGGACACAAAAGGTACAGTCTGTTATATCCATAGCTTACTAATAATGCCATTTTATTTTCTCCATTCCTAGATCCCACACATGTTTATTACAGAACCTAATGCTGGAAAAGAGCACACTAAAAGCTGGAAGCACCAAAGTTGTGTGAGCTGCTCACCTGTCAGGTCTTTCATAGTCTTTCCCAACTCTAAAGCACACTGGACTAGGTCCCTTCCCTAAAGGAATTCCCAGATTCTTGCTTCTCTGGCATGACTTTCTCTTGGTGTGTAACTACTGATGCAGTGCTAAAGAGGATCATATTAACCTATACCTTAACTTCAGTAGCACCTAAAAATTACAGGTGGATGTGCTAGGAAACTTGTACAACTGACAGATACTACTGCATTTAGCTCATTTTCTCAGTCCAAGAGACTTCTGATTTCTTTCTGATATTAAGAGCCATTTCAGTTTGACTATGCTTTATCAATTATACATTGCTACCAAAATTTTCATGGCTTTAGGGGAAAGGAGAAAGTAAACCCAGACTTGGCTATTATTTGGGTGGATGTATTCATATTTATTAGGATCGCTGGAGACCTCTTGGTTCACATCTGAGTTTTGATAATCATGGGACAAACCAGAAAATACACATACCCTATGTTATGAATACCAGTGACCCTTGCATCACTAACCACAGACACATTTCACGTTGCAGTTTCAGCTACCCACAACAGGATTTAGACATCAATCCACAGGTGAACAGAAAAGAATAGTCTAGAGTGAGGTCCAGTACTTAGGTCATGGAGACGTGGGACACCCAGTTCAAACCCCTGCCGTGGGGAATTTAAGTTAGTTACCTCTCGGTCATTTAGGCCAAGATTCACAAATGTATTTAGAAATACACTGCTCTTATGCTCCTGACTCCCAGTGAAAATAAGAAAGACCTCTAAGAACAGGTATAAATCAATCTTAGCAGGAAGGTTTTGGACAGCTACTCAAGCTTTCACATTGCGTACAATTTCCTGTCTGTTTACATAGAGAATTATTGACAACTCATGAAGAGAAATCCAATGAAGTAAATGTGAAGGACTTCCTGTTTCAGTCTTCTCACTTAAATTCTAGGCTGAGGCTACAAAATTAAATCAATAGATTACACGCTCAAGGATATTTCATATGAAGTGACTTCTGCTCAATCTGATCTAATCTGCACTGAAATGTAAAACAATCAGTCTCTGAGAACTCTGAAGCATCACCAGTTCCATTGACTTTGTATTACTTAACATTTTAAATGTATTTGAGAGTAAGCCAAGATAACTTAAGCAAAAGGAGGACATCAGACTTAATGGCAAGGTGATGGCACAGCACAAACCTTCAGAATCATTATTACAGCTCTGATTTTAGGTGCGGTTTCCCCTCTGCACTCCTCTCATCCATCCCTCAAGATTAAATATTTCTTCAGTAGGCTTCATACCACAGGTATCACACTGCAGACGTGCCCACCTGATGTTCTGAAATCCTGTTGCCACAATTCCTCTGAAAACAGGTGAGCTGTGTCTGAAGAGAACCAGCAATGTTCCACTGCTGTGAAAGCACATCTCTGCAAGTGGTTACCTTAAACACAAGAACCCCATAAATCTGAAAATGTCTGTGTCTGGGGGTTTGGACCCTAAGTGAACTTCCACTGCATTACAACTGAGTTCAGGGTAAAGGCAAAACCTTCCAACTGGCTTCCCCATATCACCAAGAGACAGAGCCCGCACCCCTCAGCACTGCAAATTCATTAGTAAGGTTCTTAATGTTCCACTTATTCCTAGCAGACTTACAAAACATGCACGTCCATTGCTTTGCTTTTCAACACTTCCACTGACTCAAAACAAAACCACAGACATTGATGAGCCTGAAAATAAGGAGAAACTAGAAGACAGATAGAGCCTTTTCTTTCATGGAATGGAGGCAAAGAGACTGCATTGCAGCATTCAAGTGATCTTTTTCCTCATTAAACAAAGGTATCACCCATTTACTCAAAAACAAACATCATAAAATAGGAGGTATTACTTCTGGAGCAGCCCTCATATAAATAAAAACACGTCATAATTGTAGCTTATTTGTTCCAATTGGGACTGAATGTTACAGAGGGAAGTTGTAGAGTTGAGTTTCTTAGCAGAGATGAAGATAACTCCTATCATTATTAAAAGATAAACATGTACGTACCGAAAAAACTAATTAAATTTTGTTGAGTTATCAGGAAGTCCCTTATGAACATCCTCTGGAGTAAGCCCTAATGTAAAGAGATCTCAATTTTGTGGTTAAATAATTTGAAGAGATTAATTAGTAAAGAATAAGCATTAAAAACAATTATGTGAAGATAAAAGTAACATTATTATTATTTACATCTACCAGTTTTCTAACTCTACCTTATGGAAGAAAAAAAAAAAAAGAAAAAAAAAAGCTTTCCCCTATATAAAGATGCTATTAGCAAGAAGGTTCTCTGAATTATTTGTAAATACTCATTAGCTGTATGGTAGAAACACACAATGTTCCGAGATGAAAACTTACCTCTACCCCAGATTTACATAAAGGATTAAGCTCCTTCCAGTTCAGAACTACTTTTTCAATCTCAACTCGGGAGAACTGATCTTTATCCCGAATTTCTTTTTGTTCCTCTGGAAGTTCACTTTAATCCAGCTTGCTTAATTTTCACCTTCTCCCTAAACCTTCTAGGCTTGTTACATGATAGCTAAGGATCATTATCCACCCAGGCTGAGGGGGTTTTCCCTTCATTAATTTCTCTAAGAAGATTACCAGTGCTTGTTTGTTGTTGTTTAAGCAAATGATTTCCCTAAGCTCTTTGTTTTTCCAACTGGTTTACACTTTAATGCCCTTGATTGAATTTCAAACAAGAGATCAACTTGACCAACCAACTCTGTTTCGGGGGAGACCAAAAGACACCGAGGAAGAACGAACTTTATGCAAACTACTTAGGCAAGAAGAGTGCTTAAAAACTTATTCAACCATTTAGTCAGAGATGCATCATAATTAGCATATCATTCAGGACTTGTTTAGTTTTTAAAGTCAAGGTGACTTTCCTTAGAGATAAAATTCTCTAATTACAATAGAAGCGTGTGTCACATTTAATAGTGGTTGTTTTGGTGTGCTGTTTTTTCCCCCCACTGGTTCAGTTCTACATTTCTCCCTCCCCTCTAAACATCTCATTGGAAAGGGGTGACATCTGCTCATTGAGAAGCAATAGAACAAACCACACAAAGACTGGATGTTCACTGTTTGCAGTGTGAGTAACAATCCTGCTCAAGCAGTCATTTTTAAAAATCACACATTCAGGACAACTAAGTGATTTAGTCTCACCTTAGCTTTTAGGTGAATAAATACAGCATTTAAACACTACAGAGCTTGCAATGAATTCTGTGTGCTCACACAAATTTGTACAAGTCAGTAAGGTGCACCACGTTTAACTAAGTACATACCCAGGTAACTACCTTTGCGTAGATGAGGTTATATCATTTTTAGATGGGCTGAGCACCTACCTCAACAAAACAGACCAGTCAACTTCAAATTCCATCACACTCTACTGATGGGTCCAGTTGTGCAATTTGTATTTATGGACTGCAGGATTTTATTTGCAGAGTTGCAAGCAGGCAAATACAACAAATTTAGGCCATTTCTGCAGGGCTACCATAAGCCTGCTTTAGATTCTTTGCATACCTACATTGCATAATATCAGAAATTGCAGGTTTTGCAGATTAACACAGGCATGAACACAAATAGACACATGAATGTGGTGTAGTTACATACATGTTCTTCCTACTTTAGCTAAAGTTAGACTACTTTCCCTACTGCTGGGCATTCGGCATTCTGGGATACCTGCTCTGGGTCAGAAATACAGTGAGCTCCTGAATTGCATTCTAAGTCTAAATTCTACAGAGCATAAAAACTGCAGCCAGTAACTAACTGAAAAGCAGAATATTTACCATAGGATTAAAGAGGCAAGTGCCAAGTAAGAGCCACCCTCTGATTTGTACCAGGTCCTGATCTTTGCACAGATAGTCGCCTGGTCTTTCTCCTATTCCTTTTCCGCAGAAAAAGGGAACACCCCATCAGTCTAAAAGGTAATGCTATTTAATTCATGACCCTTAGAAACCTGCAGATTCCCCTTCAGAACAGCAGCATCTTCAGCCAGGCTGCACCACACCTAAGGAAACACTGACCCAGAACAGCAACTTCCATACCGACAGTGCTAAGGAATCACCATCCACAGATGCTCAGGAAATAAACAGAAAGCTGTTATAGAAATCCTAGATCTTAATGACATGATACTCTTGCACCAGCCAATACGATAGAAGAAAATATAATGAATGCTAGTTACTATAACACTTAAAAAACAAGCAAACATAGGGAACAAAGTTATTAATGATATGACCTTACACAGTGCAGTTCATAAAAGGCCATATTAATATGGGCAGCCTATTTTAACTTTGCTAGCAACAAACAATACTAATGGATTCAACTGCTTCACACTATCTGTGTGCCATGAAAGCTTCCACCAACGCAGTTGTTTAGTTGCACGAGATCTCTTCCCCTTTTCTATTACATTAATTAAACGGAAGATACCACAATATTTCTCCACTTCGGTGTCACAAGGTAAATCAATAAACAGGTAATTATTAGTTAAAACCCAAGATATTCAATCTGGAGCATTAAGTTATTGATTTGACATTTATCCCACCATAAGTGTTTCCTTGTTAAGGGTTTCAATAACCTGCATGTAAAAATTTATTCCTTGAGATCCCTGTATTCTCAGCAATACTTGCAAACTTGTGACAGCTTGCAGCCATGCCATGCTCACACAACCAGGAGATGAGCAATGTCAGTTCTGAAACTGAAAGCTGGAAGAAAACTTACTTGTCTATTTCCAATGCCTGTTGGTTTTGGAAGCAATACATTCTCATGTATAAAAATCCAGTATTTAAATGAATAATTCTGAGAAACATGCTGTAATCCATTGTAATCTATGTATTGTAATTAATCCACTTTAAGTCGTGTTCAAACCATTCATATACATACACTTGCAACTGGTACAAACACCTATGTCACAACAAAAACCAATCGCAATTGATTTAGGAAGACAAAGCATGGACAAAATAAGCTTTATGACAACGTGTAGCATTTTAACAAAGTAAAAGTGTTCTTTTAGTAACATCCACATTTTAATGCATTTTTCCCCCAATCTCACCTTCTACTGTCAACACCATCAATTTCAGCAGTGCTCCTTCCCCCATCTCTTTCAACATCAAAACGCGGTCCTTCTAGTATCATTATTATCAACCTGAGCAAACTAAATGTGAAAAGGTGCCACTAATAGGACAGCTTTTGACATCACATCTTGAACCAGAATAAGCAAACAGGCAAGTCAAATCTTCAGGGTCAAGCTTTGAAGTCAATTTTCTGACCCGGGAAATCATGTTCTGTGACAGTGATGACAAACGGTGCACACATGCCTTGTATAAATATGTCTCTGAATGTTGCCTTACAAACATTCAGTCACCATCTCACTGTAGCCAACCAGGAACAGAAAAATGAGGAGTCTGCACCTAAAACATGGTGTCAAACAGTAGATGTTTAAATAAAACAAGCTCAAGTTTAAAATTACCTACTATTTGTAAGGTAAAAAAGAACAACAACCATCAAGAATAGAACAAAACATAGGTAATTAAAAAAGGGCCCAAATAAAACACACATACACCTAATTCTCAATTAACCTCTGACACCTAAAGAGATCCCGAGAACAACTTAACACACAGACAGTGCCTGCACCCTGTTTGGACCCCGATGCCTGAAGCATCTGGAGCAAAGCTTCCTAGGCACAGGACTGAAAAGTCATCGTTTATTGATTTCAAAATCTAACAGACTAATTATATATTTGTAGATGACTTGACAGATTCACAAACCCGCTATATGATTTTATAATGGAACATGCTCGCATTAATCTCCATCTATGGAGATAGCTGGAGGGGGCTGACCTTTATCTCATATTTAAAACACAAGCAATAACTGAAATTCATTTTCAATTTATTTTCCCATCATATAAAAAGAGGGAGAAAAGATTACTTTATTGAATCTCTTTAGCTGGTAAAAGGTTGGAGACGCACAGTCTTGATGCCTTCCAAGGAGCTATGGGGATGGTCTATAGGGAACAGACTTAATCGAATAAACTAATCTTTGCTGTGGAGATTAAGTAGATGGCTACAGCAGCAGAGTAACAGCAGAATGTAAAGTATCAGCAGCACCATCGGCTGCTGCAGAGGTGCTGTAGGCACTAGGAGAGCTTCCCTCTGTTGGGTCCGCCCTACAGATCCTGCAAATTTGGTAAACTTCATGGAAATTTAATAATGCCGCGGCATTGTGTCTGCCTGCTGAGCAAACAGCCTGCTGCTGCAAGGCACATCTGTGATAATTTAGAAGGGCTTTCTGCAAGATACAGTAACTGCTGCTACTCCAGCCTGAGGCCTTTAAGCTGAAGAGAGCATATAGGTGCACATCCTCAAGGTAAATACTATCTGGAGGTAAGGATGTGTTTCAAAGCTGCTCCTGACAGTCGGTAAAGTGCCTGACTTTGTAAGCACATCTTTGCAAACAGTCTTTGATTCCCTACGCCAATACACACATGAAGAACTGATTTAGGCTGGGCTAGAAACTGTCGTGACACATGACTAACATATTTCTGCACTTTTATGTTAGCTTAAATGAAACCTGGTTACTGCACCGAGTTTCTTGTTCCTCCTGTCTCTTCCATTTAGCACTCAAAGCTGGAAATCCCAACTAATTACAGGCTACGTTCCTGAGGAAATGGCAGGGATGGCACCCTCTCTCTGCAGCAAGCAGATTTTTATTATGGTTTAGAAGCAATCCAAAACACACACACTGTTCCTGTACTTTAGGCCTGGCAACGAAAAGGGAAGCAAACCCGAGCAGGGGCTAACCAGGTTTCAATGTACACAAAGAGCTTATTTAACAATCATGAAAAGAAACATTTCAGAAACAATTAACGCTGCCTTTGAAACCTGCAACTTGAAAGGAAACCACAGCAGCTCTGCCGGCTCCAGCAAGCAAGCTCCAAAGCAAGCAGAGCTCATCGATGGGGGTCAGCTGGGTTATGCAGGGCTACACAGGGACTGCAGCTCAAATGGGCCATCCCCAACATCCCGCTGTGACAGCTAATAAAAGCTGTTGCCTAACGCTTCGACCACAGACAGAGCTGGGGTGGAGTGAGGCTGAAGAAAGGATGTGTGCCAGGGGTAACGCCTACTGCTGAAAGCATCTGAAGGAAGCTGTACTGCGCACTCCTTCTGGAGGTGACAGTCTTAAACATGATTTACAAGAGAGAATGTGAAAGAGATTGTGAATTTCCAGCGTCCTGCAATTGGAGTTTAGCAACAAAAAACTCTCTACTTGGCCAACAAGACAGGAGCTAGCAATGTGAAACATTCCTTGCTTTGCCACTCCTAAGCACAACTGCAACAGGGCAGAAACTAGGACTATTTTTCATGGCTCCCATCACACATCAGTTCCTCCTGTCAGATGCCATCCATGCATACTCCTGTTTTGACACTCTCCCATCCCAACTTCAAAATAAGCAGGTGACTTTGGACTACCAGTAGAGAACAGCTGTAATGGCTATTTCATTAACATGCTGCAGCTCTAGCACACAGCAGCCTGCACCCACAGGGCATAGCTTACAGTAGGACCTTTAGCACACCAGACCAAGCTGTGTCAACACTTCCACCTTGTCTCTTCGGTCTCCTGGGCACCCTGAAGCAGGGCTACAGATCACAGAGCCAACAGCTGCCTCCAGCCTTCCCCTGCAGCCACCTGGGCTGCAACAGAGACTATGGGCTGACCTCAGTGTAAACATCCCTCTGCTTCTGAAGCAGCTATCTCATCCCAAAGATGGAGCAAAACCAACAGCACCTTGAAGACAAAGTGTGAGTGTGAAGTGACAAAATCTCACACTAAAACAACATGGGTCTAGAGGGGCCTGGACAGCTTCTAATCTGTGTAGAAGGTTTTTGGTACACATCAGACATGCAGCCCAATCTAAAAGCAAGTTGTATCCCTGAATATTTTCAGAGCAAAACTACAACAGCCCCACCACCTCTGCTCCTGCCTCCACAACATCAAATGGTCTCCAAAATGACCACTGGTTGGTCATCGTCACCAACCTTCAAGGACCCAAGTCCAAATAGGTTGCAGTCACTCTTCTGGCATCACTGCCAGTGTAACCTTTATGGCACACAGCAAGTAGGAAGATACGTAATAACAGATTAAAACAAGCCAAGCTGTCTTCCATGATGCAAAACAAGCCAAAGAATAGATGTCAGGAACAAGTAACAGAGGATTGGCAGGCACAGCTCAAATGGGATGAGAACTAAAATAGCCTACACCTCCACCACTAAGCTCTAGGTGTGCTGATTAGTTACTGTTCATCAAATGGGCCCTTTTGACCAACTTTTGTTAGCTCATCAATATTTTCTTTATTAGAAAAATTAGGTGGGTTACAATGCTATTGGTAGGATTAGCTGCAACCTACTGAGATAATGGTTTTCTATGCTGATGACAATGCGATCACTGTGCGAGTTAAACGACCTCTGCCCCTCGCCCCCATGAGCTGTGCAGTGAAAGAACACATTTAAGAGACAATTATAAGGTTAATTTCCTTACTTGAATGCAGGACATTGTTATTACCTGGAGGCAGGTCTAATAACAGGAGCACAGCATCAATGCGAGTAAAATAGGAAAGAAGCTGCTGGTGGGCTCTGTGCTTCTTATTAAAGGGGTAAAGCCTGGCTATAAATTAAAAAAAAAAAAAAAAAAAGCTTTTAAACAGCACAAAGCTATAAAAGAAAGGCCAAGCAAACACCCGTGGAAGTAGAATTATTAAAAAACTAGAAATAAGAAATGGGAAACTGTTGGTTATAAGTCGTAATAAGGAACCAGTTGTGGAAAACGGACAGACTGAGGAGCTCATTGTCACTCACGCTGCAGCCCTGCTGGCTATCAGCATGCAGGAGGTGAGAGATTGGGAGCTCCGCACAGCATGCAATGCAAGGAGGCCAGAGTAAAGCAGGAGTCAATTGAGTTCCCAGAATCATTCACAGCAGAGCAAGAGTCACATTCCAAAATCATGAATCCCGGTCTTAAGCACTTGGCTTCTCTCAGCTGGAGCAGCCATCCCCACTTGGCACCAATCTCTGCACCAAGCAAAGCCATGCAAAAGGAATTGAAGAGGATCAGTACGGAGCACAGATGCCTACTTTTGATTAAGTCAAAGTAGTGATATCTCACCTGAAAGCACAAGTCCAGTTGCTAGGGGTGGAAGGGCTCTTCCACTGTGGGCCCAGTTTAGTGTTTGGGAGGTACCAATGGCATGGCAGCTTGGTCTAAACCAAGCACAGAAGCAGCTCATCTCTGTAACTGGAGTGGCAATCTGAGCTTGTGACAAGCTCACAGAGCAAAACCCTCCTGCTATCAGAGCCTGCTCACACAGCTATGCACCCAAATGCTTTCTTCTTCCTACCCACAGTACCTTTAATACCTGCACAGAGGAATAGTTTTCTATTTAGGAGCAGAAAGAAAAACACTGACATTAACACACCACAGCCCCACACACTGTGGGATCTCTACAGCACAGCCACAAGGTTTCTTGCTGCTGTCACTATCTGTTTATTACCAGAGAAAGAGCAAGGGATTGCTCTTGCTTTCTGCTGATGGCCTTCTATCCCCCAGGGGAGACAGCAAAGACTAATCTGGAAGATTAGCAGGCTACAGACCAGGCAATCACAAGCTCCTACCCTGTCTGCAGCACTCTTGGACCGAAGGTTTGCCTGGCAGGGAATTCTGATCCCACACATTTTCCATCAGGCCCTGAAAAGTGGAATTCCACGGAGGCAAAGATCTGCACTTTAGTCATGGTGACAAACAGCATCCATCTCCTCCTGAACAATTCCACACTGCTAGATAGGTTGAAAGTAAAGGCTGCCATCTTCCTCAAAGGGCCCCACAAATCTCTAAGTCACACTTGCTTCTGCAAAGCAGGGTGCATCCTTCCAAAGGGCACGCGTCCATCTCACCCCAAGTGCAGGAATAATGCTTTCCCCAGCAGGGAGAGCTACGTAACCCTGCTGGCTCTGCTTCTCAGCTTGCTTTCCTCACAACCACAGACTCCTCAGGTGTCAAAGCTCCAACTAGGACATACACAGGCTGTCATTACCTGCAACTCTACATTCCACTGGGAAATCAGAGTGCCTTTTGAATCAAAATGGTGCTTTACTGGTGGCCAGAGCACTGCTTTGTGTGGGGAAACTGCAAGTTGAACATTCTCTTTCCCACAGCAACAGTAATACTGGCAAATACTTGGATAGCTTTGGGGTTCTCTGCATTCCGGTTCTCATTCAGATACCAAACACCAAGCGCAGATCAAATCCAAAGGACAACTACTACAGAACTCTGTGCTGAGAAGCCACAACCCAACTGGAAACATTCAATCTCACATCTGCAGTAACAACTACCCTGTGCAGATTTGAACACTATACCAAACAAACTCCATATATTATTCCTGTTTTCTTAATGCAGAAATGTTCTCTCCTCTTACTAACACAGCAAAATAATCTCAAGCATGGCTCTAGAACATCATATTTTCTCACTAGTTCAGAATGTATTTTTGTTCTAAGCCTTAAGTATTATTACAAGAAATTAATATAAATGTAAAAGTTCATTTTTCACCAGAACAAATGCTTTTAATGTATACGAGAGGGGGAAAAAAGCTTTGTTTTTCTTTTAACTCTGTATTCATGTACTAAAAATATTTATCTTTGATCTGCAAATTCTACAAAGGCAGAAGATCAACACAACGAATACTCAGAAAGCATGAGTGTGCACAGAGGTTTTGCCTTGCTGTTTTAGCCCTTCAACAGGTATTAGTTTAAGTGGGTTTTACTGTCTTATTTTACAGACATTCCAGTAGAAAATAGAACGTTTAAATATGCAAGCTTTAGCTAATCCTCCAACACAGCCTATGGACTTGGTAGGATTATCCCTTATTATAACGCTGTTAGAACTGATACAAAATTGCAGCTTGAGATTAAACTCAAGAATTCCTAAAAATGCATTTTCCATTTTATCCTGTGAAAATATCTAATATCCTGAAATGTCCCTGTAGGACTCTCAGACAACAACTGGAATGGAAGTCTAACATCTATAGATTTGTGCAGCACATACCTATTAAGCACTTGCTATACCTGATGCTCAAAGTTAACACTCTTTGCCACTTCAATCTAAAGCAAAGTCACTGGGCAAAACAACAGCCTACTTAAATGCAGTTTCAGCTTTGTTGGAGTAACCATCATACATAGCAACAGTACTTTATTGTCTGCCTGTGGACAGCTTCAAGCTGCTATATTATGGGTAAGGCAATCCTCATCTCCTTCCCTGCCATCCGCTGTTCAGTTTCTTGCCCCACATAATACTGCTAGTTAGGGATCCATTCTGCCTAGGGAACCAGCCTCATTTGCATCCACTGGCTATGCTAAATGAGCAGCCTAACAGATGGGGATCTAATTGCAGACCTGTTGTCTGGACATTGTTAACAAATACAGAAGTAGCAATATACAGAGCTTTTTGGAACGGAGTTTGGGCTGGCAGCAGGGGAACTCCAGTTAATTACCAACATCTGAATCTCTTGTTTAATGCAGGCAAAAACAAAAACAGAGGCACTCAGACTGAGGAGGACCGAAAGCCAATCAGAAGAATGGCAGCTATTACATCACCCAGGGCACCCATTTGGGATGAGAACTCTATTTCCATGCATTGCAAGAGCCCATCTTTACAGAAGTATATTCCATGTGAGAAAATGAGACAATAGGTGCAAATGAAGCCAGCCGAAGAGTATGTAGCTTGCAAAAAACTACCTTCCTGGAAGAATGCAAAACCTCTGAACGTGAATAACAGTATTAGCATTGGATTTAACAAAGCAGCAACAGGCAAGATGGAGCTCATTCTGAGTTTGCTCTGAGCAGACAGATGAAGTTGTCTGCAGAAAGCCCCACAATTACCCAAATCTGTAAATTAGTCTGACATTCTGTTTCCTAAAGGAAGAGCAGTTGCTCTTGTAGAAAATTGTTTCTGCAGTTTCCACCCCATCTCCTCCAAATGCTGAAAGAGAAACAAAGACTAAGAAACAAAGACTATTGTTGTGATGTCTGCAAACCACCCAGCGCACCCTCATTCATTTCACTGTGCTGAAAGCAGATGCTGCTTTTCAGTGGTATGACTCTATCCCAATTGCTCTCTTGAGGTTGCCAATTACACATTTCCACAACTGCCCTGACCCTCTCATTGTTTAATAATTTGCCTTTCCCACAGATTTATGTATTTTAAGTTGGGGAGCTAAAAGCAAACAAGGCCGGCATCCATCTCTGCTCCAATGTTTATATGCTTTTATGCAAAATGCTCATCAGGAACCTGCAACACTATACAGTCCTCTACTATGCAAGAAGCACCTTTAATCAATTGAATTTTTTTTACCCTTTGACAGATCACATTTTGATGGGTGACAGGTAATAGAGCCTCATAAGAGAACAACGCAGAGCTGGCATTTAACAAATCCAGCAGTCTACTTATCATTTCCTTTCCTCAATAACAACACTAAGGAAGAGAAAAACACATTTCTATGGAATTATTAGCTGGACCACCAAGATTTCCCTGAATGACCACTAGATAACAGATGAAGGGCCTGATGCTGACACAGCAATAACACACCCCACTGGTACCCATAGATATCAGTTGCATTGGAGCCATGGAGGACCCTACAAGGCTGACAAGCTGTGCTCACGTACCTACAGCCATTTTGCTTCCTTTCTCTTGCCCTTCCTTAAAACTGTCTATAATATTGTACACATCTTTCTCGTTTTAAGAATAATTGCTGTTAGATCTCATTCCTTACAACGCATTTAAGCGATCACCTTTCAGGCACCTGTGGGACAGGAAATGACCAAAGGGACAGAGAAGCAATACCAAGAAGTCATGTGATGATCTAGAAAACAGCTATTTTGATGAGCAGGTTTCAGGCTTAAAGACCACTTTGATCTGGGTGGAATGGTCTGGATTTGCAAAAAACAATCTGATAATTGAGGTAACGCTACAGTGCATCATCATGGTTTAGACAAGAAAATGAACACTGGGCTTGAGCCAAAGCCTTCAGAATCTATGGAAACACAGATTGTGCTATCGACAGAACACCCTGCGTTGCAGCTACATTCGCTGCAGTTTATGATTTGTAGCTCACAAACCCATTGGACCAGCCTAGGAGGATAACACAGGCTGGAGAGGTAGGCATTGCAACATTACAGCTTCCACTGCAGTTACAGACAGCAATCAATTAAAAAGACAAAATAAAACCAAGTTATTACCAAATTAGATGAGCATTCTCCGTAAAAGACACGCATACCAGATAAGGAAAGGACAAATTCTTTAGTAATTATTCAGATTTGTCACTACAAATATATTTTGTTACCCAATGTATTTCATTTAGCTTGGCTAACCCTGCTTGGATTTCATGAGCTTCTCTAAGTGCACAGGGAAAATTAATTCAGTCACAATTAAGAGAAATGTTTATTTCTTTGCTCGTGTGGCTGAAGCAGTCCCTATTCTCAGCAGTACTTTTGCTCTTTCATTTTTATATTTCCCGAATACTTCCTCCTTTTAAAAGTAATCCATTTCTTTATTGCCCCTGTTGGAGCTCAGACATGCTGCGTGCGTTTGAGTGATGAAGATGAGGTGGATTGGAGGTGTTTGGCTTTGTAATTTCATCCTTGAATTTTGTGATTACTAACAGGACAACTTTTTTAATTTGCTCTTTTGTCTCGATTCCCCTGGCTGACAATCTGCTCTGTGAGCTAGGCTTTTTAATCAATCACCTAGATAATCAAATGTCACTGGCTATCTGCTCCGTGTAATTACTTTTGCAATTAAAAATCAACCTCAAGTTGCCTCATCTAATTAGAGGGATGGGCAGATTTTCATCGAGATTGATTTTTTAATAAATATTGACTTAAAATGCCATAATCTCATCATATTCTTTCATTTTCTTTGTACCAAAAATCAAACAAATGGAAGAATTAACAAGCAGAATGATTCATAGGACATCAAAGGCTTTTGCTAGTTCAGACATACAAAATTGTGCTATACAGAAGCCTAGCTTATCTCAGTCTAATAACACTCAAAAGCTCCTACCTTTTATTAGAAAAGGAACAAAGCAGTTGCATCATCATGTATGTCGCTTTCTAAATTAGTCCGAATTAAATGAATAAACTCTCAACTATAATTATGTGGCCTATGTATGACAAAAACACTGCAGAGGTTTTGCTGAATTACTCTCTAGGTGTTCTGGAAATCATTTCGTTCCAATAAATCACAATATTGGGAATTTGATGCCAAAATCCGCCTAGAGACTGTCCTTTTGTTTTCCTTCCCTAAAGAGGAGTTAATTGAGGATGCCCATTATCGCTTTATCAGTAAGAAAAACACTGCCATGTTTTCCATTGTGCAGTACCAAAAGCCACCAATCAACACCAAAAGGTCTGCAACAAACAGCCACCAAGAGCAGCGGTAACCTACAAAGAGCTGAAAGTCTACTTGTGTAGGGAGCAAAAGAAAGTATTTTTGAACCTGTTCAAATATTAATTGTCACATCTGCAGAGCAACCTGGAATGCATCTCTAAGAATATATGCTACCTTCTTTTTCTCATTCCTGACATAGACTTGTTTGCTGCTGGCCTTGAACACCACACCTCACTGGACACAGAGAGGTTCCAGCAGGAGGAACGGCTCTGGGAGGCATCACGCTGCCCAGGTCTTGTGAGGGATGGGGCCTGCTTCTCTCCCATTCCCCCCTGGAAGCTGCAGGACCTGGGCACACCTTTCTGGTCATCAGACAGACCCAAGTTTTGCCTGCCTTGTTATCACTACCCTTGCTGTGCCTTCCTGACACCTCTCAGGAATTCACCCATACATTAAGGATACAAAGATACAGATGGCAGTGAGTCAACCATGAACACAGGAGGAAAAATTCTGCTTATCAACAGCATATGAATATTACATCTTATTTGCTAAAGAAACTCGTTTGTTTAATAGTTACTGCGATAAGCTCTTAATGCATGTACGTACCTCAGCGATCCAGATCTCTACAAAGTAGTTATTACTGCTTCAAGCGACTGAATTAACTCTAAATGTACTGTTCTATTCAGATTATAATGAGGGAACAGGATACCATAATTACAGTAGCTGAAGGAGTATGCCATACTTCATACTGCAGCCGGGCACAGTATACAGCATTTCCACTGGAAACATTAGTAGCTAAAGAGCACTCACAATAACTGTTGAGATACTCATTAACCTCTGATTTGCTTCCATAAGACTATATAATTAAGGGGTACTTTCAGCAGACATCCTCACAAGGTATTTTCCACTGGAGCACGTAGAGGCCTTAGCTACAATACTGCTTCTCAAGTGAAACACTCAGCTCCTTGTTCCATCCTGCTGAGGGGGAGCGATCTCAAACCACGAGAACAATAACCATCAGATACTGAGGGGGATCACGTGGGATGAGAGAATATAATCCAGGCCATTTTAGATTAACTGCCTGAAGTCACTAACTATTAAAGTAGTGCTACCAGTCTGATAACAACATCACAAATTCTTTATTGTGAATAACAATGCTGTGTTTGTATTGGGCAAAACAGCACTGGCAGTGACACTGCCAATATATTGCCAATACATTTATTTTTGTTTCACAGCCAACAAAACTAGAAGTAATTCAGTTGGGAAAAATAACTCTACAAACATCCTTAGTAGTGTGATGTGAGCTGGTCAGCCTCCTCCCCCCCCTCCCTCCCTCCCCTCCCCATTTTCCAGCTCTGCTGATGGGCTCAGCTCCTGGTATGTCCTGCCTGGCACCTGTGGTCTCCCTACTGGTCACTCAATCTCACCCCGCAGAGGCCTGAGAAATGGCTAGATAAGAACTCAGGCAGGGAAATGGGACTTTAGAGAGATCTGTGAGCCATTTGGTTCTCTGTTTATTTGGGGAAAGGAAAGCAGATACTGATCTGGCTCTTGGCTTCAGTAGCAGATGTGAAAGTCACATGCAAATATCCCTTCTCTCTCCCTCCCACTAACAGAGCACAAAGGACATCCATATTTCCAAGCACTGCAGCAGGCCAGGGAAATTCTACCATGTGAAGGGATGGGCTGGAGAGTGGTGCATGCTCCTGATGCAAGAGGATTCCTTATAGGGGCCTCGTCCATTATTTCAGGCCAGAAGCCAATTAAGTCCTATTTACTTCTTTCCCAAAAGGGAAAATGCCACCACAAAACCGCAGCATCACATACAGCCTGCAACTCTGCTGTCACTCTTACAGTAGCACAAAGATGTGGCCCAAACTACATACACACCTGAAGTCCTACCAGCAGGCAGAAGAGCAGGAAGGACCTGATCAGAAGAATTGTTTCTTAGTAGTCCAGATAACTCATCTTGTGGAAACAAGATAAATATCATCTCCCAGAGGTGCTATCAAATGCCTTCTCCAGTGTATTGATATCACATCCTTTCACACAAGCCTCTGTATAGAAAAGCTGGGTAACATCCAGAAGCATATGAGAAAGCTTAAGAAGTCCCCTTTCCAAGGTGAGGAAGACTTTTAGGATCATAAATCCAATCATTCCTAAATCCTTCAGCACCAAAACACTCTGAGGAAAGATCTCGCACAGATGGGGATGCCCAGCCCTGTCAGATATGACTGAGTTAACAGAAGGTAGAGCAGCACATGGCAAGCCTGCAGGTTAGCAGGCCCACCTTGCAGGTAATGAAGCCAGACAGCAGATAGCTGTGCTACAATGACACATGCCTCTGTCCCAGCACATGTTCCCACACACTGCACAGGCAAGCTTTGCATCTTCACACTGCAAGAAGATTCTGTGACACTTCTTCAGTGTACAGAATACAGGAGCTTACCTGGGTGATTTTTCTAGAATTTGCTAAAAATGCCCTAACTTCTCATTGAAAACACAGCCAATATAGTTGTGAAGTCCTACTTTTACCTCTAACAGTGATGTCCTTGACAAGCCCTAAGCAGGGCACCTCCCTGGTGTGTTGCAGAGCCATTGGGCTCAATGACTATAAAGGGAGCATTACGTAAAGGACTT
The DNA here is from genome assembly GCF_054131305.1 of Coturnix japonica. Lineage (NCBI taxonomy): Eukaryota > Metazoa > Chordata > Aves > Galliformes > Phasianidae > Coturnix > Coturnix japonica. Next base: position 25,921,321 of record NC_140668.1, on the reverse strand, counting down.
AATTTCCTTGCATTTGGTGATAACACTGTAATTTCTCTCAACAAGGCAGCCTTCTAACATAATAAACTTATGGCAAAATAGAAAAGGGAGATTAAGAATTGTTTTACATTCCGTGGTATAAGATTTCTAGTTATATTAGCATTTTGAGGAGGATTTATTTGGAGATTGAGGATTAATTCCCATGAAATCATTATACAAATTTCAAAATGTCAACTACTTTGATGGAGCTTACGATTGTATCTTCTTCTTTTGACAGGCTACAGTGTAAAACAACTCCTGTGTGGAAGCGGCACAGAAATAAAGCAAGGATAGGATAAATAAAGACAGAATGATCCGCACAGGTTTCCCAATCAGCTGTCTTTTTATTCTGATTACTTGTAGGACAGAGCAGTAATAGACATTTTCCTTGGCACAAAATAATAAGAGCGGTACTTATCGCTTGTTGCCTACAGCTAGTGGCAAAAGGAAATTAGAAAAGTCCAATGAAGCTGAGCAGTAATTAATCATCATACAGTGGGGCCTGTCAAATCAGAGGGGTCTTTCCAGCTGATAATGCTGCCCACTGCAACTCAGACTGATAGAAATTAGAATTCCTTTTCCTCTGGCAAAAACCAAAAAGAGTAGAGTTCACACAGTGACTGCCTGACCCATTTACTGGGATGCCCACATCGAGTTTAACACCAAACAAGATGGACACAACAGCACTCATCCCTCAAGGCAAAAAATAAATAGAGAAAAACCGTTAGAAGGCCTGCCTGGAGAGAATAAACAGCACTTAGGTGCTGTTTCTTTTAAATACTAACATTTCAACCTTGGTTAACAGAGAAAGATTTGGTTTTTTTAGAGCAAACTTATTTTCTCCCATGCACGGGAAGGAAATGCCAGAACTCACAACAGAAAACTTGTGCAAAATGAGTACAGCAAGAGCACCCTATTTCTTTAACAGATAGGCAGTCTCAGAACTCCTAGTGAATGATGAATAATCAGGAGAATTAGAGCTTACTTCTTCCCAATAAAGCCAAAGGAGATTTGCCACTGACTTTAATAGAAACATTATTAAACAATGACTAGAGAGGACCTAATTTCATGCCACAAACCACCTCACACGTGCATTTCCTTGCAGATGGTCCATGCAGAGCCCAGCCTGCAACCATGAGCAGCATCCAGACACACCAAGATCAACACGAGGCAGCCAAATGCCCATGGACAACACATGTGGAAGCACCACATTCCCAACCCTGCTCCTGCTCACAGCAGCTCCTGGTGCCCCCAGCCCCAAACCACTGCTCCTGAGTGGAGGAGAGACTGCTGAGGTCACCCCTAGGGGACCACCATACCAGAAAAGCCCATTTCATCTCACTACCTTACCTATAACCCAGTCTCTTCTTAAGTCTTGTGAAACAAACAGCCACTCACCTCTCCTGTGCTCTCTTTACTTGCTGCTATACCCATCTCCTCCTCACACAGAGCTATGGAACACCAACAGTTGGGCTCTCAACAGAGCTTAAAAAGGTTTGAAATACACAGTCACCTGCCAGCCCCTCCTGCTCTAATTAGCTCTGATTGCCCTAACTGCCTTCACCACCTGGCATTGCCACTCCCCCTCCACCCCCCCAGGATCCAGTAGCTCTGGATCAGCACAGGTCTAGTTTCTAAACCCACTTGCTGAAACCAGGAGGACCTGGTGCAAAATAACTTTTCAAAGCACAGACTGGAGCAGGCCAAGAGCCACAGCTGAAACAGAGAAATGCCATTACCATCATCACGTGGGACAAGTGTGTAGAGTCGTGCTCGTATCCTGCTTCTCCATTAAGACCAAAAGAAAGAGGACTAAAGAAAGGCCTTCAAAAATGGAAGGCTGAAGAAAATTAACCTCATTTGTTAAACATTAAGGCTCAAATATTTTTAACACAGCTCTCAACATCAAACAACTAATCATTATTAATTAAATACAAAACATGGCTGATGCCTTAAATGTGAGTACATTTTACAACATACTGCTACAAAAGTGCCAGTATAATAAGGTGACATAAGCCATCAGGTGTTGTTAAAGCACCTACACCGTGCACTACGCTGCTGCAGAAAGAACAGGGAAAAGAGTTTTACACACACAAAGAACAGCCCAAACTCTCAGGGCTCACATCTGAATAACACAGCTGTACTTCTTCCTTTTCTTTAGAGAAGTACGGGATTCCATATTGTTATTGTATGGTAATTTGGCTAAAAAAAGCCTTTGTGAAGGTAAAGGCTCTATAAATCCAACTGTGTGCAGCTCAGCCTTGAGATAACAAGTAAAGTTACATATAGTTGCAATAACACAAGTAAAGTTGCAAATAGATAACCAGAGTGTATCAAAGGAAAAGACTCACCAACTCCAAGGCCTTCAGTCAAGACAGATAATGCTGAGGCTTACCTCCAGAACCTCATAAAGAAATGTTGCCTCAGTGGTGGTCAGCCCTTAAATGGGATCTAAAAGAGGTGAAGTCAAGCTCCACCCCTCCTGGTAGCACAGCTGAATTAACTTCACCTGTGCTCCCACAGCTGACTCATCACTTGGTTAATCAGAGGTTCAGGCTGTGATCAACAGTTTCCCTTACAGCAGATAACAACATTAACATCTGAAAAACACATTGTTTTCCTTTCATCTGAGGTACACTATGGATTCATTAGGAGATCTGCATGCTTGTGCATCCTTCCCCTTCATGTTAGACTGAATGAGCACTATTTCCATACGTCATTAGTGGGAAAATCCCCCACAGAGGAGCATACTGCACTGTCATTTGCACTGGATAAGATGCTTTATGATGTAAGACTGTCAGGTGCCCTACCTGGTGCAAATGAATGTTCCATCATGACAAAGGGGTTAGATATGACATAGTGCAAAAAGCATCAATCAGATTCACAGCCCATATTAGCTCAATAAAAAAAAAGATCAGTGAAATACTGCTATTCTGTAGAGACATCAATCTGAAATATTTGGGTTTCCTAATTAGCACTTTTCATTTGTTAGTGATTCCACACAGCCTGAAGTCCCTTACAAAGCTCCTGTTGATTCCACCAGCACCAGATCAAGAGTGCTGTCTGAAATTTACCCTGTGAGGAACTCCAGGCCCGTGTATCATGGATGTCGTAATCCTCAGATGTCAGACCTGCCAGCAGACACAACAGGGCTCTCTGTGCTGTATGACCTTCCTCCTTCTGAACTCGGAGCTAGCGATTTGGGCTTCAAATAATACAGATTTCCAACACTGAAACAACTAGCTCAGTTACACGAGTCTGGAATAACCGCACGTTGACTTCCATACACAAGGCATTAGAGCAAAGAGCTCGCCGTATGCAAGATGCAGAAAAAGCCCTCAATCAATAAAAGATGAGAAGACCTCACCCATTATTCATTACATGCACAGATGTTAAAAAAAAAATAAAGAAAGGTACAGTATAATGGCTTTATGAAAGAAACAACACAGCATCTCTAGAAGAAACTCCAGGTCTTGCAGGGAAAAATATTTAAACAGCCTAAGAATTTAAATCAGGATGCAAGAAGTTATTTAGGCCACCAGAAGATAAACTGCATACAAATAAAGCATATGCACTCTTTCTAAATTAAGTTCACACTTAAATCCCACCAACTCTAGGGAATGCATTTCCATGGCAGGTTTGCATAGAAATAGGTACACTGGACTGATAATACACCACACTCATAAGTTACACAGTGGTTTAGCTGTGAGGCAAAGCAGACTTCATACTGCTCTTGACCATTCTGTCACTGTAAGTATTCGTGTATTTAAAATCAAGCACACACTTAAGCATTTTGCTGAACTGGAGCTTTACAGCAACTTAGAATCAAAGTTTGAGCATCATGAAAGCACATGGCTTCTCTTCCAGAGTCCAGTAGCTTAAAATACTTGCAGTTTAATGCTAAGAAAACTTAATGGAATCCTGCTAGGGAAAAAGATCCCCTCAGCACTCAGAAAATGTAGTTTGATTGCTGCCTTGTCCTCACATGTCTTCAAGCTCTCTCTATTCCCTTCCCTGCAGAGTCCTATAAAAGGTTTACTGTGGTGGTTACGATGACACAGGCAGGGCAGCAATATATTTTTCTCATAACAGATCCATCCAGAATTCCCTCAGCTCACAGATGAAATGGGAGGAGTTGCTACCCTTAATTACTGGCTCCTGATGCTACTCCTCTGATGCTACTGAACTGGGTACTCCAAAACCACTGCTTAAAAGCACCTACCAGTATGCTATGATATTTCAAGATGCAAACAGAGCAACTTACTTCACAGTTCTGCACCCAGGGTCTGCCTGGGAAGGCCTGTTGGCAAAGGACACACTTGCAAACATCCCAGGGATGTCAGTCTTCTCAGTGTTCAAACACAGTCTGCAGGTTTGCTTCCTACAGTGCTTTAAACAGCACAGCATGCAGACAAGAGACCCTTACTAAACATCTCTGGAAGTCACAATCTCATAAATTGTTAGCTGACCAGGTACTGCCTTACATTCATTCTCTCCTGGACCCACTTCCACATACAACTTTCTTCCAGTTTCTGTCACACACTGCTCTGCTGGGCACAGGTGGCTAAAAGGAAGAGAAGCAAGAGGAGGAGGTGCACAGAGGCAGAGTGAAAGAAAGAAAAACAAAACGCAACCTTCTCTCATTAGGAAACCATATAATGTTAAAGTAGGCAGCATTTGAATGCATACGTCTGTAATGATCTGGTCTACATGAATAGCATCTTTCCTTCAGGATACCCTTAGCCAGTTCTCTTGCACACCACTGCACATTTACATATAGATGGAAGCTTTCTAGAAGGCAATTTTACACATTTTTGTCTTAAAGTTTTTCTCATTAACGCTGCACATAGATTAAGCTTCCTAAGAAGGAAAAGAGATAGCTGGGTATCATAGGCACAATTTCTAGAGACTGTGTTTGCTTTTGAAGAATAAAAGATGGATAAAAAGAGGACCAGTCACAAGTGCATTTTTAGGAGTCAGATAGAAAGTTCTTACAGAAATTGCTGCTGTGCTCTTAAAACAACCACGTTCTTAATTACCTCCTCTGGTTGGAAGTCACAGCAGAACAAAGAGATAGCAAAGTTTCTAGTAACACAAACTTCCCTCGCATGGCTCAGTACCTCAGTAAGGATCATCGGTTCGAATCAATCAGAGCACTTAATCGTATGCTGGAGTTTGGGCTCACAGATAAGCACCCGTGGAGTCAAACAAGGCTCAGTGCCGTGCTGAAGTGCTCAGCATCTGGCAGGATTAAGCCTGCGCTGCTGAAATCTAAATTTCCTTCATGTCTTATTTGCAGACAGGGTGTAGGATTCAAATTAGAGGGAGGATTAGGGAAGAAAAAAAAGGAGTCCTCACGATAGCAGGGCCAGGCTAAGCAAACATTTCATGTACACACCAGAGGGAAGATGAAAGGAAAGCAGCTACTCTGCCATGGCCAGAAATTCTTATCTGCTGACCGAACCTTTGTTGGTTTGAGAAAGCACAAGTGGTCTGCATCGGCGGAAGGTTCAAAGCAATTTTTTAATAGATAATGCAATCAAAAGTCTGTCTATCTGTTGAAATATTTAGAAGAACAAGATATCACTTTGACCTCCTTACACCTGCGACCTTTGTCAAAGACTTTAAGAAGTGCTTTACACTTGTTTATATTCTTTATCTTTAATGGGCTTCTGCATTTTTCAAAGATTACCATTTTGTGAAGCCCTTTGAGTAAAAAATATATTCTGCCATTTTTAGCAGTGCTTCTAGATTGTGTTCAAGGAAGGAGTTGCACAGGCAGGTGTACTACCAATGTAAAAGCTAGTGACAGCCACAGGTCAGTGTGGTTGCTGTAGAGGAACGTGCTCTTCTGGTCTGCAATACTGACAAAAAAAACCAAACTAATTAAGGGAATAAGAGGATAAGGGGGAAAAAATCACCACCATTAGGTGTGAAGTTGAAAATGGAAAACAGTGCATTTCTGTCCTATGTGTAATAAACTACTGCAATATTTAGAGTTTCAGAAGAATATTACAGAAGCAAAAAGGAACTCCAATAAAAAAACCTGCCTGTATGGACTGTAACATTTTGGTCAAATTATACACAACAGAACCTTGCGAGGACCCAGAAAAAAAGTGAAAAAAGAAATGGGATGAGTATCTATAGTGTAGACTTTTACTAGGGAGATCAGTTAGTAGGAGAACAGTCAGCTGCCATCTCTCTAGTCCTATAACTACAATATTGGGAAAAGTAAACTCAGTTGGCTTCATTTCCCTGCTCATAAACAAAGAGTGCAGAATAACTTCCTAAAGGAGCATCTCAGGAGGCAAAGAGCAGTGAATGTTACTCTTCTAGTCCAGATCTGTGACTGCAGATCTTTAACTGCTCACGTTACTGGCTGCTCTCTCACTTTCACCTTTCCATCCAAACACATTCATTATACTGTAAGCTATTCTCTACCTGAAAGGTCAATTTTTGGTTCACTGTTCCAGATTTGTTACCAGCCAGGTGTACTTGCTGGCACAGACCTGTTCAGTGTATATATTTACACACACCTGACCAAGTTGTCTAAGCTATCTGCAGCAACAGTGACTTATCTTTTTACACAGCTCAAAATCATTGTGAAGACACTGCTGCCATGCTGGTTATCCTTCTGCCTTTGCAGGCTCATAATTAATAGCTTCTCAGCTCTTTCCACTCCTGAAGCCAAAATGTGCTCTGTTACTAGCAAGTGTTGCTCCCTCAGAATCCACTTATGCCAAGAAGTGACTTCAGCCCCATGCCAATAAAACTTCCATTTGTATCAGAAGTCTCCACTGCGCTGGAAAAACACGTGAGTTGTAATTACTTAGATTGCTTGTGGATATTTCTTCTCTGATGGGTCCTCAGGCCGGATCCATCCAGACACCGAGACTGTCAGGAGCTACAGAAGTCTGTGCAGACACTACCTATCACTATGGACTGGCTTAGTCGAGGACTTCAAAAGCTTCACAGATGCTGGAGAATACCTGAGGTTATTCTCAGACTAATGCTGTAGTCACACCAGGGCAGCAAATCAGCCATGGAGCCCTCCAGCACCAGCAGTGTTTCTCCCCAAGGACAATGGGGCTGTTACCCCTCTGACAGCCCCTGCACAATGCCGACATTTCCATCAGATGTGAAACTGAGGAGGGCTCCCTGACCCTCTAACATTTGAAGAAGGAAAAGAAGGCAGAGAGAACAAAATCCTCACCGCGAGTATTTTACTGTTTCATTGATGTTTACAGCCTGATCAGGGCTAGGCCAGGTTCATTTACCTGTAAGCAGAATATAACAGTCTCGTTCATGCATCTCTCACTTGTGTCCTAGTGTATACCAGGCTGACCCAAGACCAGCCCTTTTAAATGAAACCTCCTTTCTCAAAGACAGATTAGGTAGTGACAGAACATACAGATGGGTCTCAACGCTTTGCCAAACCTACTATCCATCTATTCCACTTGAAGGACTTATTCCTGCAGAAGGATTAACATGAATCCCTTAGCCCCAGATAGAACTTCTAGTCCAAGAAGTTTTGTTCAAATCCTAAAAGCTTTCTGCTGTGGGAGCACTATGAATCCACACATTTACCCGTTAGGTAATCAGAGCAGTGCTCTGCAGCAGCAAAATGTTTCTGGTGGTGATGCTGCGTAGCTGTAACCACAGAACAGAAGGTACAGAAGGAAAAGGAAGATGGAGTTTGTAGTCCAGCAGCAATCACAGGGAAAATCAGAGCAACAGAATTATGGATTTAATGAAAATGCAAACAAGTAGACAGGTACGTAAAATTTTCTATTCTTCTTTTTGAGGTTTAACAGAATGCTGAGGTTAACACAGTTCTTTTGTTGTAGCAGAAGAGTATTTTTGAGAAACAGCATTACAAAAGGTTAAACATAGAACAGATGTAAGTTATAAAATACAACCTGATCAAAGCTTGGATTTTGAGACAGATATGTTAGCAAATGATGATAAATCAGTCCCGCTGGAATTGTAAGAAGCAGACAAATGTAACTGCAAGAGTGAAAGTCAAGAGTTGAAAACAGGCAAAGGAAGAAAAAAAGTGGAAACAAACGTCGAAGTTAATTCTAGACAACCTGTATAGAACATCAGCTATATTGCACAAAAGGGCAGTAACTCCTACTGACAGACACTAGACTTACTTTCAAAACAGGACTCAAACGCTTTAATATCTTACTGTTGGCTTAATCTATACGACTCCCTACTCATTTCCTATTAAGTAGCTGCTCTTCTCAAGAGATTTTCAATTTCAACAAGATCTGCACCGTCATGATCAGAACTGCAAAAGGGCTGGAAAATCTGCTAAAAGCAGGTACTTCTTAGAAAGCTGAAAGCACCTCTCGTTACCTCACTGCCCTTTTTTTTTTTACCTTTTAAATGAAGAAAAACTCCTTAATATGTCTAAGCTAGGACAGAATGTATAGGAATTCAGACCTCTGAATGGAAGTCGGGAGCTCCGTTTCTTTCCCTTTGGTAGGTAAATAAATAAAACACAGTGAGAAGCACACTATTTACCGAGATGGAAGTGAAACAGAAAACATTTGAAAGCCCAAGAAAAAGGAGGTAATTGTTAGGACTGTCAGCAGGGGACCGCTGTGATAATTTGATCTGAACTCCGCTAACAAATCACTGCACCATTCTTTTTACTTTAGTATCTGTTTATGCTTCTACAAATTGAAACCCCACTGGCAATGCACCGAAGAACAGAGCTCGGCACAAAAACACGGCGGCCTGGCGATTAGTTCAAGGTGGGGAAGGATTAGCTGACCATCCCAAACCTGCAGTCCTCCTCAGTATTTTGTCTTTCCCTGCTGAGGTAAAAGGGTGCAGACATATGTAAGTAATAAACTAACAGGCTTCCATCTACTCGAGGTTGAGTGGAAGGAATGCAGAACAAAACTATAAAAAAATAATGGACAAAGGGGTAGTGAAAACTTGGGGGAACTCAATACTCCATCTGCTAAGCAAGGATGGGATGCAGCACTAGGATGCCCAGACCTTTTAAAGATGTTATAACTATGCCTTTTAGTGATCTCGCAGCACACTGCTCCCGCCTAAGCGTGCCAATGTTTAAGACTGACACGAGATCAAAAGGCTGATAAATGAGAGGAAAGGGGGATGCTTGACTCACTAAATCATATTCTGCAAGAACTCAGGGCTTTTTAAAGCAATCAGAAAAGCAGTGCATTACTGCATCTAGAATATATTGTGACACTCGTTTCTAGGAAGCATAACTAATATCCAGGCTCATTATATACTCTTATGCATATATGTGCACAGGCATACAGATGAATTCATATGTTTATGCTTATTTTTGTGAAGATATTTTACATCACATAAACCTGCCGGAAATTTCATTTCTAATGAAAGTTATATTAAAAACATTCTAAAATGAACATAAACTGGGGTGCAGTTATTTATGGGTCCAATTTGTCACTGGATGACAGCAAGCAACAAAAAGACAGGGAAACTGAGCAAAGAATTCTGAAGTCGAATAAAGTAAAACCAGTTGTTTTTTTTTGACTTTATAGCCCATAGCCCATTAAACATCGGTCACCACTGAATTTAATGTGAATTTTGGACAGTCCTTCTATCTCTCATCCTCACGCCACGGAGCAGTTTGGAAAAGGAGCATTGCATGGCGATGGCTTTCCTCCCACCCAGACACACTGGTGGCTCTGAGACACTGTGTACCCTCCAGAGGAAGAACTCAGTATCAGCAGTTCCTGTGCTAATCTCTCCTAAGAGCTTTAAGTCTTCAGCACTTTTGGAAATCAAGTTAATAACTACTAATGACACAGAAGGATGAGAACTGAGTCTTTGTGGTACTCCTTATTTAAGCACTTTTCACATCAAATTCAAGTGGAAATTTAGCTTTGTCAGGTGAGGGGGCTGCTGAAAAGGATCCAACGTCTTCAAAAAACTGAAAAAAGCAACTGAATTAAATTAGGATGTAAAAGCAATGAGATGTTCTGATTCTCTGGAGGACTCAAAAACATTCTCACAAATAAGAAAGCGAGAGGAGCAGCTTACAGAGAGTTCAAATGACCCCTGACAAGGCTGAGAATCTGCTCGCCTCTTAAGTCCACATTTAAGGAGAAGCAACTGAGTTAGCACTCACTGACTGCACTGTCCAGCATGGAGATGATCAAAGCACTCAATAAGAAATCATCAAGAAATTCACCATTTTCTATCAAGTCATCTGCCCAGATCATTGAGAAACACCAGTGCTCACCTGGGTCTACCAAATAAGCAGGTCTGAATACTGAAGCTGTTTTACCAAAGTTAGAAACTCACCAGCTGTCAGCACAAACCCGGCCATAGTACAAATATAACAGCACCTGCCTGCTAAAGCTCTGTGTTCTCATCTTGGCAAATTGGAAAAGAAAATCACCATTAGAAATGTTAATGTTCAGAAACCAAAGTTACTGATTTTGTTTTCTTCATGAGTGAATTCTGAAGTTTTTACTCTAGCAGTAAACTGTCTATCAAGTAAGCAAATAACTAAACTAGAGATATTTGGTGTTTTTTTTCTAGGGGGCATCTCTTTTGGTTTGTTCTCAAGGCGACAGAGTAGGTTCTTGTTTCTGTTTTGCTTCCACCTTTTGCTTCACTGTTTTTCACAAAATTTTTTGTCATTAAGAGAACTGAGATTTCCTTGCGGAAATGAAATATAGGTTATTGATTGCTAGGGGCTGGTCAAGGTAAAAGCATGGAAGTGAAAGAGGCAGGTAGAAAGCAAACGGTCAGAACCGATGTGGCAATAAGAAAGCAAAACAGTCCAACTTTGACAACATCCATTGTGATCCCAATGTGGTGGACACACAACCTGCCCTGCCTGCCCTCAGAGACAGACACCTTCATTCTGGACATGGCAAAACAGCCAAAAATTAACACTCACTCCATGTTGCTTGGTAAATAAACGTACTTTGATTAAGAAAAACTGCAAAAAATCCTATACAATGTTCTTTCAAAGTCAGAAAATCTTCCCTGTACCTTGACCTGGAGTTAGCTCCCACCTCCACCCCATAACTCTAAAGCAGCCAAGTAATTTAATAAAAATGTTTTAATGCAATCTTAAGTGACTCGCTTACATTAAAATCCAGTTACTGCACAACAGAAATGTATCATTCCAAGGGAATACAGCACAGATTTTAACTGATGGGAAAAGACATAGATTTTGTTTAATATCCTCTTAATCCTGCCTATTTTACTAATACGATTACTGTCCAAAAGGCAGCTAAATAAACGGTGCTGTTGACACTTAAATCAACAACAACAAGCCAAGCAAAAAAAGCAACCTCTCTTGAATCATCCTCTACCTTTATTATGGCCCCAGTCCAGCAATGGGACTGCTTATGTGCTTAAAGTTAATTGAGTGCTTAAGTGCTTTGCTGGACAGCAGCCTGCAATAAATCTAAGTGGATGAATTATCATTACATATAAGATACCGGTAATAAAATGAAAATAATTAAACAACTAAAGCCGTTTGTTTGGACACTTGAGATCCACACCACGATGTAAGGTAAGGTTTTATTCTGTATATCCCAAGTTTGCTACTGTATTTCTACACAATGCACACCCTTCACTGCTTTTTGCTTGTTCACATCTCAGCTTCCAGCCACAAACTTCATAAGGTGAAGTAAACCTTTCTGCCAGCTCTGTATTCTGATAGGTATCGAAATCTACATGGGTAGATGCTGAATACTACTGAGCTAAAGGATTGGTCTTTGGGAAAATGATTTGCAATGGTGTGTTTTCACTGGAGAGCGAGTATCACTGGAATGGTAGAAGGAAATTATAAAAGGAAGTGAAATGGGAAATTAAAATATCAAAGTAAGAGGGAAATGGGATTTAATGGAGCATTTTTTACATTTCATCTTTTGGGTATTATCTGAACATACTTGGACTTCCTTTCCCCACTATAAGCCAGGCCTCTTCTTGAGCCTTAATTTTCATTTAGTTTTTTATCTCTGTCACACAGTCTGCCTTTATAGAGCCTCCTTGCTCCTGCTCTAAGAACATTCAGACTCATTTCCTTTTCCCTTAGCCATTTATCTTTCCTACACCCATTCAAGTCTATGGATGCATGCATCTTGAAGGAGGGAATAAAAGCTAAGACTGTATATGTCAGAAATGTGACCAGGAATCAAAAATAGCTTGAGGATTAAAATCCATCAGAACTGCACAGTCCAAAGCAAAATACCCTGCCCAGACAAGCACATGAAAAAAGCAGAGCTAAATTCTGCAAAAGCATTTTTCCCAAACTGTTTGTCCTTCTATCACAATTCTGCCTCTCTCACCAACAGCTCCAGCTTAAATAGAAGAACCATTCCCAATGACCTGAGTTAGTCTAATAGCAAAGAGGGTTGCCAGCAGCACAGGGAAGTTTCAGACTTGCCAGAACTGGTCAGTCTGAAAGGTTTGTTAGAGTCCACGTCAGACTTGCTTTTCACGAGCCCTTTATTCACATGAACACAGGAAATGAAATGCTGTGCAAAGTCACACAGTGTGACATTGTCCATGCACACACAACACAGCCATCTAACTCCCTGGCCTTCTCGTTGGGCTGCTGCGGGTTCAGAGGACTCAGCAGAATTCACTGCCAAAAAGTGGTATTTTAAAAAAGTAACATGGAAGCAAAAATCCATACAGGTTATTTTTCAGGAGGGAGAAATGCTCGTAAGAGCCCCACAAAACATTCTGAAGAAATCAAGCTGTCAGTGAACTTTCCCATTTCTACTCCTTCCCTTAGGATATGACTCCCCAAGAGACCATTTTCTCTTTTAGAACCAAAAGCAGTGTATCTTGTCAGGCCAGGGATGAACCAAGCTAACACCCTGCAGCACAGGGCAAACCCAAGGCAAGCTCCTCTATGCTGCACCCCACAGTGTGTGACAGTCAAGCCCTACCAACCAAGAAATGCGTTGGTCTGTCCCTACCTGAGCTGGCTGGAGGACCCCACCACAGCATCACATAGGCAGGTGCAGTCATGACTTACAGATATTTCTTCTGCTCCTGTTAAAGAAAGAATATGTAAAGCTTGTTATTTCTCCAGAGGTTAATGCTATGAGATTCACACTGTAACTTCTACTTTCAGCAACATTTTGGTAGCAAAGCACAACTGGGGCACAACATAGGCAATGGGAAGCCAGGGTTCCTTCTCAGCCCTTCATCACCCTGGCACACTTCGGATGCCCTCCTTCACCCTGCCACGGGTGGGTGAAGCAGCTGGCACAGCAGGCAGCTCTGCCACCTTCAGCAGCTTTAGGCCATCAGAAAGTCTCCTTGACGTGGGGAATGCTCCCAGCCAGACCTCTGACGAGTCTGCAAAATGAGCGTGGTGGACTGGAAAATCTGGTCATGTATATTGATTTCTGTATCATGTTACAAATGCACTGGCTGTGCATTGTTCTGGGGCATTGGCTTCTCTCCAAGTTAGAACTGTCAAGATTAGCCATGGAGTATTTTCATTCAACTTTCTAAACATGTAACATTGTGAAATTGTGATTTTTTGTGTGCAAGAAATGGATTTTCAAGGAGATCTATGAAAAATGATGGTACCTTCCATGTTTAATACAACTAAATTTTTCAAGGCCTTGAGAACCATGTGGTTAGAACGAACAAAAACTTCTCTTTTTTTCTTCACAACTCCACACTGCCATCATAAATCAGATCAAGTAGCCTCGCCTTCAAAACCGAAGGAATTAAAGCACAAAAATCAAACACTGAGTTAAATTCCCTCTAACTGTCTGTCCCATACATGAGACTCCCTCGTTGTACACAGTTACGTTTTTTCAAGCAAGAAAAATATACCTAGGTACATTTAAAGGAATATATAATGAGAAGGATCAATAACAGAGCTGTGAAGTAGAGCACAAGGTCACTGTTTTCATTACTATTTGCATAGGGATCTGGTTTCATACCATAAAGAATATGAACTTGCATAAGCTACAGCACACAAGCAATAGCATCTCTGGTGTTACAGTTGGTTAATTGTTACACTGGAAAATACAGTGTCTGTCGATCCTGCGTGAGACAAGCGAGACATCAGGATTTCTTCATTTTCAGAAAGCAGGATGACATTTAATCAAGGGGTTGATGTCACATATAAGAGAGACCAAATCTAAACGAAAAAATAGAACCCTTTATGAAAACAAATGTTACCATTTACAAACGGGAACATTTTCACGTGGAGAACCTTTTATTAGGTTCCAGAAAAACAAGAGCGATGGAGCTCAGGGTGCAGTAAAGACTGCTCATCTACTGCCCACGCTGCTCTTAGCAACTTCAAATAGAAGCAGGGACAACAGTAATTGCAACTAGTGGAACAGGTAAGATGCTAAAGGGGACCAGGTGCTCACCCATCTGTGATGGACAATGCTAAGGACAGCCAGCACCTATGAAAAGCATTCGTAGAAGACTAGTTGGGGAAAATTACAATGGCTGAAAAAAAGACCATTCTTATCCAGTCTGTGATTAATTCTCCCTGCCTTGCCCTGAGTTATCGTTTGATTCTGCACCATCCTCAGCAGCAAAGCTATGGTAAGGATTTACATCCTTCTCTCCACTTCAGCCCTCAGCTGTGTGCCAGGCCACAGCTCCTGCATGGAGTTACAGCACACACACAGCCCTTCAGCCCCTCCCAACAGGTACTTGGGGAGAAGGCAACAGGTGAGGTGAAAGGAAACCAAAATATCAAATTGTAGAATGGCATTCAGAATGGCACAGTGCTCCCAGGAGATTGGATTTGTTAGCAAACGCTTCAGATTTGCGGGTGCAATTTGTTAGGGTTTGCAGTGATAACCAAGCGCTGTCTGCAGACAGGAAGCACAGATGCACCGCGTGCCATACAGACAGCACAAAGCAAGTTCAGCAAGCAGCGGCACGATAGAGAGCATGGATCCATAGAAAATGTACACTGACAAACTCTCAGTGCTTTTAATTGCTCATTTTTTAATTGGTATTATCCTAACAAGAAGAGAAAGGCTTTCCTCAGGAGGCTGCGGAATTATATTTGCCTGAAAGCTTATTCTTTAAATAAAAATGGCTGTTCATAGAAAGTCTATTAGTTTCCTCCTTCATCCCTCTGAAATATTTTCTATCCCTTGGGAAATAAATTTTAATTTACTGTAATTTTTCTTGAGGTTTTTCACTTAGTATGTCAATGTACACTTCTCCTTCCTCCCCTTCTCCCTTTGTGTAAACACCAAGCTTTTGAGAAATACAATTAAATGGGAACAAATGAAAAACGAATAAGTCAGAATCTTAAATATAGCGGAAATTTTTGCCGATTGTCCTTTCCAACACTCTGAATTTTAACTCGGCGTCCGCGCCTCCATTTTCTAAACAGCAACAAGGAAAAGAAAGCGTCCTAATAAGTAACATAAATTATACAAGCCCTGTTAACAGTGCTAACTGACCCCAGAAGGTGTAATGTGAGAACGGAGTCCATGTTTCTTACACGGCCATACTTATGCATTCATTCAGCGTGACAAAAATCAGGCATTTCAGATGGCTGGGAGCTCTACCAGCCTCAGACCCAGCACAGCTCTCAGTAGACGCTTTGCATTTCTCCCCTCAGTCTGTAGGAATGAATGACCGAATGAAAGAAGGAATGAATGAAGATGGCCATGGTGTTTAGAAGTGCTGAGCACGCACAAAGTGGTAATGCAAAGAAGGCAGGCAGCAAACCATGAATACGTGAACGTAAATTTTCTTTCTTGTGATCAATATGGCAGCCAACCAACACACCGGCTACAAGCTGCCAGAAGGCTCTTAAAATGGGAACAACAGTCATCCAGACAAGAAGTGAAGAAGATATGGCCCAGGATAAGCCATACAAAACCAAGGGTCACTAACTGCATGACAACCACGGTTTAATGCTCAGTGGGACTGGACACCATCCTAAAGGGCAAACCTAGCCAAGAGAGAACGCGAAGGTGAGCTGGGTGGAAATTGCACAACTGCATAAAGAGCTGCTTTCTTAGGACAGCTTTGTCTGAGCTCTGTGCAAATCAGCGTCCCAAGTTGGAGCCAAGTTCTGCAGGAGCCCCACACCTGGCCCAGGCCAGGACAAGGCAGAGCTTTTAGGCACCTGCACACTGTTGTTGCTCTCACTCAATATTTTTGAATGCTTTCCTACCCTGTAACTACGAGTCCCCCCTCCACAAACCACAGCCAAGTGAGGAATCTGTGTGACCAGGCCTGCAATATGATGCACTAATTCATTCTATGTTTTGACATGGGGTTTCTCCAGAGCTCTTAATGTGATTGTATTTAACCTCTGCTCTCACTTTAGATAACGCCTTTTCTACTTCTGTTACTGCGTTCTCATCAATATTCCTACAGACCATCCTCAACACACTCATTCCTGAAAGTATGACAAAACAGTCCAATTTTCTAGCAGAAGTAATCTCACTAACTAAGCTAAATTCAATTTCCTCCTAACCTACGCCTGTATGAGGTAGAAAACGGTAGTTAAAACCATGTCTAGCAGCTAGCATAAGCTGCATTAGTGTGTGTCATGTAGTGCCTGCTGTGTTTTATTAGACAAATATAAAATTAACAACAGAGCTATAATGATTTCCTAAACTCGTTCCAACACAAATTTCCAATTTGAAGTTAGATGTATTGCCTAATAAAGTTTTACAGCGGCAGTCAAACAGTGGTATTTAGCTCCCCAGAAATACAACTCTTTGCTCACCAGAATTGGTTTTAAGGCTGTTGTTCATCACATAAAACAAAAATAAATATTATTACAGCTTTACCCCGAGTGTTGAGACAATCATATTCATAGATCTGAGTGCTACTTTGTCCTCAGACAACACAAATAAAGATACTCGATCCATTCACACTGGTAGCAAACATACAGTATAAAACTGTATGTGACTTCATCTGATGCTTGTAAACTGTCAGTTTGGAACTCTTTGGCAAGTGCACACTTGTGTTACACTGGTTACAGAGCACACAAGTTACGCTAGCAGGCCTAAGTCTGATTCTAGGTTAATAAAAACACAGATGACAGCAAGATCAGCTGCATGACACCAAAAAATCTTACGTTTGACAACTGTTATTTGACATGTTCAGGAATCTGATTTTAGTCTTTAATTTTAGCCTTTGTCAGAAACTAGTGACAAAGTCAGGCAGTCAGAAATGGCACTAAGAACAACTGAAGTGTGATAGAGCTTCCACTTCTAATGGAGAGCCCCTCTGCTAAGTGCCCTTCTTGTCAAAGGCACTGGATTGCCCCCCCAAACAATGCACTATGCCTTTATGGGGCAGATAAGTTACAGGATTCATTCTCTCATTAAAGAGAGACATGCAACAAGACAACAGCAACGAGAAGTCCTCAGGGCCACAGTGGGAGCTAGCTGCAGCCTACATGCACCTCCAGCTGACTGCCCCATAGGCAGATTTCACACGTGCCACTTAAAATCATCCCTGAATCACCTCCTGTGAGTCTGTTCAGAGAGGCCAAACTCGCAACCGCAGCCTGGGATACCCAGATCAAACACAGAATAAGGTGTTTCTCATTCTCTGTATTTGTAAGAAATAACGAAAAACAGGATAACATTTTCTGAATGGCATCATGTGACCCCAGTGACACATGTGTACGTGCACACAACAAGGACAGGCATGGCCAGCAGAGGTGCAAGCATTACACAGGGCCTCGGCATGGCATAACGTGCTCTCTGTGGGTACTCGGAGTGCACAAAAATCTCATTACAAACAATTAACAAAGCAAGATCAAACATTTCAGCTGATTTCAGAACACTGAGGATGTCCAGCAGCAAAGAATCATGCGCTTAGGTGGAAGCACCAACATTTCTTTAGCAGTTTCCTTATATCATGAATTCTGGCTTTATGCTGCTTTTCTAACTACTGTCTCCTATTAAATCAGAATGCGACATAAGGTTATACTGCCAGAGATTAGCTTTCCCTTCTCTCCTCCTTCCTCCTGTGCTTCTTCTTCCCAGTCAGAGACTCATTGGGGTTTCATTATTTAGCTTTCCCCTCAGGCGTGGGGATAACACCATTAGAGCCATTTTACAGGCAGCGGGATTCTATAAATGAGGCTCTTATTTAAATAGCCTCACACAGAGCTGATGTCAAAGTTCCCTGCTATTTACAGGTGACATCACACGAGACACCTTCTGAAGCCCAGCCAAAACAAGGACCACGCACAGATTAAGTTTTCTTGTCCAACATACATCAGAAAACAGTCCGTCCATCCTCACTTCACCAGTGCAGAAGGAAATACTTGATAGAGCTGCACTGCAGTATGCAAATATTTGTGGAGACAACTGTTCACTCTCATCAGATTCACCTACTGAAAGACTGCAGCAAACAAGGTAAATTAAAAAGGATGGGGAGATGAGGTCTGATGGTAGCTCTGGACTGATGCAGCTAAATAATCACTGTTTAATTAATCAAGATCTGACAGTACCACCAATAACAATAAACCAGGAGGTGAATAAATTAGTTTTAGCTCTACATTTCTTAGAATACACCTGAAACATAACCAAAGATTCAGGAAAGAGGTCCCAGATCTTTGGAGTTGAACTATATATAATACCTGAGTAAGTACTACATATAATATTTCGGGGGGGGGGGGGGGGGAGGAGGAGAGAGAAGACAAAATCTCATTTTTCAAGGGCAAGTGATTTCTTCAGAGATCAGCTTTCCAAGTCCATAAGACTATAGTGCTCATAAGTCTAATGTGCTCCTATAGGCTGTCCCATTCTTTCCATGGCATTGCTCACATGAAGGACATGACCGCAGTGAAAGCATCTGCAGGACAGGGCTCGAAGTTATGAAACACAATGTGTGGCCCCACACAGTCCATGCATTCTTTGAAATACATTCCTACTCCTCTGTCAGATATTAATCCTACGTTGCAAATGTTGCCATTTATTAGCAGACCTTTGGAGTTTATTTCCTCCATGTTTAATCACACATAACAGTCATTAGCATATATGAGCACTCCTCTTCTAGAGCAGTTTGTGTAGAATTCTCATTTGGATAATTACTGTGTAAGATAACTGAATTCCAATTAAAATTCAATGGCACATGTAATGATAAAAATTTATCAATACTGGGTCTTTTTCAGCAGTTACTGTTATTAAATTACTTCATTGTTTGTTTCTTGAAACTCGGATTTTAAATCAGGCTGGTTTTTACCACTGTAATAATGGTCTCACTAGGCTTTAGCTGCAGTGTTTTACTTCATATTTTAAGGAATAAATGCCTTCCAAGTTTTGCATTTACTCCGTGTGTGTGAAATGGCTGTAGAAATTGTTATTAATCTCCACTTCCCAGCACACATTTGGTAACATTCAACATCACAGCAAAATATCCACTGACTTCAATGAAGCCAGGAGCCATGGAGTCCTTGGATATCTTCTGCTTCAGTAAAACAAAATGTGAATCACACAGAACAAATCTTTTCATCAATTAAAACAATTCTTAAGTGAGAGCTCTTCTCATTTCCTGCTTACTAGCCAGCACTGCGAGGAGCTGCAGGGACACATGATAACTAGGAGCAGCCTGTACTCACAGCTCCCATGCAGACCTCAGGCCAGCAGCCTGTGCTGCTCCTCAAGCAAGCTGCAAGGCTGCCATTTTAATAGTTACCACCATGGACATTCACACATATTTGCATAAACATCTAGAAGCTCACGCAAACATCTTCCATTAAAAAAAAAAAAAAAAAAAAAGCCACAACACAAAACAATATCTACACTAAGCAAATTGTACTGATTAAAAACATGGCAAATATTCAGTTTCATTTGGGTGGGGTGAAACATGCATGAAGAATTTGTGCCGGATTTTCATCTGCTCGCTGCATGCAGGATGCACTGCTAGAAACTGAACGTGCTCTAAACAAACAAAGCCGAGCAGCAAAAAACTCCCTTCTGTTGCACCAAATGCAGAAGGCTGTTATTCTCAACCATAAAAATGACTAATCATCCTTTAATCAAGTTATGGTTAATAAACTCATCCAATTTTTGCTTAATCATGTTAATATCCAGACATGTTAAACAGTAAATCCCTTCAGGCAGGCAATCCTGCTTGCCAAGTTCCAGCCTACAACAAGGTGTAAATCCCCGAAAACAGCCTCGTGGAACTGCTGACAAACCTTTGGGTATTGCAGTGTAAGCTTGAGTCTCCTTAAAGAAAAGCAAAAAGCAAAGCAAAGTTTCTCCACTGATTTCCACCCTGTCTAGAGTTTGCACAAGGTAATTCCAGCTCCTGGATTTACCCCCTGCAGAACCACCCTTGCTACACAAGCCAGAGAATAAAACTGAAACAGGCAGGAAGAGCAAAAATGAACCATAATTAATTATTATTAGAGCATAATATTTGCGACAAAATATAGCTGATGCTTCTACTAATAGTTTAGCTATAACTGATCAGATTCTCAGTGACATTTGCAGTCAGATTTATGCAGCTGTTTGTTTTTAAAGGTGCTTCGTTACTTCTGAGGCAGAATACACAATAAATAATGCATTTCCTCTGAGTTGGTGGGAAAACTCAGGCTATAATTAGCATACGGAATTACATATTCCAATACTTGATGTTCACCGATGCCATTTCTGACACGTCATATGGCATAAATAAAAAGCAGGCAATGTGAACGTGCCCTAATAACTTTATCCTTACAAACAGCCACTGTTGCCCAAATACAGCTTTTCTTTGAATGATTCCTTATGGGAAGAGCCCCGTATCTGCAGCTCCCACCAGTTTATTGCAAACAGAACCCCACTTCGGATGCACATTAGGTGAAGTGCAAGCTTCTGGTTCCGAAAGAGAGGCGCAAAGGGAACGCAGGGAGCGAGGCAAGGAAGGCCCCTTTAAAGGCAGAACCCAGGGAGATGCTGAGCAGGGGCTCCAACAGAGGACCTTTGTACTTCGATGCAAATGAATCCCTGAAAAACAGACTGCAGACAATGACCAGGGAGAAGTCACAGAGAGCCAATCCATCTGCAGCTATTTTGTTAACTCAATGTTTCTTACATTCCTTCTGGTACACAAAACACTTGATGTTGACAGCTGTGAATTTTAAACAACTATTCTGTGTATGTTTTTCTAATTTTGTGTATTCAGAGAGTTTCCCCCACGCGGGAGGGGGGAGGAGGGCGCTGAAAGTGGAATACTCCAATTCTATAATTTGGAGATTTCATGCTTTTCAAAGCGTCGCAGCCGCTCCGGTGGAAAAGCAAAGTGGAACACAAGAGTCTAATGGTGAGAGTTTCAGAGAGCAAGAGGAGTGGTTGCTTTAAAGACCCTACAAGAAACAAAATGCACAGAAATATGAGCTACAGTTACAGAGAGTCTCTGTAAACTATTTTCTGCATGTGACAAATGTATCAATAAGAAGCAAGGAAACTTTGTTTGGCTAAACCGCATTCTGCTTACTCAAGTCCACTTGCACTTTGTAGTGCTCACTGTAAAGAAGAACTGCTGCATTTTTAAGGAAAAGTTTACTTTCAGCCAATTAATCAAATAAAATATTTGGATATCAGCAATTTGTCCATGTAATGAATGAAGGCTTTTTTTTTTCACTAGGTCAAAACCTAACTTAAAGCAGATGCTGATTTAGAGCGACGTCTCTGTGGATACTGGGGGAAAAAAGCCTTCCTGTAAAACAGAAAAAACAAATGAGTTTCCTTTTTCCACAAAACAAAACAAAACACCTCAAAACTGGTAGCCCATGGGTGCAGGGCGGTGGGCTTCTTGGTATCCATCTCAAGGAATACCAACAAGGAAACCAAGACCCCAGATGCCCAGCAGAGAGGCAGGTGAGGAGACACCCCCTATGCTTCTGCCCAACCTTCTGCTCAACACTCTTCCAGTCCACCACAGTCTGGGGGTCAAGGATGCAAATATTGCTGCTGTAAGCCAAGCATCAACACTTCTCCCTGCACAGCATCTCCAGCTGTGGACAAAGGCCCTGCCTGCAGCCTCCACCCACTGCATCCCACTCCATTTTGACATTTTCCCTCCCTAAAACCTGCAGGAACCAAGCAGAGTGATGGCAATGTGGTTTTGCTCAAGGGAGGAGAGGAGGTGGGTTTTGTCTGGTCTGAAAACATATTTTTACTTCTTCCCAGTCATTTATTGTTCTTCTTTTGGCATCAAAAGGACATACTTTGGACATGAATTTCTCTGTGGGTGTTACGCTGGAAATTAATCTCTCTCCAAGGCATAGATGATCTGGGACAGCTCTGAAATACACGCAAGAGGATGGAGCAGGAGGGAGGCAGCAGAAGGGCAGCCATTCCATGGGGCTGGTCAGGGCTGAGCACAGGATGGGCTGCTTGGGCAGCACTGGGCAGGCCTTGTGGGGCACTCACACTGCCCTGACATTGAGTCCTGCCCCTGGTTGGAGTAGACAGGTAATGAGGAGGGAGGGGACATGTCACCAGCATTTGTTGAGATGCCCATCGTTGCCAGTGATGATATTTTCCAGCAGGACCTCTCATAGCAGCACTCCCTTATCCACTCTTCCCATCTCCAAAGGTGCCTTCAGTCCCATTATTTCTCTTTATGATGAAGAATATCCGATTTACATCGCAATACAATCAGCTAAGTATTGCAACCAGGCAGAACAACTCTCTGCACTAAGAACTACTAAAAAAAAAGTATTAATTCAATCCAAAGGTTTAAATTAACCACAAAAAGTTCTGTTTTGCTTCTTTCTTGCATTAGAAATAAGAATACCTCAAACAATTGCTTTTTGCATAACTTCTGGTGAGTCACTCAGAGGCATCAGACACCAACATACCTACGCAGTCCTCCGGCTCAAAATCATGCTTTACGCAAACAAAGGCCTCTCACTACAGATTTACACAATAGGTTTACACTGAGCCTCTCCGATCTATCATGTAGCCGAGTGCTTAATGACTCTTTAATTTAAGGATTATTGACACAAAAGATGTAACAGCTGCTTACGGGTTACTACACAGCAGCAGCTTTCCAAAAAGATACAACACTGCCATTTCTGTGTTTTCTAAACTATCTGAAGACACTTCATGGCTGAAGTGTCATTATCTGAAAGATGGGGGGAAAAAATTCACGAGGAAATAAATCAGAATATACTTGACTTCAGTGAACTGAGAAAAACATGAACTGAAACACTCTCAGTTGAGAACAGATTTCTTTCTATTTAATTCTGACTTGCCAAAAGCTTTTCTCCTTTTTAACATTAAAAAAAACCCATCAATTGAGAAGAAGCCTTCCAGAAGAGCCAGTTCTTTATGTTGAGGACCAGGAATTTATGCATGTTTTATAACGACAGTTAAGTGTCCTGCAAGAGTCACACACCAGGGTAGCAGTCAGAGAACTCTAAGAATGAGAAGCAAGGGGCACTGCAGAAACAACTGAAACTTGACATTGAAAAGAGTTCTGGGGTTTTCCCCCCCCCCACATTTGCGTGCATGTGTACACATACATATATATTTATAAACCCCTTAACAATGAATATTCCCACTGCCAAGCACTCAGAGACAGGGCTGATTTCCTTTCAAGTAATTGATGTAGGCTTTCTTCAGTATCCAGTCCAGACAAGTTCTCAAACGTGAAGCAGGAAATCACACCGTCAAAGGAAAGCTGAGCATTCCTGCCACACGGTCCAGGTCAGCCCCTCAAAAACACTAGATTTATACTACTGCTGCCAAAAAACTTGCATTTCCATGCCCTCCTGTTGCTAAGATAAAGGATGTTTCCTACCGCCTCAGAATGCCGTCCTCATTTAAAACTCCAGCTATGTTCTGACAAAACATGCTGCTGTCACCCCAAATTGAGCAAATGAGCCTATGTCCTACAGTATAAAGACCAAAAGAGTTATTGAATATCACCTGGGGAGCACGAAATGAAAAGGCTCCCATTTCTTCCTGACCTTTTTGGACATTTTTTTTCCTGAAATCAGCCTAGCCCTTCAGCCTTCATTTCTCATTCTGTCTGTGGTAGCACAGGAAGGACAGCTTGGACTTTTCAGTTTCAAACAGATCAAGTTTTGTTAAATAACTTTTTTTTTTTTTTTTTTTAATTCTTCTTCAAACCAGAAGCGGAAGGGAACACTGTGAAGAAAATGGAAACTGGCAAAGAGCTTTAACTTCAAATAGCCTTGTAAGTCAGTGTTGATGTGCAAAACTAATTCTGTTTTTTTGGCATTTAAATGTAACTCGACAGTTGCAAAAGGGAGGGGTGAGGGTAGGAGAAGTGCACTGCAGATCAGCGGCCAAGAGTGGTGTTATGGCTCCTATTTATCAAACAAAATACGGGTTGGATTTATTGGCAACATGTTTTACAGAGGAGGCTATACTCAAACCTGCACCTCACAGTCTCAGCTAAGGGCCTTCCAACAGACAGCATTATTGTCTGGGGAAGCACCACCTCACCCACCTATGAGGGGAGGTTTCCATGGGATAGGGATCCCCAGCTTCAGCCACAGAGAGATGTAAACAGCCCCATTCATTAAGAAAAAAGCACCACTGAAAATAATGCATCTAAATATTTGTTCACGGTTAAACGGTGTTGTCTAAACAAGCAGAAAAGCTCTTTTTTTTGTTAATGTAGGTTTGCTCTCCCTGTTTGCAGTGGCAGCTGCATACTTAATTCTTGTTTATTTATATGTTTTTCATTTCCTAGAAATCTTTTGTGTCATTTCACAGATGCGTGAGACAAGCAATGTTCTGACATCAAGTAATTATAAGATCCATATCATCGTCTGTTTAAGCTTTAGCTTACTAGCTGTTTCTAGCATTCACCATAAATATGCTGATAGGAAATTGCATGCTTCTTATCCTTTAGGAACAACACATGAAACTGGATGGGTTCTCGTTTATCTGCCTGTAATTATACTCCATGTGCAAGGGGCCACACTTTCCTGGAGTAAGACATCTGCTTGTACAGCACAGCTGCACCCCAAACCGCTGTTTAATTCTGCTGGCAATTCTGCTGCCTCTAGCAGCCTAAATATCATTACTTGATGCCGTCAGTACCACAGACAATCCAGATGTACTCCATAGCAAAGAGGAAGAACACATTTTCTGCCACAAGGAACAACCATTGATGCAAAGGATCAAGAAGCATTGCCATGGCTGTAGAACCTGGAGGGCTGAAGAGTGTAAAGATGGCAGATACGCATAAAGGGATCTCGACTGCCCTTAACTTATTGTGGAGATCTATGGGATCACTCAATCAGAAGGGAGATCTCAGACAGCTCACTCATAGGAAAATGAGGGAATACTACACCATACTGAAAAGGCATCTGGAAAGGAGGCACCTTGTCCTTGTCCTTATAGAAAGCAGTTCTATGAAGCGAGCAGAAGCTGAAGAATGTTGGGGGGCCCCAAGGGGGGAAGTAAGGGCATTTAAACATAGCATATAACATTTCCTTTGATCCTTGTAAAGAACATATAAAGGCAGTCACTCAAAAACCTACCCACTTTACCTTATGCAGTGATCTCAGCATCTTAGTAGAGAAAAAAAACAAGGATACATAACCTTGTGTTATTGCAAACAGAATGGGAAGCATCTACAGGCAGTCACACATCTGCCACAATCTGTTTATTATTGACTAAATGATCTCAGGAAAGTCAAAAATTAACAGATTTATATTTCTATTTAAGGTCTACCCTTGTGCAACACCATTATTCAAGTGCTACATTCTAAGGAAAAGCCACTCGAGTTCCTCCCCAAGACAACAGTGCTGACTTGATGAATTTTTCCATATCTATGGCTTGCACAAAGCTTTTTCCAGCTGGTTAATCACACTAAATCAAGAGTCAGTAATCAAGGACAACTCCACCTGCTGAAGGATGGGTCCCACTTGGTGGGTCCCCTCTCTCCACAGCCATTCATTGTTGCCAAAGTTAAATTTTCTCCTGAAATAATCCCGGAGTCCCAAGATAACAAAACTCCCCAAGGGAGAAACGACCGTTTGCCTTATAAGAGACCTCAGTGCTCACATCAATAGCCAGAATGAACAAAAAGACAAAACAAAATACTTGAAAATCAAAATACAACTTTCAAGTTGACGTAACCCCACTGAGCCCCCAGAATGGAAGCCTCAGGTCATCATGAAACTTCCATATAGTTTCACATACAGAACTCATTTTCTTTCACCACTGCTCTTCACCTTCATAAATAGCTCTTCTCCTTCCTTCTGTGGAGGAAAGCAATCTACCATGCCCAGGTGGATTTAATAAGGAAGGTCTAATACTGGGAGTCAAAGAATATGAATAGATTAAAAGATTAGGGAGAAGAGCATGAAGGCTTTCACCTTTAAGGTTCCTGTTCTGAATTCATCTGATGTCAGCACTAAGTGAGCTGTGTAACCATCAAGGGGCTGTGGCTGCATGGAAATCTTTCCCTCAGCTTCATGGACTTACAGCAAGGGATCTTTTTAAAAAAACATCTGAATATCTTGAAAACCTTTACGGATACTGACTGTCATTTCCAAGTCCCATATCTAACTTCTTCATTCCTTCATATTCCACCACTGTAAACCATAAAGATGGCTTTGCAGCTAAAAAAAAAAAAAAAAAAAAAAAAAAAAAAAAAAAAATTTCACTATTAAATTCAAATGTATCAACTGTGGAGTGTTATTTTCCCACTACTTAAAAGCTCTTAGAGACAAACAGATGCCCCCATCCACCACTTTCCAGTGCAGCTTCCTGTTACTTGAGGTGTTCATGTAACAAGTTAAGCTTGCTGAAAGTGATAATGTGCAGCAAACCAACCAAACACACACAAAAATCCCCTACCAGAACAGAAGCAGAATCTGAATTTGGCCGTTCAATCCAGCTGTGATCGATCCAGCCCACGTAATCCATGAACTGCAACTTTACTCCCACTGTAATTTTGATAATACTATGTGAAGTGGTTCATCGTAGCACTACCAAAGGCTAAATGTGCAGCAGGACTGTGCACATGGGTCCTCTTATATAATGATCTGCTTCAGAAAGGAGAGAGCTCAACAAGTAGCAAGCTGTTGCTTGATACTGGAGTAATATTTGAAAGAGCAGAGCATTGTAGTTGGCTCAGGATTTAACACCAGCCATGATTTCCTCCAGAATTCCTTCAGCTAAAAGAGCTGCACAACAGAACCACCAGCCGTGACTGAGGCTGGTTTAGCAATAAACTCAAAACTACATAAAATGAACCTCATGTTTCCATGGTGATGAATACCTCTCTCTCTCTTCAGAGTGTCTTGTGATGTAGAAAACATTCACCAGTAATATTTTGGTAGTAATCTTGGTAATGGAAAACTCATTAGTATTGTTCAAGATGGTGATAACACCAACCTGCATTAATTAATTTGGGGATGATCTTGACAAATTGGCAGCTGAGGACGAAAGCAGTGCACTGCCCTGTGGAAAAGCAAATCATCAAAGATACTGACTTGTGACAGAAATATATATTAAAAGCAAACAGAAAACAAACGAACGAAAATAGCCACAATAATCACAGTGTGATTGAAGTGGCTGCTAAGATGTGCAAAGCCATTCATTTACCTCTCTGATACATGCTAGTAAATCCATTTTTTGCCTCAGTAAGCTTCCTTGGCAGCAAGAAGGTTTAAATCTTCTTAAACAGATAGAAAAAGTATCATCTCCTTGTTTAGCTTTGCTTGATGGCAACCAGGCATGGTCAATTGCAGATACTCTTAACAGAAGATATTTGACAGGGATAAGATCAAGTACATACAGCAGGCAAAGTCCCCAAGCTTGTCTTTATACACAAGGCTGCTCGAGGGGTATGAACTGCTAAACTCTGTCATCATCACTTAACTTACAGCGCTCCTGAATGTGAGACAGTGTTCTGGTTGGAGGAAAAAACCTTCTTGAGGGCTCATACTTGACTTTGATCCAGTGACGTGTTTCTGAAGGAAAGCACCTGACAGGACAAAGATGTACTGCACTTCATTTAGTACACGAGCCACATGTGGCAGCTCAAGAACCACTGCCCTGAATGAGCAGGTCTACCTGTTCCACTAAATGCTAACAGCCAGGCACTGCGCCCTGCAACGAAAATGAAACAACAGTGACTAACTGTTCATGCTATTGAAACAGAGTGAAAGTTTTGATTCGAAAGGCACAGAAACACAGGTGCCATTTAAGCACCTAAGCAGATGCTAACAGGCCTTTATGCATAACACTTTATGCATAATGTGGATAAGCACTTTCCTGGAATAAAAACCCCACAGATAAATACTGCTGTTTGACAGACACTCACAACTTCTAGTTAACAGATTCAGAAAGACCGTTCACATTAAGGGCTGCAGATTTTAAAGCATAATCTTTTCCCACTTGTGAATCTGGGGTGTTATTAGATCAGAAGCAATTCAGAAGTTTCTGAGAACAGAAATGAAACAGAGTGCTTTTGGTATAAAGCCGTCCTTGCATACCTCGAACCGACACGGATCTCTAACTAGCTGTGAGGAGGCAGTAGGCATTTGTTGTGGGTATAATTCATATTCAAAATCCTCTGGTGATTTTCTTGAAAAACTGGTTTAGATTTGACTTCTCTCTCTGTCAATAGAAACTGAGCCCTTCACATTTCATATCCTTCTTTCTTTGTTTTATGCGCTAAATGTGAAAAATATTCAGCAGAACAGTAATGCTGTAGTATGTTTCTAATTTAACAAGCAGCAAAGCCCTCTTGGCTCAAAATGAAGGATTACCTTCAGGAAACTCACGAGGAGGAGTCAATTACACAAAGATGTGTCCACGCGTGCAAAGTTTATGAACATGATCAGCATTACACCAGAATCAATCCTAACTTTATCAGAGTGTCATAGGCCTGGGTTGAAAAAGACCTCGAAGATCACCCAGTTTCAATGTCCCTGCCATAGGCAGGGATCCCAACCACCAGACCAGGCTGCCCAGAGCCACATTCAGCCTTTATATATTCTGTATTCTTGTTACTTTAGAGGGCAACTTGTTTTTTTCCAGTGTTAATCTTTCAATTTAACCAACAAGTGCCCTTTTTTAAAAATTCCAGATAAGGGAGAAATGCACATAGTGAAGGGCAGACACAGCAAGAGGTAAGAGAAGTGACACCTTATGTGAGCATGCAGCAGAAGCAAAGTCATTTCTGATGGCAAAATTCTCTTCTTGTAATTGTGGCTCTAAAGCCACTGACTATGTCAAACAAATTTGTTGCATGTTCTTAGAGATCAGCTCCCCTGAGTCTCATGGATTGGCTCCAACATTCAAACATCTATTGAATTGTTATCAGTATTCTGCCTCTGGATCTCAGTAGAAATGAGTGAGATCTATTCCTAGTATTGCCCTTGAATAATGTCACATCCAGCATCCTAAGTGTACTGCAATTAAACCACAGACTAATTAAAATACTAAAGACTTTTTGGTAATTAATCTTGTTGGCAAAGAGCATCTTCAACACTTACTTCACAAACAATAGCGTTTGTCAAGGGATGCTAAACAAATTTCCTTACCGGGTCTTTCCACAGCAATTTGGAATACTCGAGGTTTTAGTCTTTGGTTCCCATGTCAGCTACTTATTTATGTTCCCAAAACATACTACTAATCTTTAGACAAACATACACCATTTAGCAATTTTACCAGTGTGCCTGTAACGACATTCAGCTTTCCGAGGGCCTATCACTTTCTGACCTATTTTCCTCCAGCTCCACTTCTCTCTGTCCTCTTGGTTGAGCGCTGGAAGCTGCACTCAGTTAAGTGGGATAAAAATAACAATAAAAAACCCAGTGCCTACAGCAACCCTGCAGCTACAGAAGGTGAAAAGAATTACATTCTTAATTCACAAGGCTCTTCTTACACATAATCATTCCTTTTAGGTAAAGGTCAAGTTACAAGATTTTTTGCATTATGCATAGTGATTTCCATTTTGGCTTATTATTCGGTGGTATAAAATTTATGATGTCAGATTTCATGACAGTTAAACCCGAGTTTGTTCTATTTCAGAATGACATCTGGGTGTAGAGAATAACGAAGCTCCTACGTTTAAACGGTCTCACATTTTTAGGCCAGCCCCTATAAAGGACATCAGACCAGCAGATGTTCAGAAAAACATTTTACTTTTTCAAGTGCTGATGAACTAAAATACGGGTAGCGTTGCATAATG
Source organism: Coturnix japonica (assembly GCF_054131305.1). NCBI lineage: Eukaryota > Metazoa > Chordata > Aves > Galliformes > Phasianidae > Coturnix > Coturnix japonica. The sequence goes on along the minus strand of NC_140668.1, from coordinate 25,891,168 downwards.
GGAAGTGACTCATTACAGTCAATCATGAAAAACATTCAATTGTTTGGGATAAAAGTGTTTGGAAAAAATTCTATTCTTTCAGTGCCACTGCAAAGCATTTTATATTCAAAAGCAAATAATCTAAGTAAACATTCAATGCTGCTGCTTAATCCATCTATGAGAAAAAAAAAATTGGCTCTTCAAGGAAATAACTGTATGAAAGCACATGTTTTATTTGTTAACGCGTGTAGCAGATAATGATTTTTAGCTGACAGTACAATTCTTTATTATGACAATGCAACATCCTTAGTGAAAATTGAGTAGTCTTAAGGTGTTCTGTGCTGTTCATTCATGCAAAGAATTCTTGTCAAATATTTTAATGAGAAGAAAAGTATGGCAGCCGAGATTAAAAGTCAAGGTGACCTTTAACTGTGGAAAACAGTATCTACATATCACCTTACTTTTTTTTTTTAAGGTCATCATTTCTCTCTTGAAGAGTCACTCCATAAATGGAAAAACACAGCGCACTGAAAGAGCTAACTATAAGAACTGTTCTTAGCTCACAATTAAGTTTTGCACTACACCTACTTTAAATTACACACGTCCTCTAGTATAAAACTCGAGTGTTTGCTGTGGTTTCTTTAGCAACATGAGTGCAGAAACAGAGTGTCACAAAAAATAATCAAGGTACAACCATTGCATGTTTCAGTACAGCAGGAGAGGAACAGCTGAGGAAGTGCCACTCTTCTCTAAAAGGAATAAATGGGGATGAGGTTTGGCTTTGGCCACAGCGGGCTGAACCAGTTGAAAAACACACCCACTGTGCACCTGGTTGCGTGATATTCAAGAGAGTGAGAAATGGAGGGACCTGCTTTCTGCTGCTGTGCTGCAAGCTGCACAGGTTAGTGGAGCAAATACTCAGCTCCTTATAAGTCACGCAGCGGATCTGCTGCATGAGAGAAATCCTCCACCCTCAGTCTGCATATAGACAAGCACCTGAAGAAATTGGAAATACTCTGGTTACTGGAGGTGAGACACAAACAATTCACCAAATACTGGGGCTTCACAAAATAGTTTCCTGTCTACTCAGAGGAACCATGGTCAAGGGGTGATTATCTGTACCCTTGGGTGAGAGACCCACCAGAACCCTCTGCAGTGCCCCAGATGTTTTCTGAGCTCTGGGTGGCATGCCAGGTATGAATTAAACCCGCAGCATCCTCCATCTGCCACTTCTGCCCCCTGCCATTTCACAACTTCCACGCTTCCCTCTATAACTGGAAGAGGCAGGAAACCTGGAGAAGAAAACCACCTGCAGTTTGGTTCCTAGAAGGTCTCAGCTTTGTTGAGAAGAGCCAAACTGGGTACAAAGAGAGGCGTCAAGACAAGGGCAGGATGAGAGAGACCTCAAGGTAGCAAAGCGTCTGCGTGGAACTGCTCTCTAACTTACATACTTTGTCTCAGAACTTATTTACTCATCTCTAATCTTTCCCCACTGAAAGCAGGTCAAGTACAACATGCCATTAGAGGAGAGATAAGGCGTCCAGCTTATGTCCAGCCAGCCTGGCAGGGGCTGCCCACGGGCATAGGCATAGAAATGAATGTTTGCTTGTGTCTGCCCACAATGACACATTCCTGGTTATGTACACTATGATTACTCACAGAGAATCATCCATCATTTTTATCGCTACAAACATAGTATCAAGCACATATAAAAATGTGTTTCCTAATTGCTACTGAAGAGGCAAAGGAACAGAGAAATGGAAGATGATAATGAAGTACTAGGTGCCATTTCTTCTGAAAAATTGTACCTGAAATAATTGAATTAATGGGTGACACCATTTATACCAGGTTCTAAGTAAATCTTAAGTAATTATAATACCTGAGCACAGTCAATCTGATGTTAAAATTGCCTAAGAAAAATATTACAGATAAAGTTGCCAAAACATGCAGTAAAAGGATAAATTTATTAAAAACCAACAACGCTGGCACTGCTTTGAACCTGGGACAGCTACAGGTTTAATAAGAGTGGTGTTCCTCCCCACTAAGTTCATCCATTTCTTCTGCAGTGCTGTTTACTGCAGACTGTGTCACAAAATGACAATATTTTTTGCTAAATTTGATAATCTCATTAAATAGAGACAGCTGAGATACATCACACTAATTCACATATAGGCCAACGCAAGCTCTCATGCTATGGGCAATGAAGCTTTCGGTATCTCCCAGGGCCCTTCACAGAGTTGATTAAAAAATTAAACTTGAAAACATTGCGGTACTTCCATTTTTTGGAAAGGTTTTAACACTTCCTGGACAGTTGCTAACATCTGAGGAACAGAATACATCCCTGACCAACTAATGCTAAATACTTCCTGCATTGAACACACAGCTATATTTAACACACTAGCCCACTATTTTAGGTTTATTGAACGGTGCACAAAATTCCCTTCTTAGCTGCTGAAGAGACTTGGCACCAGCTATAAAAGATTTATTGATCCAGTACTAACTAGAGTACATTACGAGTAGCCAAGTGCCAAACAGCGCCTTTGCACCAGACCTTGATTTACAAGTAAGGAAAGGAAACTGGATTACTAATTACATAGAAAACTCAAGGCTTCAAATGTTGTGTATTTGTCATTAGGATCTTGCAAAAGGCATCGTTAAGGCAAGCTTTTACACCAAAATCTCATCTCCAATATAAATGTACACGTTCTATTTTCCTTAACAGAATACTGAGCCCAACCTTCAGGCAACTGTTGCCACTCTTAAAACAAAGAAGTCATGCAGGGCTTAAATCAAAACACTGAGACCGTTTCTTTCTGAATTTGTAAGGGCTTTACAATTATCTGTTCTGAATTGTTAGATCACTCACCACATTTCTTTGCATTTTTCCACCAGAACAAGTAACAAGATATGTAAGAGAAGCGTGTCACTGAAGTATAATACTACAGGAGGATCTGAGCCCTGCTACCTCTGGAGCAGACTGCTTGGGATGTGTCACACCTCACAGCGAAACAAGACATTTGAACTATAAAGGTGAAGCAAAACCGGTCCAAATAACTGAGCGACTTGTGATGCAATCTGGAATTGAATCGAGGCCACTGCACCGAATGAAATGAGGCTGGACAAAGCAGCAGTGCTGGCACTCGAAGGATGCCATCTGTCAGCCGAGGCACACACTCCCAGTCCGCTGGTGTGACCCAACAGCACACGATGGCCATTTCATCACTGAAACAAGCAAAGCTCCCAGAGTTTATCCTGGTAATTAGTAAGGGATTTACCACTGCACCAGCTGGCGTGATGGATGTGAGTGAGTGCAGCAAGCACTCCAGAAACACCTACTTCAGCTGCTTTGGAGCCAGCTCCTAAGTCAGGATCCAGAGGGTGATGTCCAGCAGCAGCTCAGGTGATGGGACACTGTGTCACAAGAAAGCAGATATTGGAAGGGGACAACCATGACCAAAACCAGCAGAGGAAAACCATACTATTTCAATTATAACCTCTTATTTGAATGCAACAGATACTTGTCCTGGTAGTGGAAGGTACACTGTGCACCCAAATTATGGAGACATCAAGCTTCTACAAGCTGTAAGTCACTCCAAGCATTCACTAACAGTACTGCTGAGTTTTTGAGAGGTCCAGCACAACAAGAGATGCACCAACAGTCAAGTAATGCACAACATCATTTCAGCCCTCAGGTAGACAAAGGATGCAGAAAATATAAAACAAAAAGAGGATGTAAAATTTAGTATCTATGGTTACTTGAAATGCACCAATTATGTTAAAATACATTTATAACAAGGCATTCTTCCACATTTGCCATCTATTTTAAACTTTATTAAGAACAAAGGGCATAGAGGAAAGTCAGTTTGGAAGCAATGGGAATAGGAAAGTTCTCCTACACCATCTCTCAGGACCATCAAACAGTCCCTTCTGACATGAACAGATACGCAGCCAAACCCTCTATACCCTCACTCTATTGCTCACAAAGAAATCTCACTGGTGGTCATGACTGTTTATTAAGACTAACCCTAGTTCATTTTCCAGTAGTATTTCAGAGATAAGCAGAAACTATAAGGAATAAAAATGTCTAGCAGGTAGTTTCATTTACCTCTTTTATTACAAATCCATATTCAGATATGTTAATATAAAGATGTACAATATTACATAAAGGGCACAAAACCTGACATTGTGACACTGGTGGCTGAATGGCTCGTTCACTGTAGCGGCTCTTATTCAGCTATTTTCTAGTGCTCTCATCAGTCTTTTGTGTGAAAGTCTTTGGTGAGAGTCAAGTCTGAACTGATAAGGCCTTGGAGACATAATCACTGGCCTTCATTTTCCATTGACAGCGCCACACAGCCAATTCACAAACATTTTCATATTAATATTGAGCAATTTCCCTACATTCTAATCCATCAAAGTAGGCTATTAATCCTTCCCCTCCACTGTTCTCTATTCAAATGCTAACAATTTTCTTCTCACAAGCTAAAACATTTGTCCTACAGCCCCTCACACAAAGACACTGTATTGTCAGCAATGATTGATCAGAGTATTAATATGAGGGATGCGATGTAAATGGTATCAACGACACCACACGTACATGCAGGAACAATCTTTTTTAAAGGATAAACCAAATGCAAAATGCAATAATTTCTCAAGGAACATTCTAACATGGTTTTCCTGGCGCGTTTTATGGAAATTTATGAAGATTTTTAGAGATGTAAAATGCTTTTGGGTTGGGAATACAAACAAAAGGCAAGGATGCCTTGTGGGCAGTGCCTGCTGAGGGATGACAGCCCACGGCTGGGCCTAGGTTGTGTGGGCTCAGGGCAAACAGCAGAGGAGCTACCAAGAGCCTCTTGCTCCCTAATGCCAAATTGTATAACAGTAGAAAAGAAATTAAGGCCAAAATGTCCCTTTTAAGAGAAATACCTCTCACCTTATGGGTTGTAAAACTAAACACCAAGGTCAGAAGGCAGCTCCACCTCTTGCCCTTGCCATGGTGGCCTCGCAGAGGCCTGCAGAGCACCAGACCCTGTAGGCAAGCACACACTCCCCATCAACTGCATAGCCAGCACAGGGAAAGGATAAGAGCCTCAACCAGGTCACCCCCTGCACCCTAGTTCCAGATGGTTTGGGGCTAGTTAATAAAACACGGGATGTGCCTTCCTTGTGAAAATGCAACAGAACCAGCAATTTCTGGTGGGATTATGGAAGATTAGTACAGGAAGAAAACGAAGAAGGGGGATGATGTGTGAAGGCAAGATAGAGCGGAGAGTGAGGAAGTGAGGCTGTGAAGGTATGCAGCTTTTGGACAGCCAGGCACAGAGCAGAGCAGCTCAGGGGTGTGCGACACACGACAGGGTGCACAGGCTTTTGGTACATCATGTCCTTACAACAAGTAGTTAAAAACATTTGCGCTTTAAAGCCACTTAGGAGCTTTTCCAATTACTTACATTAGCATTCTGGCAAACAGTCAATCCTTTCCAGTGTTGAGTCAGACTCCTGAATCTGCATCAAAAAAACTGTCCAAACAGCAATTTTTCTTTCCTCTGCTCTCATGCAGCTGGGAAGGGTACCACCAGCTCTCCCTCTCCGCCAGGGAAGGAGGCACTCATCCTGCAGCGCACACAGCCCCAGCTCCCAGCACCCACGAAAGGAGGTCACCCCGAGGATGGGGTGAGGGCTAAGGAAGGAAGCTGTTTTCCCTCACATAAGCATGAGGCCAGCAGATCCTCATGATAAGGGCTGTAACTATTTCTGGAGAGGGGTCCCAAGCAGCACATTACCTCCATGGGGGTGGGGGAGCAATGGCCCAGAACAGCCATGAGTCATCATCCCATGGAGCCACTGGGCGTGTGCTTAAGACAACCCTTGGGATGAGATAAAAACAACAGCTTGTGATGTTCAACACTCGTGGTGTTGAACATCTCACAGCAATTTTATATACATAAGGGTGTTTACTCTAGCTGAAACACAGCCAAGGCATCAAGGTTAAGCTTCCACCGATATAAACTAAATTGGATGAAGTATTAGTCATTTCCTGTCCCGAGCTGTTATGCATTGTGATGTATGTTATGAAATAGTAATTTTAAGCTCAGAAATAGATTGGCTTCAGTTTTAATTTAAATAATCTTTATTTTCTAATTAAGCTATTAAGAGCCGGAAGAACGATTTTCTGGGGTTTTGTTCATGGGCGTTATACTGTTTGTCAAATCCAAGGCTGGATACAGTTTGCTACAGTTGCTCTCAGGCAAAAAATAAGCCCCCGAATTACATCATTATAAAAATCAAGTCTCTAATACATCACACTCCATTTAAGCAGAAACAGCAGGAAAAACAGATGCCATCTACAGCGGGGTTTATGTTCAAAAGCTACTAACACACATAGAAGTCCCAAAAAGTCCAGCAGCATGGAGACTGCACCACTATACAAACTGCACTTACAAGGACAGGCTGAGGTTGTGGAAACCCTGTGTCGGCAGGCACATGTTAGAGAACTTTCCCTCTGTCCCTGCCCCAGGCAGCAGGGCCTGCGGGTCCCCAATGCCACACGGGGCTATGCCCCAAGTTTAACAAGTTTCAGGTCGCACTACAAAGACTTCCTTTCAGTAAGCCCTGGTCAAAGCCTGTTTTTCTTGTTCTTTGATGAGGCAAGGTGGATTTTTTTATGTAGGTTTTTTTTTCTTTTTTCAAGACAGAACGGGTCCTATTTTAAACAGTTAGTGTTATAATAATTATTTTCAGCTGTGCCACAAGTGTTCTAAGACCAAGTAAGTGGAATTTACAATCATCTCTGGAGAAAGACTGCCATCAGTAATAAAGAATAGGTTTATCCATTTCTCATATGTGAGTCAGATTCACTTCGTCAGTCTCAAGATTTGACAAAGTATAATTCAGAACGATTCAAGCTCACCTTCCACTGGACTGAGTAATCAGATTAGATGAGGAAACGTAGCTGTAGTCCTTCAGAACTTGCTGTAAGACTCTTTAGGAACCTCACAGTATATATGCCACCTCATTTCCTCAGTAATGCATGCCTGTCATATATAATTGTGTATACAAAACTTACTACGATGTCTCACAAACTTAGCTCCAGCACTGGGAGTAGGAACTTGCAATTCAGAAATGGAAAACCTGGAGTTTCAAGCTTCCTAATGTTTGTAAACGCCACATGGTTATTGCAGGGATAATGGAATAGAAATCAAAAGTGTTCACAGCCGCGAGATCGTACCAGCATGTAGACAGCAGCTGGTGTCGTGTTCCTTGACCCTTCTACTGGCAGGACTGCTCCTAAAAGACACTGCCTCCAAGGTGATGTCTCAGCACCGCATTCTTAATTAGTTGATTTTTTTGACAGTGGTGCCGCTTCTTGGATATAATAGAGTAGATGAAAGACCTTTAAAAATACCAAGTATGACACAGTTTAATTTGGCTAAAAGATTTTTTTAAAAAAGAAAATAAAATAATGACAACCGTATGAATAAATTTGGTGGCACACGAGGTAGAATGGCAATTTAAAAAGTCAGAAAGGAAGCAGAGGTTTATTTTGAAGTTAAGACTTCTCAAAAATAATAATGTATTCTTTCCTGCGAGAATATCAGCATAGACTTTACCCTATCCATTAGCATACGGTGAAGTGAGAATACAAATGCAATTCGCTGGAAAGAAATACTCATATGCTGGTATTTGTATCTGGGTTCTTTTCGTTAGGGTTTTAAATTTTCCTGTTTTTGAGTTCAAATGTACTTTTGCAGCACACAAAAATATGATAAAATAGTATTCTGTTACAGGAGTTAATATAATTCTGAGAAGAATGACTTTGGCCAATTGGTGTAGTGGCTCACTGCACTGGTGAACAAGGTTTTCTGCACCCACTGGTCCAAAGTCTGAATGCTATGCAGGCTGAATAAGGAGATGAATTTAAAATGTGTAAATGACGAGCTTGAAACTTGACTGGATCAGATAAAAGATGCTGTATTTAACACTTCACTCTCTGTTTTTAGAACTTATTTTAAATCAGTTGAGCAGAATAGTCAAGAAATGGCTCATAATTGCCTTTGAGCTGCTCAATTTTGCCTAGGTGGAGAACTGAAAGCCTTAAAAATTGGATGATGATAATTAAGGTAAAAATATATTTGACGATGCTGGAGGAAGTTTCATGAATGATTACTACATGGAAAGATTGAAAACAAATGGAAGAAGTTTTGAGGAACAGCGTGTGAAAAGACTGGTAATTTACAGCATTTCAGTACTTTATAGGAAGCTAATCAATTAGTGTTTAATTTATCTTGGACCCTTCAGAAATACTCCCAGGGGCCTACTCAGCACAGTGACCTTCTTCCTTGAAGGAGGAGGATCGCTGCCTTTTATTTTATTTATATTTTAAAATACTGAAAACATCACATCACAATAAAGCAATCAACCAGTAGCCTGTGTGCTCCACTAACTGGAAAGGACAGAAAGTCAGTGAGTAGATAATTATTCAAGGTCAAACCTTTCTAGTGTGGTGCCAGAAAAAATAGCAAACAGTGAGGGTTAGCCAATACTTCACAAACACTTGTTTAAGGATTTCCTAATTACTATAAGTGGTTCCTCTGGCCCTGGCACTTAAAAAGGCAGCTGGATGTGCATGATGTCATCCCTCCTTCCCATTATCTCTGCAGTAAATTTACAGGATTAAGAAGCAAGCAAGACTAAATAGTTAAAATAACAAAGAATTCTTATGTTTCCTACCATTACGAACTATTTTTTTCCTGTTATAGAAAACCAAAAAAGCAAATGGAACCAGATGCAATTAACTGCTTAAGTACATTTGAACATTTTTGTCCAAAAATCAGAAAAATGTAACTATCCTTCTCACGCTGTTTAAATACCACATGCAAGCAGCATAGCCACATCACAGCATCAGCTCTGTTACCTTCCAGTTTTGAAGACATGGATATAAATCACAAGCTGATCAGTCAATTTAAGTCCAGAAGAACTGATTTTTGCACAGGTAACATTCACTGCTCCAGTACAGCTGGACCTTATGGTGAACGCTTTATTATAGCCTTGCACAGCAGTTTCTATTAGGATGCAGAGATACAACAACCACAAAGATACTGTAATGCTTGCTCACAGTACACTGCAATTAACACACTGCCCTTCCCTTTGAGATCATCACCAGTTTACACAGCCATGACCGTAGCTTCTTGCCTGGGGCAGTGCTGGTGAACAGGAATCACACACAGATCACACAGAGGACTGGAGGGGATGGAAGGGACCTCCAGAGATCACCAAATCCAATCCCAATGGAAACAGCAAGCTTAGTTTATCATCTCCTGGCTGACTTCAACTCTTCTTGACATTCTCCTGCCCAGGCAAACTCACCCTTCAGGAGTTTGTAGCTACTCCATTTGTTTTCCCAGTTTTTCTAAATCTTTTTCTTTTTTTTCTTTTTTTTTTTCCCTGCATATTTAATCTTATAATCCCCACTACAATTTCCTCCCACATTTCAAAGTCTCTGTAAATCCATGTATATGTGAGTGTCACCAGCTCTCAGACTGGGCCCAGGTTATGCTCAAGGTGGTGCAAATTGTTCGGTGAAATCATCCTTCAGCACACAGATTAGTTCTCCTTCATTTCCACCTGATGTGCCAGGGAATCCAACGTGAAGCTACACTGAGGAACATGCACACTGACACGGGCATCTCCAAGCAGTCTTACAGAGTTCCTATCTTTGGCTCAATTCTTGTACAGTGACTTTTTTTAACCAATTCGGCCAGTTTGCTTGGTAGAATTCCTGTCTATCCCATCCCTGTCTAGCAGGAGTAGCTGAATGCAGCACAAATACTGTTTAACAACATGCCACCTGGGCAACCCCTTGTCTAGAAAAAAACACCTGAGCTGTTCTATGCACTCACTGCTTGCAGAGCCAAGCAATATAGAAGTATTGCCCTCAAGAGTTAAGGGAAATAAATGCTGCCACCTTTCAATGAACACCAAATGCCACCTGCAGGTGCAGATGTACCTGCCATAAGTGAGTGCCAGACCTAGTCTGACCTGCACCACAGATACCATTGACACCTTCCATCTTTTATAGGCACTGTTCTGTACAAGGTAGGGAAAACAGCTGGCTGCATTAGCTTTAGGACATGTAATGCTCAGAACAAGTCCTGCTTTATGTGCTGCTTCAGGAAAGCTACCAGCACAACCTTCAGCGCATCCATGTGAGCACATACAGATGCCTCTGTTCCAAGAAGGCCACAAAGCATGATGTTCTCTACATGTGTAAGGCAGTTCAGGTGTAGAGTCTGCAATGAATTCACCATGAATTCACACCAGCCATTCAGGGTGGATGGAACTGCTTTAGCCACCATTCAAAGGTCAAGAACAGTGTCACTAGGGGCATAAAACAGCACAGCAAGGGTGGCTTTGATGGTGCATGAAGAAATGGTGAGAGCCCACCCTTCCATCTGAAGAAAGGGAAAGTTTTATGCTATAACTCATCTCTGCAAAGCAACACTGTCAATCCAGAATCCACAACACTCAGCTTCTCCCCTCGCCTTCTCTTGCTTTGGTTCTCTGTGTCCTAAAATAGCCACACCATCACTATCTGATATCTTAATGGATACTGTTATGTCAGAAAATAATTTACTCGGGAAAAAGTCCCTCACCAGACACTGGGAGCAGCATGGCCAGCATTAGCCTAACTGAAAAATAACCTCTCATAGCACATCTCATGAAATAAGCAGATTTTCAAATTATACAGCCCCTGCCATAACAGTAATAAAATAACAAAATTAAGGGCTTTTTTATTTATAAGTAAATGCTTTCTTCTACCTTTTATAATGTCCACCTCTTAGCATAACAAAGCTTTTCATAGCTTACTAATGGCTCCCTGTCACTAGTGCTGAGAACTATTATCACTGCTCTGCCCCTTCACATGGGCCTTTCAAACATCACTGTTTCACTTAATTCTTTCACCTCCTTCAGTTCAAATGCAATAAAAACCTTTCACTGGCTGACAACTAGAAAGGCAGAACAGCCTCCAACTGCTGTATAATTCAGGAGTGCTCTTTCTCATTTTAATTGGCTGCCTAATTGGAATGTTTATGGGTTCTGCGATAGCTTGGGATGAAAAGGCAGGGTGAGCAATTATGTGCTCAGCATTCCTATCTGGCAGAGTTAATAGTTTTTTTTTTTCAAAAAAAGCTAAAGTTCACTGGAATGCCATGTTTTTGTTCTCCAAGAAATACCTTGATTTGAAACAATGTAATCCCCAAGTCAGAAATTATGTCAAGCTGTGCTTATCCAGTAGCAAGTTTGAGCTTCTGGAAGCCTCTTTGCTCCTTTTTGATGTTAGCAAAACATGAAGAACAGGAGGCTATCTGGTGGCTGTCAAGTTTTTAACTGCTTGCTCTCTACTGGCTGGAGATAAGATGTAAGCAGAGCACTTGATGGACTTTATTAATTCTCTGGAACGAAGGTTTGTCTTTCCTGGCTCGATGAATGACTTCATTCTAGTAGATGAGGTCACCCAAGTCAAGGCAATAAAGTTTCTGATATTCACATGAAAGCTAGTTTTTCAAAGCTGCCAGCTTTGAAAAGAGAAGCACAAGTGTTTTCTCATTTACCTACCTTCTAGTTGCAACATCCAGCCTGCTATCCTACCTATTCTCCCCCGCGCAGGGATGTGTTTCAGCTGAAGAGCAGGTCTAGTACAGGCCCAGATTTAAGGAAGAAGAAACAAAGGTTTTTTTGCAAAGTGACTGTCAAAATGCCAACAGGAAGAGAAAACACTTCCCAACCTGACCAGTCCCGCTGCACTTCCCCTCCCTGCCTCCAGCTGCAAACACCTGGGGCAGAGCCCTGTACTGCTGCAGCCCCTGTGAGCAAGAGAACCCACCTGCTGCCAACACAAGTAGAAGGATATCATGCTCCTTGCAGGACTTGTATCTTGCATGCTATTAGCAGTAGCTTTAGCGTGTGTTTATGGACCATGCTTCCCAAAGCAAAATAAGCCTTTTTCCCTGTTTCCCTATTAATAAATAACATGTAGTTGAGAACTGGTGAAAAGGAGTTAAACAGGCTGAATTGCTTTGTAAATATCAGAGTTCTTCTCACAGAAAGTTCACAGAAAGATCTCTATTATTTTGTTCCTTTTACTTTTCAAAACCTCGTAAATGAGAAACAGTCTCTCAAGAGCTCATTATGCCCAAGCAAATATAACAAGCAACCACTGAACCCATGCAACAGATTTCAGGCTAATCTGACACACTGATTTCCTATTTTCAGCTAACCCAAAACTCCTTGGTCTGATACGAGAGATTCTAATTCACTCCACATTCCTCTCTTCCACCTAAGTGGTGTCATTGCTTCTAACAGAAAACACAGTGTGCTGTAGATTAGTAGGGTTATCATGCAGCATTTGCAGCTTGTTTCTGCAGCTCCCCATGCACTTGGTGCTCCCCCAGCACAGCTCTCAAGCAGGTGCAACCCATGAGGAGCACCCACCCCAGGCACAGCCACATGGCAAGCAGGGCTGACACACCAGGTCAGCGCCACAGGATGATGCTGCACAAGAGGAAGGGCTGGAAGGGCTGCAAGCTCCTGGGGCACTGTGGTCTTTTTTCTAACTGCTTTCATAGGCACCATGGAGAAATGAAATGGCAGTCTAAACGTTCCCATTAAACTCTGGAGCTAGAATTTTACCCCGGGTTTTATTGCCATCTGGAGTTTGAAAACCTGTAGAAGCAATGACTTGTTTGAAAGGTCAGAAGTCTGCGCCACATCAGAGAACCCCATTCTGCACAGAACATACTTAGGAAATGTTGACCTGGTGCATGCCAGAAGGGATTTCTAGCCGCAATAGCTCCCAACAAGCTCTCTCCAAAGGACTCGCTTTCAGATTCACATGCATCAGCCAGGAGTCCAAACGATACAAAAATAAAATATGACAAGCTGTATCCTTGCCAGATATAGACTTACCTAACTTATAAGAGGCCAATTTAGTAATTAAATAAGAGCTCCTTTAAATAAGCTGTTGGGTAAACAGCACCCACCCTTCAACTAATCTTCGTTCACATTTACTTACAGATTATAACTTGCTGATATTAAGAATATTACAGGAAAAATGGGATTGCTCAAGATGTCCGTCTCATTTTATGGGCAGAGGCAATTCAGAGAAACCCATATGTTTGGTACGTGTCCAAACATGTGGACGCTTATGCAAACCAACAATTCTTTGAAGTACGCTGCTTTCTAAAGTCCAAGCTGAAACCTAACGTTTAATAATCAACAAAACAGGCAGAGCTAAGGCAGAAACTCTCTGCTAAACTCCACAGGACTGGGATATGAGAGGAGGCGTCTCTCTGAAGTGACATTATATTCCCAGATGTGTTGTAAGAGAATAAGGGTCTGTCTTAAGATGGCCTGTAGACCCTATGAACTTCCTTGTTTCGTGACTTTAAAGCAAGAAGAAAAATAAATAATGAAACATATTAAAGTCATTACTGTAGCTGTGCGCGCCTTCTGAAGGTTTGGGTTGTTTTCTGGTGATCTTTTTCCTTTTTTCTAAGCTCCAACCTTTGAAAATAAGGCCCAGTGAAATTAAGGGCAGCAAATCTACTCCGAGATACATTTTTTATATACTACTAAATTTACATGTGGAACTCATTGTCACAAGATATTATTAAAGCCAAGAGCTTAGCAGGATTCAAAAAGGCTTAGACATTTATGTGAATAATAAGAACATCCACAGTTATACTAGAGGGGAAAAAGACATTTATAAGTGATACTAAACTCACACTTGAGGGCATAAGCCAATTGCCGGCTGCATTGGTTTAGGAAGAAAATCCCCCAATTGACACTTTTTCCATAGCTGTCTATTATAAGTTTCTTTGAACCTTCCTGCCTGCATCTGGTGCAGCCCAGCATCAGAGGCTATCCAAGGCTGATCCAGTCCAGCAGGTGTTATGTTCTTAATCTAAAACTCTTTCTAATTTAAAGCTGTTGTGAAACATTTTGAAAAGACTGCTTATTCCTCGCCTAATCCGATAGCATTTGGCAGCTTTGAAAACGGGTAATGGATATTCCACAGTACTTTGTATATCCACCAAGAAGAGGGTGGTCATTCGTTTTCTGACTCTGGGACCTGCTCTCCCTTAAGTGGCACCAATCTCTGCAGGTCTGTAAGCACATCCCGCCCCAAACAAAACACTGTTCTACAAACCCTCTACGTTTTGCAATGCTATGGAAAAGTCTGATGTGCAGCGTGAGGTGCCACTCCCAAATCCCAGCAGTTCAACGAGTGGGAGTGTTGAAGGAAGCCGCAACTTGTAAGCAAAGAAAAGCCTGAAGAGGGCCAAGGAGTGACGCTACTAAAAGGCCAAATGAATGAGCTCGGTGGGGCTGTGAATTGATTCACTTTCATCCATTAAACACTCAAAAGTTACTGATATCACTAATGGTCTGGAAATACGTATCCACAACAAACACCGTTTGCTACTCTCATGTGTGCCTATACGAACACGCACGCGATGGGAGGAAATGGTGGCTCCTCTCCTTTCTCCATCAACTTTGCTGTCTTATGCTAAGCGTCACAGCTCAATCTTTGATTATGTTTATTAAGTTTAAATGTGGAATAAAATGATTTTTCCGCTTGGAATAAAATATCACAGATGTGATATAATATTCAGAGGAAAAGTCAAAATGACCCTTAAAAAAGAAATGCATAAACTCCTAGCATTGAATTTATGCTACTTAGCATCCCATTAAAAATATTCAAAATATAAATCAAAATTCAAGGGTATAACTTATATTCAATTTCAAATTTATGGCATTTTAAAATAGGATGATTTCCTCAAATGTGCAATAAATTTGGTTTTGTGGAATTGCACATGCCACCTTATCATGACAGTTGCTTTATCTACACAGTCCACTGAAGCCTAGTCACTTTATATAATCTGAATTCACAAATCAACTGTCGTCTTCACTTCACTGATTCATTGCTGATGGGCCTTTCACAAGGTAAAAAATCCTTTCCGAGTTGACAAGAGTAATAAATGGAGAGGTGAGAGCTGCCTCTCCATCCTGCTGTTCTATTGTGCTGCCGATAGTGACACATGGCAGAATAAGCTCATAAACCAACCTCAGCTTTTGACCTCTGCAGAGCAAACGGAAACAGAGGGGCGTTTATGATGATGACTGTATTTAAAGACCGATAATGAACAGATAAACCTCCAAAATCTAACCAGTCCACACAACAGACTGGAAAAAGGAGATGGTTTTCTGGTTTTCACTTGATGCAGAAACGTTGACGACACAGCTGCGAAATGCTCAGAGCAGTCTGGAGTACTGCTCAGCTGCATCAGCTCGTGAGATACTTCACCACATGCACACAGTAGCAACATTGATAAAGACTAAATATCTAATTGGGCTCTTTTTCCCTGAACATTCCAGATTACACAGAAACAATGCACAAACCAGCAACTGAACTGGGACAGGATGACATCCCAGGAATATCTTTTTTTTTTTTTTTTTTTTTTTGGTTAGGAGCATTTCTTTGATCAACACTGCTCAAGAGAGAAAGGAGAGATTAATTAAAGATAAAAATTGCTTGGTAGTATCCACAGCACCATCTCTAGTAGTGAATTCTGGTCTATTAACAACATGTCTGCTCAGGAGAAGTTCTAAGACTTGCTTCCCTGCCAACTCCACGAGGCAGGAGCTGCACACAATATCATAGAATCACCAAGGTTGGAAAAGACCTAAAAGATCATCCAGTCCAACTGTTCACCTACTACCAATAGCTCCCACTAAACCAGGTCCCTCAACACAACATCCAGTCATTCCTTGCATACCCCACTACCTTGAATATGGTGGCTGTACCGACATGTCTGTGAGTAAAGTCCCAGAATACAAACAGTTCACCTGGCATCCCTTGTCTGAACGCTTACTTGCAAAAAGCTTTTTACCTGTACATAAAAGTAAATTAAAACTCATTCCAGCCGCAACGATGAGCCTTCTTACATCCCCACTAGTAAGATTAGATCTCTAACTACGCTAAACGTACTCCAATTCTCAGTGATACGCTGGCCTGTTTTATTCATGAATATATAATTTCTTCTGCACAGAGCAGAATGGCATCTCAGCCTGTCATCAGGTTCAAAGCCATACACCGAATCTTAAGCTGTAAGCAGTAACAGTAATCACTCAATCACCTAAATTTGGTGAAGTTAAATTATTTTTTAAAATCTTATAAAATCAATAAAAAGGCTCAAGTTTCAGCTGATGCTGTCAGCCTTGCAGCAAGATCTGCTCCTATGCACACCTGCTGCCATCCACGGCTGGGTAACACCAGGAGCATGAAACGATTTTTAATGGCCTTTCCACATTCCTACATTCACTCAAATGGAAAAAGAAGTTATTTCTTAACTCTTCCTTCTAAGTCCAAACTTCAGTAAATCACAGAGAAAATATTCTTCAAGTAATGCTAGTATTATTTCCAAGTAACACTTGTGTAAAATGTACACCAGCCAAAATAGAGTATAATGATAATAACAATACTAGCACTGAAGTCTCCCAGTACCAAGACTGAGTAAAGTATCAACGACTGATGGCAAGAATGAAAGGCAGACCAGGAGCTTCCTCCATTCAATCTTTCAGATCCATTAACTTGCACACTGCTAAACTGACTGCTGTCAGTACTCACTGCACACAGCAGTACAGGAAACCCAAAGCAAGACTCCTCATTCCCAGAAGCTGTGCTATCACCTGTTCCACCCCAAACTGCACCCAGTGATTTTGGGCTATCTCAGAGCACTGCAGACTCCAGCAGCAGTTGAACACGCCTGGCAATACAGCCACACCTGGCTGAAAGTATCCTCTGCCAAAAAAGCCACAGCAGAACACAACAAGAGCGAATACACCTTATTTGCTAGGCAACACCGAATCCTGTTAGCATATTACGGAGCTGACATGCTCCAGCTCCCCACACAGTCAGTCTCAAAAAGCCTTCTAAACAAAGCCACTTCTATGCTCACTTTGATAGCCGGCTGCAGAAGCCGTGCTTGGAGCAGCGTCAGCTTTCAGCAAGAGGCCTGGTTTTGAGTTGCAAGCAATATACAGGTAAGAGGGCAGGCACTGGGACCTCATGCCAGGGCAGTGGGAATTATCAAAGATAACCTCCACTTAAGGGACATTCACCATCGAGAAGAGATTGCTCTAACACAACTCATGGCAACCACCAGCCCAAGCTGTCCAAGCTTACGATGCCACATTTTACCATTGTAGCCCAGCATTGGAGCATGGTGCTTGGAAGGTGAAGTTCTTGGTGAGGAAGGCGGGAGGGATGCTTGATGGGAATTTCTCCCCCCCAAAACATACACTTGTAAGTAAAAATCATCTGCTCCTGCTGTCCGATTATTTCATGCACTTTAATTTGGCTTAGTTTGGAAAATCAGGTGTACTGCTTCATAATTCAACATAACCTGGACTATAGAGCATTCTGCAAAGTCGTAACTCAGAGTATGATTTGATAAAAGCACATTCTGCAGTTTCAGTTCACATTCCCAGAGGAGTGGGGACATCGTTATTTCACACCTCATACACCTGGGGGGTTATTTTTTCAGCCCTTTTCCAGAGCTGATTTTGAACTACATAAAGAAGTAATGCAGCCTTAGATCATATCAATTCATTAACCACTGGCAACATTCAGTTTGGATTAAAAGAAAAAAGCTAACCCCCCCCCCAAAAAAAAAAAACCTAATAGAAAGGCATCATGCAAAGAGCACTATTTCAAAAGTTGGCCCTTGTTCAAGCTACATATGGTCACATAATCTTTTAAAATGTGCGATTCAAGTCTCAATTTAATTATGTAATAGCACAAATGGAATTACACTGCAGATGAAGTGCAGTATTTCAGCTCCAACACGTACCGGAGTTGTGAGACTGACCCAAGCTTATTTCATTTGGTCATTGCATTAGGGGGCTTAATTTGAATGCAAGGCACATAGCAAACAACAATTTCAATCTAACACCTACTCCTCTTCATCTAAATTATAATACTTGCTGGGCTAGGCTCCGTTATAAAGATGATTTATCAAGCAACTTGCATTTTTCTTGAATGCATCTTATTTGCAACGTATCTTCATGTTATTTGCTTAAAATTGTAGATACAGCTATTTCCCATGTATGCATCTGCATGTGTACGACCCTGAAGTGGAGCACGGTGATAGCAGCGTTTTGGGACCAACAGGAAAAACCAGCCTTCCTCTGACAACGCATCGCAAATGCAAAATCCTAATTAGCTCATTCCACGAGACTCACACGCCTTCCATGCTGCAGCAATGCACACTGCCTTGTTTCCCCCACGTCTCAGCCTCATTTTCCTCTAGCTGTTCTCCCCTTCTTTGACCTGCACACCATATGGTACCTTGTCATCTTGAGAACGATGGGAGAGCACCCTTAGTGTCAGGTTTGGGATCTGATACTGATCTTATTTAACAGACCAGCCACATATTGGAGTTATTTCTTCATGTTTTTAAGGTTTTGGGGTTATTTTTCTAAACCATTAAATACTGGCTGGTTAAAGAAATGTGTATTTATATTTAAGAAGGACTAGGGAAACTGTAAGCCAGCCAGTCGGCCTGGTACTGTGATGGTGGCACAAACCACCACTTCCTAAGCATCCAAGGGATTCTCAAGAACAAACACTATGTCATTAACCTGATTGATACTGCTCAGGAGTGAGAATGTGGTGGTACAATAGCTCAGTCCACAAAACAATTCTCTCAGTGCTCAGCAGTCAAAAAAGAGAACCAAAGTCTGGGAATTACTAGCAAATAAGACAAAATTCAGGAGAAAAACAAAGAAAATCTCACTATAAACTAGAGATGGTTGCACACCTAACCAGAGTCCAGTGCAACAGAAACATGTGAAACCTTACCCTATGTTACAGCTTGTTTCAACAGAGACCTTGAGAGCCCAACCAGCATTTTCCTCATTGGATCTCAATTCCATATTCTCCACATCACCAGAAAACCACTGCCAAAAGTTAATTTGCAAGCTACAAAAATCTTGAGGAAATGAATCTGATATTATAGAGAAAAATACTGCACCAATACAAACACTTGATGATTGTTTGCTAATTCTGAAAAGCACTTATAGCCACTTTAACTGTGCTAAAAAATAATAATCATAAAGCTTTCATGTTGCGTATGTGCATCACAGCTCGGCTAAGCCTTTCTGCCAACCACATCAAGGTGGAGTTCAAACAGCACAAGAGGTCCCGAGAGTACAACACAATTCTGTGCAGTTTGGGTGAAGGTGCCTCTGATAGGGACAGAGAAGCACAGATCTCAATGCACAGAGTATGTCACAGTCCCACCAGCACTGAGTGATATGGCCACTCATGTTCCAGAGAGAACACCAGAAGATCAGACAAGCAGCCCAAAGCCGGAGGAGAAGAACAAGGTTTGCTCTTTTTAGCATCCCCAAACAAAGCAGGGTGGATCACATCTGTAAATGCCTGTGGGGAGGGAGGAATACACGAAATGAGGCTCCAGGGAGGAAAAAGGCTGAATTAATCGAAAGCACCAAATATGAATCAGCAAGAAGAAATGCCTGGAAACTGGACATGAGAAAAAGAATGAGATACTGAAAGAGCAGAGAAGGCTGCACTGCACGATGGCTGCTGCCAGTCTGCAGGTCCTGACCTTCCTGAGATACACATTTCATTCTTGGCTCTGTCCCTGGCTCTGGGAAGCACCATTCTCTTTTATGTGGAAATGTTTGCTTCCTTTCAATGGAAGTATTCCACTTCTACAGATAAAGATCTTGTGTATCTATTTTACTTCAGAAACAGATCTAAGAGTATTGCTGTTCAAAACTAGCACATTTTCTTTTTTGCACTCTAGGTACAACATATCTAGCCAAGAACTGCTTTTGGTCCTCCAGTCCCCTCACCAGTGACCCTCTTGCTGGGGTCCTGCATGCAGGTTTGCATGTGTACATTTCCCAGCAAGCCTGGCCTCTTTTTCTGCACTCAGAAAGGCCAGTAGCTGTCCAATAGTCTTCCATTTGTTTGTTTTAAATACATCCATGTAAATATCCTCAGACTGTTTTTTCACAGACTACCTAGATATGAGAGAATGCAGATGCCACATGCATTAAACCCATGTGGACAACTTAAAAGTGACAAACATCAAAGCACAGCCCATAGTTTTAGCAGGATTCTGAAGTGCAAATTATCAAAGTGAGCAGTAGCAACCTCTGGCAGACTGAACAGAAAGGCTGCTGCACTCTCTGCTCAGGCATTTCCCCTTCCAATGCCCCACAAGGACAAGGTGCCCTGCAGACCAGGCATGGCGTCCACCATCAGGAATGAGACACATGAAGACAAGAAGTCTCAGCAGGTGATGCAGTGCTGAAGATGGCAGAGCAGCCCAACACCTCCAGCAGAGTGCCCTCAGTAACTGCCTATGGGGCATGACTCCATGATGCCAAACACAGACATGGATGCTGCCTATCATCTTCTTCAGGTGCTTTCCTGTGCCTTCTATCAGTTAAATGTCCCTCTGTCTCACTCACGTTCCTTTCACTAAGATGCTGTAAGTGTTAAGAGGGGCACTGA
Organism: Coturnix japonica; assembly: GCF_054131305.1. NCBI lineage: Eukaryota > Metazoa > Chordata > Aves > Galliformes > Phasianidae > Coturnix > Coturnix japonica. The sequence continues at coordinate 25,870,575 of NC_140668.1, read as the reverse complement.
GGACACAACAGTTAGACTTGTGGCAAGCAGATGGCCGCTAAGAAATGAGGGGAAATTTCCCAGGATTATTACCCTCTCCTCGTATTAACCACAATAGCATTCCCTATCCATGGTTCCAAACCCACACCCCGATGTGTCATCAACAAATGAATTCTCATTGTACTATCCAGATATTTAATTTCCTGACCAGAGACTCAACAGGAGGTATCTGAGCATGTCCATGGCATTACTCACTGAGAACCCAAATCTGTGCCAAACACAGCTTGATTAAAGGAGTACCAATGGAGCAACACCAGCTCAAATGATATTCGCAAAAACTGCACATGCAAACAACTTAGTCCTGCTCGAGAACGCCGATACAATCAAGTCCCCTGTGATTACACGGCACTCTGCAATCACAGCCCTCTGAGAATTTTTTGGCTACTTTCAAAACTGTCTGAAATTTACTCTGTAAAATTAATGCACGCCATCTGAAAACTCTACCTTCGCAAATACAAAAGGCCATTTGATTAGCTACAAATAAAAGCCCCTTGAGCTAAAATGAATAAGGTTTAAGCTACTTCAAATTATTTTCCCGCCTGATAAAGCCATTATCACATTTAGAGCGTTTACAATGCAGAACTACATTCCTTTGATCATCTTATAAAATTAATTGATCTTGCTTATCTATTGTACTATTTTAAATCATTTTAATTGAGGACATTAGGAGAAGTAATGGTAACAACCAATGCATTTATTAGCTACTGACGTTCAAGGCAGCAATGTCATTTTCATAATCTGAATTTCTCTATAACAAAATTCCATTCTTAATGGAATTTACATATAGATCACCCCCAGCCACAAATAATTTACTATTACTTTAAGTCCTAAAGGACAGGCAGAAAAACTGTGAAAAATCACTCCAGCCATACTTAATTTTAATTATTCTTTTAAATCAGATAGAGACCCTGAAGTTAAATTCTCATAATTAAATAGAAATTAAAAGTTTCTAAAAGCCTTATTTTCGACTCCGATTTTAAATGCAAATGAAGGTGTTAAGAGAATCGCCCCATGACAAACGGAGTGACGTTCATCCCCAATGCTTTGTTCTGCAGCCCCAAAACTCCTCCACCACCAGCAGTCCCACATATTGCTCTCTCAGCTGAAGGCCGGTGCAATACTGACCAGAAATCCTGACTCCTATCAGCACTGCCTGCCCTGCGCCTGCAGAACTGTTCACCTTTACTTTGCTGGGTTCAATTCTCACTGCTGTGAAGCTGTCACGCAAGTCACTTGGGTCACTCCATGTTGACCATTTCCCTCTGCGCTCCCAGTTCTAACAGATAACATAGGGACATTTTCCAGACTGCAAACACGTTCTACCCAGAGTTTTGGATGCTCGGCCACCTTTGCAAAAGCAAAGAGGCATCCTGCTGTGGTGGTACCAGAATACTTTCCCAGCATAAATGCTCCCATGTGACAGCAGCACCCTCAGCTCACAGGTGCTGTGAGTGCCATTTCTACCAAGGGGGACAAATGATGAATGAAGGAGTGGCTTACAATGCTGACAGTATTACCAATAATAAATGGCCCCAACGTGTCAACCTGCAGTTGGAACAAACAGCCCTTATTCATGCTGAATAACTCATCAAACACTGGAGCAACCAGCTCAGAGATGGTTCAAAAGAAGAGGTAACAGAGGGGTTTGGTCACAAGCTAAAGAGATGCACAAAAGCAACAGCAATGTCTGCACCCCGTTCTGTCCCCGTCCTGGGCTGTGAACAGCAGATGTTGTGTTCTGCCCACTGGAATCAAAGAGCAAGGAGAGAGAAAAAAAGAAATAAAGAGACAGCAATAAACACTGTAAAGAGAAACTGCCTTTACTTGTTCCCATGACTAGACTTTTTTGTTTCTCTGTACATGGCTTGTACAAAGCACCGGCGTTCCGCTTTGTCCAGTGGTAAAATGAGAGTTAAAAGCAAACAACAGCACTGCGCTGTAAGGACATCTTGTTTTTGCTACAACAGCAAGTCTCTCCTAACTTCTGTTAGACAGCTGTGTTTTACCCCTTCTGCAGTAGGCTTCGCTGTTCCTTTCTGTAACCTTTGCAAGCCAAGACCTGCATCCTACAGCAACGGTGCATCTGGCAGAAGGTACCTGTTCCTCCATCTAACTGGCATATCAGCTAGGGATACTAGCAGTCTAAGTCACTCAGTGTGGGTGACTCGCTGGCATTATCAAATCCTATTTGTGCACTCAGGGTGCCCCACTGAACATGATGCTCCACTCTTCCAAACCTCGGAGAAAGAGGAATAGAAATAGTCCATAAATGAAAATGCAAGTGACCCAAAGAGAAACCTGCCGAAAGAAGTAAAAAAGACAGCAAAAAAGATAAAAATATGCCTGCCAAGCAAATGCAGATTGTCAGGCTCTCTCACTACTCACGTCCAGCCGCTTCAAATATTCCTCAGCTTTCCTTAGCTGCATTAAAGGCTACTCAAAGTCCCCAGTGAAAAAAACTAAATTCAAACATAGCTTCTAGTTTTTCCCTTCCATGATCATTTGAGTTGAGAAAAACATGCCATATGGATAACACATGATATATGTAATTGAAATGCAACCCTCTGATTGAGGAGCAGCAGTGATTTGGAGAGGAATGCCCCAGCAGGAAAAAACATACTGTGGAGTTAGGGAAAGAAGATGGCTGCAAGGTTGCAAGTACCATGTGCCTGTACAGCAAGAACACTGGTGGACCAAACATCTTTAGCTTCAACTAAAACAACGATGGAGAAGAAGCTGTAGGGCAACAGAGTTCACATGGAGACACACACACAATATCCCTCTCCCACCAACGCAACCACTGTGTTTCTGCAAGCACTACTGCGAGTTTTGTAATAACATGAGACTAAGAATCATAAATTATATGTAAATTGCTTGTGTATAATTTACGAATACCTAGGGCTAGATATTATTCACTGCATTAATAGTTTTCTACCAAGCATTCAGATCGTTTTGCTGCAGCTTAGGATCCTCTCTTCTCCTCCATGACCCCACATGTGACGACACATATTGTAAAAGAACAATATTTACTTATGACCAAAGGGGAAAATATCCTTGTCATACTGCAAAGCTTCCACTTGCCACAGGAAATCAAAACAACGATGACAACAAAAAAGGAATCTAAATTGTTTTCTGCCAAAATATGAAAGCAATATGATCTGTGCCTGGCTGTGATTAAAGGTGCTTTGTAAACAGATCGCTGTTCAGCCTGTGAGTCAGACACCACCATATTGCAGGATCAGGGTCTGGGAGTCTGAAAATATTTAGCAATCCTACAAGTTACACATGAGATATATAAATAGAGCTTTCCAATTAACATTTCTCTTTTGTCTGTCACTTAATTTGCCTTTTTCTTTGCTTTTGCTGGATAGCAAGCACAGCAATAGCGTGGGATTCCTCTTGAAATAAACCTGCCAAGACAAAAGCCCGTGTCTTAGATTTATTTTTAACAACAACAACAAAAGTAGTGCTTTCTCCTTGTGGTTTGTGTTTGTTCTGTCTGCAGGTTGTTCTGATAGTGGGTTGATTGCTTCAGTAAAAACCAATAGGTAGAAAAGACTTTTTCTGAATTGATATTCAGTGCTTTAACTTGCCCTCTGGACCTCAGGCACCTGGAAGATACTTAAGGGTCACCTGTGTTATTTGACAAGTGCTACATCTAGTATGACAGGCAAAGATACAACCTCAACACTCATTCTACGGTGCCATTTTGAACCTAACTCTGGTGGCAAAATGTTATTTTTTTTTAATATGAAATGTGATAGCTTGGTGCTGAAACGCGAATTTCCAGACACCAGATAATATCAAAGTGACCATTTATGATGCCTGAAATCATAACCCCTGCGTAAGGCTCAAACACTCATTCCACACAAGAGATACATACATAAAACACCGCAGTCATTTATAGATGCCCTTTAGCCCAGATGTCTGAAACTATTCTGGTGAAATACAGCAACAGTTTTCTGAAGTAAAATAGAAGAAGGTAAGGAGCAGTTTTCTCATTAAATATCTCAAAGGAGCTACAGAACAATCCCACTTACCCTTACTGGTACTATGTGAATATTAAAACGTTATCAAATACACGGCACTTTGTACTGCAACGCCAAGTGCTTGAAGGGACAATCAGCCATGCACCAAACATCAGACAACAAAGCGGATGCTCCAGCTGCGTGAACGGATTGCCTGGGCTCTTCAGATGCACCTCAGCTCCAAACCACCATTGACAGGACAGAAACATGGCCTCTCCCCCTCCCAGGGCAGATGCTAGCACATTCTTAATCCTCATCTCTCTAATGGTACTTAACAGAGGCAGAATACAACCTAGCAACTCACAAAGTGCAAGAAAAATTCCATTTGATGTCTTCTACCTATCTGCTTTCTATTAAGACAGCAAAAGGAAGAGGAAGAAAGGATAACAGATCCTCAATAAAGCCATACAAGAAGCTGAGGAACTGAAATGGCCTTGGCTCTGTACAGCACCGCTCAGCACCAATTAAAACATTGGTGTGTTATCAACACTGCTTTTCTCCTACAGCCAAAACACAGCAACGTAACAGACGCTATGAAAGAAAAATCAACACCATCCCAGCTGAAACTGGGACATCAGGATAGAGAAAAAGGTGCATTACAGCCCGCATCTGCACACATAGCTGTATTAAGATAAGCTACAATCTTGTTTTTAAGCTAATTAATTAACTGCTTTTGACCATAGCTGTTTCTTCACAGCTTTCCTAGTCTGACAGTGATAAATACACGCTAATGATGTTAACAGTTCAGATTTACACAGCTGGAATAACATACAGAATGGCATTCATATTTGCAGACTTGGCAAGATCTGGAGCCGTCCTGCACTGGGGCAGCACTGCTGAATTCATGGCAACTGTGCAGAGCTGCAGTGGGGAGAGCTGGTGACCTATGCACCAGGACTCATACCACAGGCACTCAGCCTAAAAGCAATAATTACATATTTGTAGGACTACGTACTCACCAAACAGGCTACTACACTGCAAATCACCTCTCCTTCAATTATGGCACGTAATTTTTAACGCTGTTCAAGACTAATTACGATGAAGTACTTAACCAGGCTCCAGCTGACTGATAACGTTCTGGACTGCTTGTTTCTTTCTCCTCACTACAGCCAGATGGAGAGATCTAGATTAGTTTACACCACATAATGAGAGCTTGCAGCTGAAAACATGAATGAACGTTGCACAGTTCAGTTTGATTGCTTTGATAAACTTTATGTAGTTAAAAAAAAATAAGACGTTTCTACTAATCAATTCTTTTTATTTGCCTTTCTTATCTCGCCAGGAATCACTGTACACTTGGTATTTTGTTTAAAATGTAAATTAAATCATAATATAGGAATTTAGATCCAATAACCAAATATGTAAAACAGGTCAGGGTTTTTCTTGCATTAACATGACCTGTTTGCATGTTGGTTACTGTTGAAGGCAACTGTAGGTAAGTTCCTTTCTTTTGCATCTGTAAGACTGCTCCTTTTGGATTCCTCAGGATCCATGCTACTGAAGAAGAATGACTATAAATACAGCATTGCTTATTTGATCCAACTGAAACAGAGTTCAAGGGAAAAGGAGATGGAAGACCATTAAACCCTGTTCTGTTGTAAGAGACTCCCGTACTGAGACACAGTAACATGAAATGTTGGGAGGTGAGGCTCTGACTCTTACTGAAGGCTGCCGAAGTGCTTTCCCTCTCTTTACTAGCATGCATACAGATTAATTACCAACGTAAAACACTGAATGCCTGAAGAAATGCAACGTGTTTCATTTTTGCACCTGGCAAAAAAAATCTGCAGCTATAACAATCTGCACTACTGTGCAACCTGATGCACTGACCCCTCAGACTGCTGTGCTTCATGGGATGCTACAAAGGAGACTGTAAGCTGAATTATCACTGCAAACCCTTTCAGCTGTCCTGAGAAGGGAATGACAGCAAAGCAATCAGCATCCGTTTTCCCACACAGTTCTGCTGCAGAAAAGTACGTCTTGGGAATAACACTTAGGAGACAATTTTCTGAAGCATGAATGGGCTTTTAAAAAATGTACATGCAAAGAGTTGCTTCAGCTGAAAATGTTATTAATAATGACACGAATAAATGGCAAATTCACCAACTGTTCATTAGAACGGGCAATTAAAATGAACAATCAGCAAAAGAGGTGCTGCATCTTGTCATTAAAAAAAAATCAGTTACAGAACTCTAGAATACCTGGAGGCAAAGCTGGTTGGTCACCTGCCTGCAATCCATTAAGTAAACGAGCGATCCAAGTGGCTGCATGAAAGGTTTATAAGTTGTGTAAGGGCACTACTGCACCGGGGGGATAAAACCTTTTAATTTTATAAGGTAGGCAAGTAATTATTTGTATGAATGGGGATGTGCTCACCTATCCATTAACAACTGCCTGCAGATCACACAAAGTGAGCTAATAGCAATAATTACCTACAATTAATGATGAATATAAACATTTCTTTGCACTCACTAAGTTCAGTAATCACCAATAGTGCAACCAGAGCGTGGCATTTACCATGATGAAAGGGAGCAGCCATACCAAAGAAAGCTACTGAGAAGAGGCATCGCTCTGTTAATAGCAAAACTGACAATTTGGAGCTTTCATTTCAATGTTGCTGAAGCCCGCATGAAAAGGCTGGACTGCAGCCAAAATGCGATAATCACAATGTCTGCAAATCAAAGAAATAAGCCATCAAGGAGCTCCAGTCTTTCTACACAATATAATTATCAAACAGTATCAACCTCTCTCACTATCTGAACTTTGGGGGGGGGGGGGGAAGGAAAATCTTGTCACAAGCACCAGCAAGTGGAACAGGGCAGCAGAAGTGACAAAACCTCTTCCTCCCCACGAGCCACATGTCCAGACCTGGAGACCTGCTAACTGCTCAGCTTGCTTTTGCTACTGCTGCATTGAAGGTGCCCTGTACTCAGAAAAGCACAGAACATGAGAGCCTATGTGCCTCTCCCGCATTTCCTTTAGTTCCTTCTCTAAATACAAGTAGAGAATGTCCCAGTTTAGTTTTCTCGTCACTTCAGCTGCTTGCAGTTTGAATTTTGCATATTGCCTGCCCATCTGATGGGAGATGAGCAGGTGTGCTCTGAGCTCTGTTCCAATTTACACTTTGTATTTTAAAACAGACCATAACTTGCCACAGGCATTTGGTTCTAGGACAGAATGCCAAATACAAAACAGGAAGGTTTGCTTCTTAATTGCCTAAGTAAATAAAACTTTCTTGTGAAATGTGTTACTATATAAAACATTGATGAAATACCACAGAGTATTTCTACATTTTCCAATCCCCACCCTCAAAAAAAAAGAATGCTAACAACTGAATTTCCCACACTATCCTAATAGCCACAGCCATTGCTCCTTCTGGTCAGTTGGAAGCATCGCAGTGCCTGGGAGCAGCTTCCAGTACTTTGCTTAAAAAGGGGCATCCAGAAACATATTTTGATGTGTTGCAACAAAGGCTGCAGCAAAGACATGAAATGATTTATTGTGTTTGGTATTTAGAAAGTTGGCTGCTGCATTAAGGAAGCGTATATCCACAACGTTCATCATGACTGCACAATGGACAGTGCCCCTCAGTCACACAGCACGAGTCTTGTTGTCACTTCTACAGTGCTGTATTGAGGAGAAATAAAGCTTTGCTTTCTACCTGATCTCAGATCCTTACAGCTGGGGACTGTGATGAAGACTACTGAGGCCCCTCAAGACAACAGCATCAGATAGCACTAAAAAGTTTCATCATTTAGGATGATTCCTGCAAGTCATATATATTTTAAGAGCCATTTTAAGCATCCGTCTTTTCTATCCACCTCCCTTATTTTACTTCTGCTTTCTGCAACAAACATATAACAATGAATTTACCTAATTCTGTTATTATTACATTATGAACTATGAATAGGATTAATCTCATTACACTAATCACCTACCAGTCAAGGATCTAGCTTTGCTGGCCCACTGGACAGCTTAGTCACTAAAACCAAACACCTGCAGCACTGACCCATATCCTGCCTCACAGTGGAGATGGGCTGTCTTGCCCCAGAGACCCATGTCTTCACTTTGCTTGACTACAGAGGAAGTCTTTTTATCACTGCTTATGTGCTTAGTTTTTAAGCACAAACATCATGCAACTACTCTGTGCAACTGTTGTTTCCTTCATATGTCACAGGTTTTATTAACCAACAGAACTCTGTGATAGTTTTACAAGCTGCATAGTAGGCTACAAAACAGTTTATTGCTCAAACTAAATCATAATTGTAATCCTTTTGTTTGGTATTCTAGAATTGTTTTTTCATTGCAGTGATTTTCATATATTAAAAAAGGACAATTCATGAAGGTTATAGACAGAGTAAAACATCTCAAGTAGCTCTGACTTGAGTTTACATATTCAAGATGCTGGAAACACATTACAGTGCTAGCTATGTTAACAAGGATCGCTCTGCAAGTAGCAGGGATGGTCACTTTTGCTCCACGCAATAATTTATAGAATGAGAGATCACGAATCACTGCTTTTCAAATATTCCATTTATACTGTTTTCATACTCTGAGCCCTAATCTGCTGTTCTACTGCCCCTCCAATGTCTGAATTCCCCAAACAGCGAGTCAAAGCAGCACACCAATCATCACTGCATTGAAGCTCACCTTCTGTTTCCTTCTTCATTAGAAGTATTGGAGTCTCACTGAAGTCAGCCAAAAGTAAGCACGAGCCTAAGTCCTGTGCCAGATCCTGGCCTAAATCAATATAATGCTGGTCAGAATTTAGCTTCAAAACTCTTCTGAAATATGAGTAGTTCTGAGAGAACAGATAGATTTGTCGCAGTGCAAGAAATATTAATAAAGGAAGTGGATCACGTATCATCATTCTCTAATAATGCCTATGCAATCCAGCTGATGTTCAGATGACCAAAACCTCCTATCCACGGGGATACAATCTACAGGGTGACAAGCAGGGGACGAGAAGCTCATGGAGTGAAGACAGTAAATACAAAGCACACTCCTGCTGCAGACCAAAGTGCAAAGGGGTATTCCAGAGGCGGTATTTTAAACAAGCATTTGTATACAATTTTAGTGCTAGGACACTTAATTGAAGCTCTGAAACAGAATGAAGAAATTTGTGATTATTTTCTCTGAGATACCCAGTCACATCTGTGATCTTTCAGAAGCATCTGTGCAGATTTAACTTTCTTTGCTCAGAATCGAAGCTCCCTGTTCAGGTCCTTTAGCCCTCTAATGTGAGCCCATAGTCCTGCAGCACCAGTTCACCTTGCCCTGCTGCTGGTGGTCACACTTCATGCTGGCCAGAAGCAAGGACAGCTAACAAAACTTGTGGCCACTGATCAAATGGGAGTCAATATACAAACTTAGAATGGTGAGACCGCTTAGTCCCAAGCCCTGATCACAGCTTCATTTTAAGTTTGATTTCTCACACATGGACAAATTGACCCTCAGAAAGAAATAAAATGTCCTTGATTGTGCTCTGTGAAATGCAGAACAATGCTCCTAGGAAAACATGAAGACACACCATGTATGATTTTAATTCTAAATGGGAAAAAGGGCGATGTTCCAGTTACCTTTCTGTATTCCTCCAACATTTGAGGGCTTGCCATTTTAACAAGCACTTGTGGTATTATTCCAATATCCTAAATTTCTTTCTGTTATTTTAATATTTAAAACCTATTAGAAAAGGCCTCCATTTGCCGTGGCCCACCACTGAATCTTGATAAAGGCAGAGCTGCCCACCAGATGGTGACGCACAAGCACATCACCAGCATGCAGCGTCTTGCCAGAGCTGGAGGATGCCTCACATCCATCCCTACCTCAGCTTCAGATCACCTTCTGCACAGCATTTCCACATTCTGGGTATATGCTTTGATACATACATAGAATTAATGCGTCAGCCACTGCAATACCTCCCCTGCTCTCATGCTGTGTGCCAAAACACTGCCAGCACCTACAAAGCAACGCAGCCAGATGGGAGCAGGTGTTTGAAGATGTGGATGGAAACAGTCAGGCTTATAGGAAACCACCCTCTGGTAAGTGTGACGAATCCAGCTAAGAACAGCCACCACATTTTGGTTAAGAAAGCACCACCCGACTGGTAAATACATGCTCTTCAGTTTCATAAGCAGTACGTCTAAGGAAGAGACTGGAAGCTGAAGTATTCCAACATTCACCTCAAAACTTCTTTGTGAAAACACTGCTTTGAGATCACTACTTCCCTGTTGCTGAATGAGTAATAAAGTTAGTTAATTGTATGTTAATCCTGTGTTAATAAGCATTAATAAACATACCAATGTCTCTGATGAGTCAGAGGACAACAAAACACTAAAAATCTCTCATTTTCCAAAAACGAGGGAAGAAAACTAAAAAATTCAAGTCCTGACCCCATCTGCCAGTACTAAGGGGTTTATGTACAGCTGGAATAAAGAGGGAGGAAGAGGGAAAAGTGAAGAGAAAGGTCACTCTGCTGCTAGGGAGGAAAAATATATAATATAATCACATCTAACACAGTCGTTGTTTCTTACAATGGAACCGGCCACATCTGAGCAGCTATTTAGGTTGCTTTATAAATATGGAGTCTACATTTTAATAGAACTATGCTTGGCAAGTTCCGAGATATTAAATGGTTCTAATCCTTTTCTACTTTATGACTAGCTCAAGAAATGACCTCTAGCTAGATCTGGCCTTGTTCTATCACGCAACTAGATTTTTCTTACAGAAAATAAATTAAAAAGGTGTGACCTTGCTGAGGGCTTGCAGAGAAAATGAGGTACATCTTGTCACAAGCAGAAGAGCCTATTTGAAACATGGTTTGTTCAATTTGAAAGGCTGCTGCTTTCCTCAGATCAGAAGTTAAGATAAAGGCAGTTGGATGAAAGGAGGAGAAACATTTCCAAGAGATGAAATTAAAGAGCTACACTGGGAACCCATTCAGCAACACAGTGCCTTTTTGTGTGCGGATTTATCTCGGACTCATCAGCCACACCTCGTCCCTGTGCGCAGGGCCGCGCTCCTCACCGCACACAAAGCCTGTCAGGAAGGGAATGGCGAACACTGCTGGCAGGAGCCAGAGGACATCCCTGCAGCCCTTCCCGGCCCAGCAGGTCACAGCACACACGGGGCAGCCCACCTGACCTCACCCTGTGTGCGGGGACAGACCCCCTGCACCCGGACAGCAGTGGCCACCTTGCGAGACCTGCAGCCAACAGCAGGCACGGCAGGAAACATCCCAGTGCCTGATGCCAGCCTGAGCCAGCTCTTTTCTTACCTCTTATTACAAGTTTACTGCAAGTTTTCAGCAAATCCTTAACGCATCCTTAATCCTATGACGTAACCAAGTGCTGACAAGATGGGAGCCGTGAGGCTCTTCCACTTGCCTCAGCATCCATCCTCCTCCTCCAGTGCACCTACAGACCCGCCAGCAGCCCCTGCTCAGGCTGCCCAATGCTTGCAGCTCAGCACCAGCCTCCAGCAGCTGGGCCCTACTGCTTCATCTGTCTGCACCTCATCCCTGAGGAGCCCCAGAGGCTTTGGGGCAGGCTGCTATACCTCCTGTGCTTGTTACCTTGCCTGGTGAAGCCCCAGTGCCAGCTGTGACCCTGAGCTCTGCTGTGAGGCACATGGACCCCAGGCTGGCTCTCCCTCCTCCTGCCCCGCTCAGTGCAGATGGGATGGATCTCACCCACTCCAACAGCCGCATCCAAGTTTCTCACAGCTCTTTTAGCTGCTTTAATCCCAATTTGAGTGTTCCCTCTTTGCAACAGCGGAAAAGCAAAACCACAGTCTGTGAAAGATCGCCTTATCACAGCAGCTATCCAAATAAAAGCCAAGCACATGTTGTACTAATTCTTTCAACCAAATACTGCTTAATTTCACTTGTTTAGAAGAAAATATGAATGAGAACAAAAGTGTTTGGTAAAGTGAGAAGTGGAATGTCAAACAAGAAAGACAAATATTTCCTCCAGAGGCTAAACTTACTGCAAAATATTAATCTCTGCTTCTACACATCTTCACATGTCTTTGGTGAAACACCTGTCTGGAATTGTTAATAACAACTATTTTTCAGGGTGCACACTTCAAAGACAGGCCTGCAACGTCAAGCAGTGTAAAACTTTTGAAGTAATTTTAGCTAAATACTTCTGTGACAACTGTCTGAATCAATTTGTCTTAGCTGACTATTTCCTGGTATTATAAAAACCTAAGGCCTGGTTATCAGCCAAAAAAGGTAAAAAATCGAGTGAGATGTAACTACTAAGTTGCATGAATCAAGCATAATAGAACCATGATAGCTGGTAGTTGATCTAGAAAATGATCCACGTCTCTTGCTTTTTTATCTTAAGCAGAACTACGCTCTATTTACCCTGAAAGAATTAAATACAAAACATTTCATGCATATGAAAGGACGTCAACAAGCCAATAGAACAATGATGACCCAATTATAAAGGCATTACAGAATGAGAAGGTTCTATTTGTTTATACTTGCTTAGCACACTGAAAGAGTCATTGACACGGCAAAAGACGCAGATTCAAATAAGATATAGGATGTATACTTCTAATTACTGAATGACTTCACACCACAGGCGAGTATTACAGCAAAAAATGAAAGGAAGAGAAAAGGAAGTGGATGGGGCAGGGAAGGCAAAGTAAGCTGGGGCTGAAGAAGAAGAAAAAGTTCTGAAAATTACAAAACAAAAGACCAAAAACCCTTCAAAAACCACCAACAAAGAAGGTGAAGCTGACCTCAAGACTCTAAGTCAGGCTCTTGAAATCCTAACTCATACAAAGCATCATGACTTCAAGGCACACAGACATAAGAGGATTAAGGTAAATGTCCCACCTAAACGCCTGAGAAAACAAAGATTAGTTTTAAGTACTGAAAAGAAACAAATTCACACGGATGCTCCATGTGCAGGATGAATAATTGCAGGGATGTATTAAGAGACCACTCAAACAAGCACCACCTAACATAAGGCAAAACCCCAGGTCTTATTGCCACCTTCTGAGTGCAAATATACTCTTGTCAGAACTCCACAAACGCCAACGACTTGACTGATTGAAAACCCATTGAAGTCAGAGGAAAATTTCTCACTGACTTCAGCTCACTAAGACTCTCTGTTTAACAAGATTAAGTCAAGACAAACATCAGCATTGTTCCCAGGGGCAGGCAGTGGGATGGCTGCCCCAGCATGCAGCACCCACCTGCCCAGCCCCAGCATGGCAAAGACAGCTCAACACCAAGAAACAACCAGTGCCACTTATCTTACCACTCTCAATGTCATATTAACATTTACGTTACATTTATGATAGCAGAGAAGAGTGCAATGCCTCTTGAAGGATGATATCGCTTGTGGATATTATTCTACAAGTTTGAATCATGTCTGTCAATCTTGACCCTTGTATCTGACATGGGAGATGTCAAATGAAATTTAAGCATTTGCTTTGAATGCTGTACTCATTTTCACATCAGAGAATGTTGGAAAAACAGCAATGCAGCTGTTTGTGCATCTAGCAGACAGAAAGAGAAGCAATATGCTTGATGGACTGGCCAGCTTCCCACCAACCCATACAACTTCAATCAATTCTTACTAATCGAACATTAGAACTTGGAAAAAAACTCATTCTCATCCTATATCTGCTGGATGTAATCACAGTGTTCATCACCCTTGCAGCACTGCCAAGCACTGGAAGAGTTATCCCATCCCTCACATTCAGTACAGTTCAGTGAGAGAAACTTGGAAGACACCAAACAGATACTAATTTCTGAGATTGCTTCATTGGGTAAAACTAATACATCTTTTAACTATTACTGTCAAAACCTCTCTCTGACCTCTTTATTTATATAAACATGAACATAAACACAAGGTTCTGGGAATAACCTTTGCTTTCCCAAGTACCCGGCCCACTGCAACACAGCCTCACCAAGCAGCTGTGAGCACAGGGCTGCAGTCAGAACACAGCTCAGGGCTGGGCACCCCCCAGGGCCCTGGGCCATGCTGCCTGCTCCATGGGAGCTAACAACCCACCCTGCTCCACAGAGAGTATGACAAGCAATTAAGTGCTGTCAAGTCAATAACCTTTTGTCATGACACCAGTTAACGGGGAGAAAAATTCTTTTAGGTTTACACTTTTCTTTCCGCAGACCATTTTAAGAAAAGCCATCTCTCGCACCAGCAGCACTGTTTACAAGCAGAATAATTATTATTATTACTATTAAAAATAATAAATTAGGCAGACCCTGAGATTAACTTTCCATGGGTGAATTAAGACAAGTATGGCTCTGGTGGCCGAGGTGACTGCTGGTGCTGCAGGACCAGCAAGCAGCAGCACTGAGGTGTCTGACTCAGAGGCACAGTAAGGCTGGCCCAGGCGCTGACATGGGCTGGCTGGAGGAGCGGGTGCTGCTCACCCATCCATCCCAGCAGGGCTGTGCAGCTCCTACAGCGAGTGCTTGGGCAACCTGGAGCCTCTGCAAGGAAAGCCCTGAAGGGAAAGCAGCAGCAGAGCTATTGCCTATGGCAATGCTATGGGAAGAAGCGGTAGTGACAAGATGACATTGAGAGTCTGACACTGTAGATTACCTCAGAACCATATCAAAATGACTCCCAGTTATCAGATCTAGATGACAATGAGACTCCAGCATCACTGTCATCTATCCTGAAAAAATAAATAAATGGTACATGCCACTAGCCACGGGAAGGGATGGTGATTATAGATATATTGTGGCAATGCTGTCTACTGTAAGGATGGCTCTGGAGCTTTGATGATTAACATCACCTCAGATTTATACCATTTTGTCTTTTGTGTAAAAAAAACACAAAAAACCCTATAGACATCAGCATTACTTTTACTGTAGCAGCACCACAGCTGGCAATCATACAACAAAGTATTGATACAACAGTGGAACAATCCCAATTAAGCAGTAATAAATATTGAATTAGTACTTGTCATTCTGAGCATGCAGAATGGATGCATGCATCCCTTTAGGCTCAGAACTGGGTTACCAGCCTGCAAACCTCCTGTACACTGATGCCCTTCCTCGGGTGACAGTGAGCAGTCCCACCAACACTGAGGCCAGCAGGCCTGGCTGCCCTGGGACAGTGTGCCCACTGCCACCTCCGTGCAGGGGAAGCAATGAGGGAGCAACGCTGCTGCTGACTGGCCAGGGGCAAGGCAGGGGGGCAGTCGCAGCGTTATGGGAGAGCAAACAGCAATACCCTATAGGCAAAGGATGAGCATGCCCAGAAGAACAGAAGAATACACCTAACAGAAGGAAATACTTAACTTTTTTTATCCTCCTAAAAAGATATTAGACATCAAGTTTTTATTTTGGTTTTGTTATGAAATCTCAGGGAAAAAATTGTGCATTTGAAAGGAAAAGGGGCTGTTTCACACTGACCACCGAGTCACTTGTCTCCTCCCGTCACATCTATTTTCTTGTTCCTCTTCCCTTTCATTAGAATCACACACAGAAACTACAAGCTAATGAAACAATGACCAACATCTACTTCAATAACACTGAGAATTCTCAAATGTGCTTTGTTTGTTTGGGTTTTTTCCTACAAAATTAACATATTAGAGACTATTTACCACTGTACAAAATTCCTTTCTTTATTTATGAAAGCTACATCTTTACTATCATGATGTGAAATGAAAAGCCTCCTGTACTTGTTGCATACAATTAAGCCACAACAAAAGCCAGCCCAAGCCATTTCACATTTCACAGGGCTGCAATTATTCTTTAACTGTTAGAATATGCTGTCCCCCAGGAGCTAATTACAGAAAAGCTCTCATCGCACACAAGAAACATACAAACAAATCCTTCAAGCACAAAGCAAATGTTCAACATTAAAGAGATGCATTCAGGAAGTCACACCAATCAGTTTGGTTCAGCTAATTACTAATCTGATTTCTGGAGTAGTTGCATTAGATAATTATGATGCCCATTCACAACTTGAAAGCCAGGACTTTGACTGATTATAATAAAGATCTAGGACTTGGAATAAGAGTAAGAGCAAAGTATGAAGCTCACATCAGAACAACGCTGATGTGATTTATTTTCTTACTGCTTTTTAGGACCCCATCCCAGAACCTGTCAAAGCCCACAGGGGTATCTTTCCTGATCTCAGCCATGTCAGGCCCAGACTGCCTGCAGAGCAGGTTCAGCGGGTGCCCAAACCAATGCTTTCATTGCTGCTTCCCCTCAGAGCTCCACAGTGGCCTGGGAGCAGCCTCCCAGCCATCCTCCTGGCCTTCCTCGCACATCAGCTCATCACATACCCTGCTGTCATCACACCTCAAAACTTCCCTTTCCTCTTTTTCAGTCACTCCACGGCTTTTTTCTTGCTCTGGTGACAGCTTTGCTGGAGATGGAGCTTTTTCCAAAATTACACACATTGCACAAGGACATCCCAAACTGCAGCTC
The DNA here is from genome assembly GCF_054131305.1 of Coturnix japonica. Lineage (NCBI taxonomy): Eukaryota > Metazoa > Chordata > Aves > Galliformes > Phasianidae > Coturnix > Coturnix japonica. The sequence continues at coordinate 25,854,078 of NC_140668.1, read as the reverse complement.
TTGCTCTGGACTTGATGGACCATCTAAGCTCCTACATGGCAGTGCAAATTACAGCATAAGCCATTGAGAGACCTACCCAAAATGCGTTTCCCAAAACATCAGTTTACCAGAATAAAGTTACTGCAGCTAAAGCCCATCAGCCACACAGGCAGCTACTCACTGTAGATCTCCATACAAATATAGTGACACTTGGGCCTGTTGTATAAAACCTCACACGGAACAGAGTGCACATCCACACTAGCACTTCTCCAAAGGGGCACGCAATACAGCAGAAGCACCCACTTGCACTGTTTGCACACAGGTAGGCTGGACTCTTTTTTACGCATTAAGGTGGAAGGGACTCTTTGCTCTTGTTGAACTAAGTGAAGGAGAGTTGCAAATCTGTATTTCAAAGTCAGTAGGCTCCAATATTTTGAGGTCTGCTACATGAGATAGCTTAAAATTCAAAACTGAAAGGAAATTGTGTGGGGTGGAAACTAATGTTATGGAATCTGAACCAAGGCTACATTTATATTTCACTTTAATGCTCTAGCTGTTTAATCAAAAGATGAATAAAAGGTCTAAAAGACCAACACGCAAAAATATCATAGTTCTGGAATTTAGCTTTAGCTTCCTATTGTCAACCAATTACTGTGTAATTTTTTCCCTGTGACTGAATAACTAACTGTTAGCAAATAATGAAAAGGCAATTACAGCAGAGCTTTGTTCATATTACCCTCTTCATTTTATTCAGGCTATAATTATTGTCAATGCTGGAGGCTTACTGTACCATGTAAGTGGCACCAGGGAAGAAAATGGAATGGGCTGGTGCATGGAAAATTGCAAATGTCACAGCTACCTTCATCATCACCGTTGGACTTCAGAGATTAAAAAAAATAAGCAGCAAAGAGCTCTCCATGTGTGTTTTGCAATATCTTTACCTCAAGCTGTTGCAATGGCTGATGAACTGGCAGAACGGAAAAAAAAAATAAAATCAAGTATCATGTCTGTTCTTTTTGCCCCCCCCACCCCACCATTTCTATCACTATTTAATTCCCAGAGGACACTTACTCTACCACCCAGTGACTGGAAATAAACTCATGGAAACCTCTTTTTAGCAGCGCTTCTCATTAAGGATGTCCATGCTGTTCTTGAACAGAGAGTGGTGTATAAATGATGTATTTTATGGGGTCTGTGCTTTAATTCTTTGCCACATACAGGCATATCCTTATAAAAATCCCAAAGATGATGTCCCACATGCAGAAATGCAGTGTGCCACATTTACAGCCTAATACTGACCATTTTCACCATATGCTGCTTACCAGGGCTTGTAGCACTTACCAGAAATGGTAGAAACAAAGCAGAAACATGTTTCCACATTTGTAACTTCCTGAGAAACAAAGGGTATTTGGAGCCCATTTGACAAGCTCAGCCACCAGCTCTTCAATGTGCAGACTGGTCTGAGTGGGATGGAGCTGTGGCAGCACATGGGTGACATAATCCATCTCCAGTGTCATAATGGCACATGCAGCGAGGTGAGCGGGCAGCCAGTTAGTGCTCAAGGAACTCCATATACCTTAATTGAGCGACAATAATTTAGCTACCCTATGGAAGCTAAGGTCAATTCTTGGTTGAATTCATCATCTGTAGAAAAATCATCAGCTTAAATATACCTCCATGTATATTTAAGTAATAGTATTGCTTGGCAATGTGAATAAAATCAGTTGTGTGCAGCCAGCGCGATACAAGCAGCTCCTTTTTATGCATTTTCCCTGGCAATGCTTTGGGACCTTTGTGGTCTGTGGTCATTTTTCAGTTCTCTGTGTCAACAAAAACAGACTTTCCAGCTCCAAAAGGAATGCATCACATGTTAAATCCTTACCAAATTTAAGTCTACTTTGTCATTTTTTAGATCCTGAATAATATCATAAACTTTTGGGATTACAGAAATAATAATGACCAGAGCCCAGGCAATTTAAGCCTGCTGTGCTAATCACAGAGTAAAAAGTCCTTTATAATAACATCTATATGCTAGAAAAAGAAAGACCTTTCAAACCACCCAAAGCCCTGCTTTCCATCCCCTGCAACAGCACAGAGGGCACTGCGGAGATAATGACGCACATCCTCCCAGCCATCCACCTCACGTCCCAATGTGTATGAAAAAGAATCTGATCGCTTCCAAAAAACAGACAAAAAAATCCCGATTTATTGAAAAACATAGTATGATGTCAGTGTGAATTAATGTTTCCCATAGGCATACTAATAAGCTCCATGACATAATAACTTGTTATACTACACCAGTGGGACCCTAAAATTATTCCAAAGATAACATAACACAACACTTGAAGCAGCAGGAAACTTCCAGCATGCTTTTAGATGTTTTACAGTGTTACTAATCTTTGAATTGCTTGGAAAAACTGAAAGGAAACAGAATATTTAGAATTGGAAGCACTGCAGTTAGAAAATGACTCCATTCCAAATTCCAAATGTGCACAGGAGATTAATGTCAATGCAAGAAAAAAAAATAGCAGAAGAAGGGGGGAAGTTATTAAATACACTTTCTAGGTTGGACACGTGCCTTCTGGTAGTCCAGTGGAAATCTGTTTTTATTGGGTTGAGTGATGGGATTTGCGCACACACACACACACACACACACACACACACACCGATTTCATATTAATGAGAAGAAGTTGCCCTTATTTATCTATGTGCAGATGAAATTTAAGCTAATGACTGCCCAGCAACCTCAGTACATGCTGGAGAAAAGAAGCAGGGATGGCTGTGCTGTTCCTGCAGCAGGTCCACACACCACCCAGTGCCAGAGCAGCCCCTGGAGCCCAGCTGGGCTGAGCTGCTGATTCACTGTGGCTCAGCCATGCTCTCTCCTGAGCTAAACATTCAAACAGGCAAAACAATTAAGTGGTGCAGTTCAGTTCATGCAGCTCTCACAATTTATATTTTAATCTCCACACTGAAACCACTTGAGGTTCAGGGGAGGAACAACAAACCCCACGAAGGAAGCCTGCTCAGTGAGCACTTAGGTAAAGGTTCCCATGTGCAACCCCAAGGCAGAACATCACAGCAGGAAGTGATGCAGTGTCACTGGATGGCTTTCCAGTTGCTGGAATAAGACCGCTGCTTGTCTCATTCCACCTTGGCTGCATTAATCCCATTTTAGCACCATCTCTTCTACTTGGTTCATTCACACCACCACTTCCCGGGCAAGGCTGAGCCCCGTGCTGTAATTCTCCACCAGCATTATGTTCTTTCACTCTGTAAAGGACAGTGCACTCCTGACCACTGCTTCCCCTCAAACCGTACAGTGTTCAACCACTGCTACAAATGAATATTCCATGCAAAAATATGTTAACCTTTGATCCAGACACATCTCTGCAGCAAGCGATCCTGTTGTGCTGCAGCCCTTTGATCACCGCACAAAAATTGGAACCATTTGCAAAAAGTAAAACTCCTGGTTTGCACACAAAGCAGAGCCCAGAGATGGCCCTTGCAGGGAAGCAATGCCTGCACGGGATGGGGACACCACCAGCACGTGGTGCCTGCACAGCTCACACGCACCAACAGAGCCTGAATCTTCAGGCAGGAGATCTCAAAAAGAAATAGTAATGGTGTGTCTGAAACAATAAACTGCCCCAAAGTGAGTGCAGTGAGCCAGCGCAGCTTACTGCGTTATCACCGGGGAGAGAAGCAAAAGAAATGGTGAAAGCTACACAGCCATGAAAGATTCGCTTTCCTACTCATCCACCTAACAGTTTCAAGATCATGGGAATCTCCAACAACTGCGTGAAGCCATTTTCCACAGCAAACCTAGAACACCTGGTGAGCCCTTTGAAGTCCCTGCCAAGTAACTATCTTAAAAAGGAAGGATATACTGTAATGTGAAAGCATCAGATACAGAGCACTACTGTTACAACAGCAAGGCTGGGGCAAGCAGAGAGAAGGGCACGGGGCAATGAATGCTTCGGGCTAGAAAAAGAATAAGAGGGAAATTAATGGAGAAAATTGGATGGAAAAGGAAACATTTGAAGGGTACGCAAAGGCCACCGAAGGACTGAACAAACAGCAGCACAGAGCAACAGAAATGATACAGCAGTAATTTAAACATTAATGGTATTCCCACAGTCCACAGCAGAGGATGGGAAAAGGTACGTTATGAATTTCAGTACGACAGAACAGAAGGATTTTTCCTTTTTCCACCCATACAAAGGAATATAACACCGATACGCCTCTGGAAAAACTGTGAGCCCTGCACCTGGCACAAACCAACCACGTCTCCTTATCCTGAACCTTCCCCAGTTCAAAGAAAAGTGAAAACACGTTCTGAAATCTGGTTCCACGTTCCTTTGTCACATACAGGAGACTTAAGGTTAGGAAAGAGGAGAAAACCTGTTCAGTGAGATTATATCAGAAGAACATCACAGAGTTCATTCCTTTCCCTGAGAAGCAGAACACGGGCTGTGTCAGGACATAAACCAACACAACTGCTCTGTGTACTGCAATGCCTCTATATTCAAAGAAATCCAAACCAAACAGCTAGTTTGCTCCATAGATCCACAACCCAATTCACAGATCTTGCAAACTCATACATAACAGTGGAGAAAAGTACATCCAAATAGAAGTTGTAGTTGAGCACTTTCTAAGGCATCTTTACAATAAGAGAAACAAAAAAAAACCCAACCAAACACACACATGCACAAAAACCAAACAGAAAAAGAACCAAGCATGTAAACAGCTTGCTGTATGCATCTGGCCTTTCCTGCAAATAAAACACTGTCTGAAGTCTACAGTGTGTAATTAAAAATGTCTAATTCATCCAAGACAAGATTGCCTCAGTGAAAGCCTGTCACCTCCTATATGGGAAAGCCATGCATTATGTATTTTTTACACTGATTTACCTTTGTTATGCAATGAAGAATGTTTCAGAGACATATAGAAAACATTCATTCTGTTTCTGTGATTTGGGCTTGCTACAATTAGCAGAAGTTAATTCTGACAGCTATTTCCCAAAATACATGAAGAATCTGAGAACAGATAAAACAGAAACAAAGTGGGATTCCTGTGCTTGTCTGTCAAGAAAATCTGCCACCATCCTCTGATAAACTCTGCAGATGAAGAGTACACATGTAAGACTTGGAGTGGGAGGGAGAGAAAGGAGTTTGTTAAAAATCACACTAATAAACACAAATGTGTTTATAGACAGATTCCAGTTCAGAATGGATACAGACACACTTTCATGTCATTATTAACTACAACGAACAAAATATGGAAAAAGGATATGTATGGAAACGAGCACAACGTATTCATGAGATATCACTAGTCTGAGAAACTGGATTCACGGGGCATCCTCAGCTGTTCCTCTCATTTCATTTCTTTTCATACAGAGGGTGGTGATGTATTGGAACAGGCTGCCCAAGGAGGCTGTGGATGCCCCATCCCTGGAGGCATTCAAGGCCAGGCTGGATGTGGCTCTGGGTGGCCTGGACTGGTGGGGTTTGGAACCAGATGGTCATTAGGGTCCTTTTCAACCCAGGCCATCCTATGATTCATGAAGCAGGTATCAACCCAGTGCACTCAGCTGTAGAATCTTATTTTAGTTAGATGGCTACGGAGGCACAGAAGTATCACGAGATAAAATAATAATCTCTCTTTCCTTAAGGCAAATAAAGGTCACAAAATAACATTTAATTACTCACTCTTCTAACATTTATAAGGAAGTAAATTTTAACTACTCCAGAGTGAATATCTAGGAACCAACAACAAACTGAAACACAAATGGCAATTATTTCATGTTTCTGCAGAAAAAGCAAAATATTTTTCTACCAAAGGCAACTGATTCCCCTTCCACACAGTCCAACTGGCCTTGGTATTTTGCAGAAATGCTACAGCAGTCAGGTTGTTACAACGTGGAAAATGAATGGTATTTTTAATAAATCGGCTTTCAGTAATTAAAACCTTTCTTCCAGCTGTTCCTGGTTCTTATGTAAGACAGAAGTTAAACTGGGGTTGAACATTCATTTCAACTGCAGCCTTGTGAAATGAGAAAAAAAAAATACAAAGTTTGAGGTGCAACCAAACAGTGTCACCTCCCTAAAACAATGTTCAGTAATACCACGTGGGGCAGCTTTCTGTGCTGGTAAGGCTGTAGGAAAGGATGCAATAGAAGCACACAGTCCTGTACTGGATCCTGTTTTAGCTTGGAGGGAACCCATTAACACACACTGCATCGTACCACTGTCTGAAGTGAGGTGATAAGTAGATCCCAACATGTAATGCTTCCATCAACAACACCAGAACAGAAATGGATCCACGGATCCTCAGCACATAATAGATCACACCGTATCTGGGCTCTCTATTCTACAGCAAAGATTAACTTATGCAAACTAATCATCAGCTTTAATGAAGACATTCACCAAATTGCTGCCTGGTTTTTCCCAATGCAGGACTGTATCATCACTCTAATCCCATCCCAATTCTTTTTCATTAATTTCCCTCAACCTGATAGCCATCTTCTCTCCCACCATACTTGCCGCCCTACACACTTTACAAAGCCCAAAGTCATCTTTTGTTCCTAAAAAGTATTAAAAACTGTTCATTCTTCCAGTGGACAACAGGCACCCAGCAAAGAAATATTTCTGGTTGTGTATTGCACTCCAAAAATACAAAACCAGAAAAAACCACCTCAAACCATCCCAACATTTACTGTTGGTGCTGAGTTAAAAGAAAACTTGAGAAGATCACATTTTTTTCCCATTAGGACTCTTTTCACTCTCTTCTTACCTGCATGTCTCCGCCTCCATCCTCCTCTGGAGTACCTATATCAATATTCCTCAATGATCTGAGTAGTACTTGGTACTGGGTATTTCATTTCTACACCAAATCATGCTTCACAGGCCTGCTGAGAGCCACAAAATCCTACAGCTCAGAGCCAATGCCATTCACAGAGTGATTTGCAATTCTGTTGCTATAAGAAACAACTCAGAAGAGAGAAGGTTTTTGCAATGTGAACTTCAGGCAGAAGGAAATGGTTGTGATGAAACAGTTACCAAGTGCATTGCCATCAGTTCTGGTACAACCATCACCAAAGGACTGGAGTTGACCAAATAAGCACTGAAAAAAGAAGCCTTATCTGACTCCAATAAGCTGTAAACTGGCAGTCATTAAATGATGAAGCTTCTATTAAGGTCCCTTCTAACACAACACCTTCTATGACTCTACTTATTCAGTGCACCCAGAACAACAGGCACCAAAGACATCTATTTTCCCCTTCCTATACAGGTCTTAAGAAGGCACTTGAGGAAGAAGTTACTGAATCAATGTATCTTAAGCACCAGCGTATTTTGGAGAAAACAGCAGTATGGAGTCTCCCTTCTTTTGGCATATCAGAAGAGTTTTGAAATTATCTGTTCTCAAACCGTCATCTCCCTGTTATCAGAGCCTCACTAATGCTGATCTCAGTTTCAGGCGTGCATCCCTCATCAAAACCAAGGAGAGGTGAGCATTCTTATCTATCAGCAGACAAGGCTGCCTGGAAAACAGCCATAACAGGGCAGTGATTGCTGAGTGCTGACAGCATAATTCACAGCTACAGTGCTATTAAAACATCTTCCAGTTTTTCCAAAGATGTTCCAAAAATTGACTCACATAACCCTTGCTGTGATATGCAGTCATGACAGTAAGAGAATGACCACATAATCCCCGTACTCTTTCTTTAAGCAGAAAGGATTAGCAGATCATGTATTTCTGTAAATCTTCATTGTACCAGACAGTCAGAAGTCACGATAAGAGAGAACCACGCTCATAGTCATGACTAATAAAGCAGAGCTTGTCACTTCTCTTAGGGTCAACCAGGACTGGATTAAGCCTATCTGGCTTCCTTTACAAAGATTTATAGGATACATTTTAAAATGTAAATGACCACCATAAATTGCGTGAGATTAACTGGAGAGGTAGCTAGCATGTATTTATTATTACAGTTCTAATGCTATTAAGAATTGTTGCAATTAAAGCAAGACCCACCTCTTACAACAGAGTAAGGACAAGGTTAGCATCCAGGTCCAAGCAGGGAAAGCAACTGACTGAATGGATTATGTATTGAAACAACTTCATTTGTGCACAGTTTGTTATTTTGCCATACAGTTCTGCTCTAAAAGTGGGCAGAGATGAATAACTAAGAAATCTCTAAGCTGATGCTGGAGCATCCCTGCTGCCCAGAATAAAGAATGCCCACGTTCTGGTGTGGCAGCATGAGCACGCCTCAGAACATAAGTATCACACAGCTACACTTAGTTCTGTTCATCTCGCAGGCTCCCCATACAAATAGTTTCAGGGAGGCTAGCTGTTACATCGAGAGAACTTGTACCTGTAAAAACAGGGTCATTTTCTATGAATTAAGAAAACACATTCAGATGTCACTACAAGCCTCTTGGAGACAAGACCCCAAACAAATCAATCCTGACTCCCCGGGGACTTGAGCTGAATCTTGTCAAGGCAGAGTCAAGCAGAGACCATGTCATCAGAAACATCTGCACAAACCCCAGTGACTGGCATCTGCTTCTGGAAACAGACAGAGCTTAGGAGAGCACTGCGGCTTTCTTCCTCCCTTCTAATTCCAGCCTCGTCAACGAAAGGATTGTTTTGCAGACCCTGGGGTTAAACGGAGGAACTCTCTTCAGAACTGTTGAATGAGGAGCTGGACACCACTGTTAGCTCCCTGGAGCACTGAGAGCTGCTGTTTAATCTTCTAACACGCTCCAGGCAAGGTCATTTTTAATCCTGAGAACAAGATATCACACAACTGATTGGCAAAACCTTTCTGGAACTGCATCAATTCAAAAAGAATTTTCCAACACTTAGCAATGGTTAAAAGAATAGTAGCTATAACTGATTCAGAGAGATTAAAAGGATAAATCACCGAGGATGTTGGGGAAGATAAAGCCAGTAAAGTGAATAAATGTTCTGGGTGTGGAAGGAGACAGGCTGGTTTATCAGCCAACAGCATGGAGTCTCAAACCTAGGGCTATTAGGATTAACGTTGCTCTGTCCTTTAGAAACCCTCTAATGTATTCAGCAAAATGAAAGAGGAAAAATGTGCCTGAAGTGAGAGAATGTCATGACAGCCTGGTCTGAGAGCCCTGAAAGTGTTGGGAACCAAATCCTTCAATTTGGCAGCACAAAAGTCAAGAGACAGCGTGACCGTGGATGGTCTGGAGAAACATTCTTCACACTGTTGTGCTTTTTAAGATGGCTCTAGTCTTAGCAGTCAGTTGTTCCAATGCAGAATTATTTCACTTTGTCTCCAGAGATTACTTTCAGCGTTATTATCAAAACCAGCAGAAAATTTTCTGCACGAGGCTGTTGACAGGAATAGTGAAGGAAACACACTCCTCTGATATTTCACGTGTTCGTTTGCTGAGAACACAGAAGGATGAAATGCAAACGCTCCACACTCCTGTTACGTTCCAATTCTATTAACAAAAGAAAATGATGTGCTTTCTCTCTTGCATACAGGGAAGAAACTCCAACAAAAAACCCCTCTGGAAAACAGCTCTATTTGTGGGAGCTGCAGAGGCAAGACTGACTGGCACCTCCCTTCAGTCCTGGAAAAAAACCTTCAAAATGCGATCATTTTGAGCTTCCATCCATCTATCTGGAAATTCACTAATCACTCCAGTGTGTGAGTGGCTCAGCATGAAAAATAGTATTACTCCCTGCCGTGGCTTTAGCAAGACAGATATCAGCATGGCATATTCATATATCCCTCTGTGGATTTATATGTAAATATGCCAGCATCTTTGCGGAGGTCTCTTATTTTCTAAAGATCCCTTTTGGCTATTTGCTATTAAAGCTATATCCATACATATGATATTATGCTGCCCTTTGGTCTTTACAGAGAAAAGAGGCTGTCATAAAGCTATCTTTATCATCCTTTGTCCTGAGGCTCACACAGAACAGCAATGTTTTCAGGGCTAACGAGATCCTTTATAAAGCAACTTCTACAGACAGCAGCTACTTTTTCCCCAAGTAGCTTATACAGTGCTTATAGCCGACTCTTTATGTGGAGGGATGGGGTCTAATAGAAAGGATTCCTAATCTGAAAAACTGCAAAAACATGGAAAGCCACCTAGGAGGCACTGAGTGAGTCCACTGTAGGTTTGTTTGGTTTCAGGGCTAGGCAAAAGTAGCCCCCTCCCCCTCCCCCCACCTCCTGGACCACTAAGAGCCATTTGGAAGGCGAGCCATTGTTTCCTTCTGTTTTTTCTCCTATTAGATCCAGGAGAGCTCCATCTTGGCATGTACAATTCCCCTCTGGATAAGAAGAGAAAGAAGCAATTAAGTACAAAATGCTAACAAGATGTCTGAGTGAGTCAACTATGTTTCTAAAGTATCTCTGGGTTTTTGGACACCTATGAAAATCATTTCTAGGTCAAAGAAAAATAAAAGTTAGGGTAAACCTAGGAAAAAAAGTCTCGTATTAGGATATTTATATAAACTGTCATTCTTGTGTTTTCCCCAAACCTCATGTGCTCTAAGCAATCAATCAACAGCCTCCACAATCAGACTTGGAGTCCTGATGGAGTAGGAAGATGTCATCCAGGGAGGAAAACATGTGGAAAATCTGTTAGCCATGTGTGTCATTACTGATGTCAACATTTAAGTAAATATGCAAGACCTACCTAAGATTCCTCCATACCTACTGCAACATAAATAACACAGAAAGCTTTGCCAGATTAAATTATTCTACATTTATCTCAATCTTTTATCCAGCTTCAGACCTGTAACTCAGCTTTGCCTCCTAGACCGGGAGCAATTAGAAGACAGCTGTGTAGCAAATAATTCAGGAGCAATTCATTAGTTTAATTAAAGTTTTCACTTTAATTACAGCCAATCTGACCTGCAAATAAGCATTCACTCTTAGTATTTTCTGAATGCAAGCCATTTTATAATTAATTCCAACTTGCAAAAGCTTCACTCAGACTCCAGAGATTCCCAACACAGTATTTCAGAAGGTGAGATTCAGAAAACACAGGCGACATCAGCAATGCTGCCCCATTCAGATCACAGACAGGCTGCAGCAACCGTGCAAGTGAGGGAGGAAATCCTCCACTTTTCATCTAAATAGTACATAACTATTGATAAAGGCATCCTCTACTAAGAATTAGGATTAACCTTTCAAAAACTCATTTATAATCACACATAAGACCACGGAGAATGTTTTCGTACACACACTTAAAAAGCAGAGATTAGAAAAGCACAACATTCGGATTATACAAGAACAACATCCAAAGCAGAGCGCTTGGAAACAGGGCGCCCTATTCAAAACCTGACCACAAGCTGCACACATCTATGTTATGGTAAAACCCAGATGCACTGTCATTAAGTTTTTAAAAATCAAACAAAGAGTCCTGAGCAACCTCAAATTTTAAGCCACTAAATCTCAGTAATAGTTTTTAAGGAGAGTTCAAAAGCAAAACAGAAAAGTCAAAGTCCAAAGGTATCACAATGACAGATCAAAGTGTGAAAAGGGATTAATGGCATCTCCAGCAAATGAAGTTTAAAATTCTAGTGTATTAGAGAAGGTCTTTTTTGAAATGGTAATAGGCTATACCTGAGCTGAAAAGACAATTAAGATAGTGTTAATTTTTTTTTATGGTATCTGGCAGTAATATTTTTATCCTGTTAATTATACAGTAGACAGCAAATGTATATAATATGATAGCTCCATGCTGAGATGACATGCCTGCTGCCTAGTTAAGTGGCTACATTTATCCTATAATTAGCTTGCAGGAATGTGATTTGCATTGCATACCTAGGAGTATATATAATGTCAACTATTCCACAAAAGCCTAAAATGGAAGCTGACACTCTCTTAGCTGTGACCTCTGTATATAACAAGGTGATGCCTCTCGTGACCTCCTGCTCTTTGTATTCAACCACACACAAGAAACGCATTGAAGAAATGCTAAATGTATGACAAATGCAAAACGTACAGAAATTTAAAGTCAGGGCACAATATCGGGGCTGGTGCTTCAGTCTGAACTCACCCCTTTACCAGGAATCAGGATAACAATGGTTAAAAGGCAGCACCCCCAGTTTACTGGCATTAACTTTGAATCTGTTTGCTTTTGTACGTAAAAGAGATTTCCCAGGAGTGTTTTCCCATCTACATATACTTAACTTCCATGGGAAATATGGAGATTCTCTCTGTAGCTACATATAAAGGAAAAAACCTTGTCATTAAAATGCTAACTTAACATCTCCTACATTTGCTGAAGGTTCTGTTTGAGCATAGGAGGCTTCTCTGCTGGACACATCTGGGTGAGTAAACAGCTGGAATGAAACCTCAACCCCTTGGTGAAGGGAACCACCAGCCATTTTGTTTCTGCTAACACCAGCAGGGGATTTCACATTTCAAGCAAGCTCTTGTCCTATTCTGTGCTGTCCCATTGAATTCAAACTAATTGTCCATGAGTCACAGGTTCTGTTCTTGTCCAAGAACATGCAGCACCACAATGTTCTCAGAGGTGGAAATGGAAACCAAGCAGCAACAGTTCTGAGGCTTCACTAAACTTCAAGCCTCACCCAGGCCTGGCACCAAATGTTACCTTCATAGTCCTGCAGCATCAAGAGAGGCGATCAGGCTCCCAGGTGCATGTCCCTAGCTTCCCCTAGCCATTCCCATACTGGAAGACTGCAAGAGGAGTAGGTGTAGGACACCGTGCTGCACAGCTGGCTGCGGTCCTGCTAGGAGCCCAGGGCCACAGTCATAAACAGCCACGGAGCAGTAACACATGCAACAACAGATACTTACATCTCAAAACAGATACTTCTGATTCTTGCACATTCACTCACTACTATCCATGTTTCCACCAAAACAGCAACACCACCTAAAGCTTAAGACAAACATCAGCGCAGTGAGGTACTTTCCCACCGGACAGATGTGCAGCCCCTAACAGCATGAGCCCCTTCACCACCCCCCACTGTGCTCCCCACCTTTTAACCAGGCTGCCTCACACTTGGAAGTCCTCTGGAAATTTGCAAGGCACTCCCCTCTAAACATTTCATCGTGCAGCAGGGCTCCAGCACACACTGCAAAGCAGCCCCTGGCAGCTGTTGCATGCGGCCTTCACATTCTGCCTTTTGAAATAAGCCTATTATTCTCCCTCTTCTTTTTGCCCGTGATGAAACGATACTCTAAACTTCTCTATTTAAAGTACATAACATGCTCTCAAGTATGTGTTACTACATCTGTTTGCCTCATTGAACAGCTGAAAAGCATTTAAACTATTATTCACTTTTTTATTACTATTCAGGACATGTCTGCGTATGTTCTGCCCAATCTTTTTTTTTTTTCCTTCTTTTTTAATAATAATAACGTTGTTGATTGTTGCAATACCACCTGGTGCTGCTGGCAGCTGCGTTCTCAGGACAAATCTGGAGATATGCGAGGGTTCATTAGAGCCCCAGGTCCTGGAGGCGCGTGATTAGATAAGAGCTTTTTGGCTGGGTTTGTTGGCTTGGTTTTCATTTGTTTGTTTAAAAAAAAAGCAACAACATGATCTTGAGAGGTGGAGCTGCTCCTTCGTGTGACCCCGGCATATCCTCAGCGGGTAAAAACTTCGCACAAGTGAAAAAAACTCAGCATTTGACTACTTGACCAATGATTTCAGGGCTTTCTTAGACATGGGACCTTTCCACAAAGCACACATGTAATGCTCGCACACCTCGACAGGCTACAAAAACAGTAATTTAGTAACTGCCATCAAAAGGATGGGTACCATATAAATCTTCCTCATGCCTTCTACCCAGCCACTCCTTTAAGCCCACAACGTTCCCTGAGAGCAAAGGAAAATGAAGACGCTATTGTGAACAACCCCACTGCCACTCTACTAACTCCAGCATTGGATGGAGCCATTGCTCACACTACCTTTTTGCTGGCAGGCAACTGCATAAGAAGTAACACCCCAAAGAGCACCTCAGCACCCAGAAAAATCAATGACATACACAATGCTGTGACTCCCAGTGCAGCCAACAAGGCTGGGTGCTGAGCCACAGCCCAAGCTCAGTATCAGGCACCTACCAGGCAGAGCACTTTGAGGTGACTTCATTACATTGGATGCAAATAGTGTACACAGGAGCCAGTAGTCTCTGATACAGTCCTAAGATTTGGCTGAATTAAAACAAAACTGTTTTTCCTCATCCATGTATTTTTAAGATTGTCATTTTCTCCCTTAAACAGCTCTTTTTAGTTAAACTGATATGTAAAGCTTCTCCAAAATCCCATGGAGTCGTTATCTAAGAATCAAACAGAATGATGCTGGAGGAGTAATTTAAACAATAGCTATTTCTTGTCCTGATGGAGCTACTCCATTTTACAACATGTTGAAACACAAGCAGCTTGATTAATCTTAGCGGGCACCAAAGAACGCAGCAAGGTTTCTGCCCTATGGGAAAGCATTTGTGCCAGGTGGCAGAAATATTCACCCTGAAGAGAAATGGATGGTTTTCAATAACTCTGTCATTTTTCTCTGGAACTAAATATATATATATATATATATATATATACACACACACATATATATATAGTATGAGCTTTTCAGCTCTGATTTTGATTTTCATGTTTCTGAAGTCAGTCGATCAGGAAAATAAAAGAGAAGTGAATTACAAACCAGCTTTACCCCATATGCCCTGGCTGAGGCCCATTCAACCACCTATGCATGCCCAGTTCCTGGCATGTTGCACGGTGCAGCCTCACTGAGGGTTGCAGGCAGCCCCTCTCCTCGGTGGGCTCTGCTGGCAGCTCATCAGCAAGAACGACCCACTGTCCTGCTGCTGTCCTGGGGTAGCCCCAAGTTCCCATGGGGTACTTCCCCTTCACTTTACTTGGTAGAATTCCCAGTCCTCTGCTCTCCATGGAAGTTGCTATTTGGCTACCAAAATGCTTAATAAAGAGCAACTTCGCTGCAAAGCCAGTCCAGATACGTGTAAGGACCTGCCACGCATCTGTGCCAAGGTGAGATGCCTATGAGAACAACCCAGGTGGAGGTGATGCAGACAAACACAGCCAAAAAGACACTTGCTCAGCCTGACAGTGTGCCTATGCGAGGGCCACTTTCCCTTCTGTAAACGGGCAAAGCACTCTGCTGCAACATCGGAATATCAGGGAAAAGATGCACATCAAAGCATCATCCCGAGTGCCTGGTTTTAACTGGTATTAATATTTAACTGGAAATCAGTCTCACTTGACAGCGGGTGAAACATACTTTGTGCAGGATGATACTGCCCCCAGCAAGCCTGGAAAATAAATGCTGGGGGAAGCACCGCATCTCCTGCACGCCCGGCAGAGGCTTTAGAAGCTCAGAGAAAGGAAGAGGTTACAGGAGCCAGTCTCAGCTCGGAGAGCACCTGAAAAAATGTTGATTTTTGAAGACAAGCCCAAGGGGAAAGCTGGTGGGAAATCTTCTAAACGGTGTGAAAGAAGCAGGGCTTTGAGATCTCCCAGTTTAAACAAACATTTTTGTTTTGTCTTTAACTCGAGCTAATGAAGTGCCCCACTTAGTCTGAATGGCTGAAGGGTTAGAACAACTAATACCGACATCGCCTCAGGTCAAGAAGCATGAGCTCAACAACTACCTTTTAGTATTCAAGAGCTGCTGCAAAACAAGCGCGGAAACCCGGTGAAGCTAAAGAAATAGATCTACCTTAAAGAAATAGATCTACCTTCAGCTCCGCTCCGAGTTCTGCTGTGCTGACTGAGGAGACACAGGACGGGCTTCGACTCAGCACAGCAAACACTTCGGCCATTTATGCCGTTGATGCTGAGATATGTAAACAGTGCTTGTGATTACAAGCATGCTTGCATATGTATGTCTATATAGAGACACCATTCCTATATATTTCAACAGCATAAGGCAGTCGGGTACGTCTCTAAATAACTGGTCTTTTTGGGTGCAGTGAGCTGGCTGCTGTGCTGGAGAAGCCAAACAAGTGAGCAGATGCAAATGGCAGACAGTCCCGTGAGCACGTCAAACCCAAGCAGCCTGCATTTGAAAGATGCTAACATTCTTTATGCTAAGGAATAGCACCGAACTTGCTTTTGTACTACAGGCCACATCCAGTTTGCCCTCCTTAGACCAGAGGCTGCATTCTGCTGTTTTTCAGTAGTGAGGTCAGGAGGAGAAAAAATACTTCTATTTCTCCTGCAATTTTTTTCCCCAGTAACTTAACTTGGGAGTTCCCCAATTACACTTAAAAACGAACAAATTATTAAGTTGCTGCTTAACCTGTGAAGCATGTTTACATCAAACCACAACACAACAGGCTGCTTTCAGACCTTGCTATGCAGAAAGTGGCTTGCAGTGCACCCTATTCAGCTCAGTTCCAGAGATTACAGAAAACACTCGACTGCAAAAGAAATCCTGACAGACACGTGCAACAGAGCTCACTTCTGCATTGCCAATCAAAATGAAGAAGAAATAAAGTCCTGCGAGGCGTGCTGAGGTGTGCCTGGCCTAAGGCACAACTTCCTGGACAAAAGAATCTCCCTGCTCCTTCAAGGGCACAGCACAGCAACCCAGAGGTCACATGCTGGACCTGCAGGTACAGTGTAAGCAGGGGACCCAGCACGACCCCTGGAGCTCACCTCAGACACATGCTGCTCTCTTATTAGCAAAATCAGTGGCAGCAGAACAAGCCTGGTAAGCTGATCAGAGCACAGCCTGGCTAAGCCCCCCAGGTACCCTCAAGTTTGGGGCACCCACTGCAGCACATGGGCACTACTGCACCGAGGGCACATTGACACAACCACACTGCACAAGCCTGATTCTGGGCTATGTTTGTGCCTGGGAAGTGCTAAAACGCCTAAGTACGATGTTTTTAGACTTCACCAATAGGCAGCACATGAAACACTAGAAATGCTTTTGATCTTGGCAAAATTAGGAGATAGGACTGTATTTGGGTCAACCGCCCCTTCCTTCTGCACCCTTGTAGGAGAAAAGAATCTGAAGTGAAAGCAGCACAACAAAGACAGCCTCGCTCCTTTGAACGGAGACAATAGATGCAAGCATCTCTAAAATAAAGATATTGAGATTAGGTTATACACTCCTTTTCTAAAAAAAAAAAAAAAAACAACAAAAAAACTGCATTAATTTTGATTTATATTTAAATAAAAATGATTAAATTTTATCTTCTAAGATGGAAATGTTGTGATAAATACTGGCCCGTGGCCAAACTAATCTCTAAAGCCTACAGCTTACAGCCCCTGTTGTCTTGTATGGATATTTGAATGGCAATGGGTTTTATCAGTATTTCTAAAGGCACTCATTTAATTACGTGGTTGTAAGAATTTTCAAAACCCCAAAGAATTAACACCACCAATCCATATTCATATTGCTCAAATTAATTCAACCTGAACGTTTGAAAATATTAATTTAAAACAAAAAAAAACCCCACACTCTTATTTTTATTTCTGTAAACACGGAGAGCTCTTTTCTGCTCCCATTTATGCTCTCATTTTATTTTTTGTTTAATTAGGAGAAAACGACGTTGTGAGCTCTGCACGTCACACAATACTGGCAATTGATCTCGTTATAACTGGGTGTGTGATCAGAGAGGATTACTGGGAGAGAGAAGGATGCTGGCTGCCCATGGCAAAGGACAAGCCCTTCCTGCTCCCATCCTGTCCTGTCCTGGCTCTCACTGCTCTAAGCCCACTGACTTCCAGGGTGCTACACCCATCCCACAGCACTGTGACCCCTCCAAGCAGGTTCCATGAGCCACCTACACACAAGAGATGTAAGACCAAGACCTTTTTAAGGGCTGAGCAACATCAGCGCTAAATGCAAACACAAACAAGAGATGGAAGAACATGACCACTACTACCATGTTCTTGGAGACTCAGGAACAGCTGCAGCCTTCAGGTTTAAAACAAATCAATTGCAGCGATACTTAAACTGTAAAAGCCAAACGCAGCCCCGCTCTGTACAAACTCTGTACACCAACTCCCAAACCAAAGCCCACACAGAACTGGTTTGTGCCACATAGAAACACAACTGATGCATGGATGTGCAAAGAAGCAGAGCACACATGCTCACACAGTGCTGCAGGTCTCCCACAGGGCACAGTTAATGCACAGGCCTGATCTGCTGTGCAGCCTCACATTCAGCCTGACGCTTCCAGTTGGAAAACAAGACTTCACTGCACAAGAACTAAGGATTATTTTACCTATAAACTGAAAAGCTGTAAATGAAAAATATTCTTACCATATAAAAAAAATTGTGTTTTAATTAAAAACATTAAGATGAATCTAGCTGAAGATTTGGGAGAGGGGGATTTCTTTGGTGAATTCCTCTTCATAACGTGTTGTTCATTTTGATTTCTTAGGATCTACCCACAGCCTGTAGCAACACGGGGTTTACCTCAATGGCAAAAGCCACAGCATGAGACTTTGCAAGCTTCTCTGCTCAGCTGCTCACCAGGTTCTCTTAAAGCCAATGGTTTAAAACCAAACCTCTGGCTTTTCCAATCATCAGTCTGGCATCACATCCCAGGTATGTCACACAGCATCCTCTGACAGCTGCCTGCCCAGTCTGACAGGGCGCACAGGTACCTCAATGAGCATCCTTTCTTCTGTTTTATCTCACGTGTAATTATTACGGCATCATTCTAACATATTTATTACATGTAAGAGGGAAAATGACATTAATATATTGTAGTTGTCACTTGAACAAAAACAGATTATGGGTTTATTTGTAGAGAAATGGTCACCATTTCTACTGGCAACACAAATTTCCCATGCTACCACTAAGGCTGCTTAGAGGACTTGCTTTCCCGCAGGAGCCATGACATGGGAGACTGAAATCTCTAATGAAATGCCTCGCCCATTGATTTATGCAGCTTTAGTGGTGCCATTAACTGAAAATTGTTCTTTTCATGGGCTTATAGAGGATCTGGTGGCTGTCACTGCTCATGATTCAGTGAAATTCGGGTCTAAAATTACTACTGCATTTGGGAGGATATGTGAGGGATGGAAATCTGTCCTCGTTTTGTGTTAATATTCTATACAACACAAATACAAACCTTCCACATCTAATAACGCACTGAATTCCATCACCAATACAGCAGCCATTAAGTAATCTCTCCAAAAGTCTCCCTGTTTGAGGGGGGGAGGAAGAGGAATATTCAAGTACTAGTATAGAATATTTGGGGGGAATATATACATGCAAATATATATACATAGGTATGCATATATGTGTGTGTGTATGTATATATGTAAGAATAACCAGGCAGTAAGCATTTTAAATTGTATTTCAGACACTAATGCAAGCAGCTAATCCTATTTACATTCATATTAGCCCTGGGTATCTTTTTCCATAAGATTTACACATTTGTATGCTTGCATGAGTTGAACTGCTTTTTGCATGATATCAGTACTTTTGTAATTTAAATCTATAAAAGGCAATTTCTTTTAAATATACTTCCTAACAGTGGGTGAAAGAAGCACTAAACTTATTTGAGAGCTGTACACATCAGTAAACATGTGCACTGAACTCCAGGCAATGTGCTGTGAGAGAATTAATCTTATACTGTATTAGCTAAACAGAAAGAGTCTGGGACTCAAAGTAACAAGCACGGAAAACGGCCATATATTTCCTTCCTATTGCCTAGAAAACATGCATGTTTTAGAATTATATTTTTAAATTTAAGCCTTTTTCAATGAGTGGTTAATTTGCTGTTCTTACTCATTTGAGAATTTACAACAAAGGTAGTCAAAAGGGAGGTTAAACACCATCATACGGACCGCATTTAAATGTCTATAATCTGCTCGTATGTCCTACAAATACATAAGTGTCAGACTTTAGGTTAGACATTAGGCTTTACATCTCTGTGGTGAAATTAACAGGAATTAGAACAACGTCCTTATGCCAGAGGCGTGGAAATCAGGGCACTCATATGAGAAAGTTTTCAGATATGCTCAAGGACAGAAACTACTCGAGCTGTAAGACTTGGACCATGTGCAGTTCGGTGATAATGCCTTTGTTGCTGCTGTCTCTATTGCATTATATTAGAAGTTCACTGTTTTTTCTCCCTCCACCTGAAACAACATAATCCAAGTACAAACAGATTTCAAAAACCCTTCATAAACAGTCAGTAAACGACTCTTCCTACCCTGCTGAAGTTACCAGAGGAGGCTGGTGTACATCATGGTTTCTCCTTTCTTCTGTAAATTTGGCCCATCCATCCCTCCAGCTTTCTCCCCCTCATGATCCCAGTGCCTTCTGCTCCAACAACGTGCACTCTTCCTACCTCACCACAGCCCACAAACCTTCTGCCCTGTCCTTTAGCTCTTTGGAGGATTCTTCCATTCTTCTTCCTGCTTCATTCTTGTATGCCACTGCTATTTGATAACATCTTATAACACTCACAGTGATTCTTTATGAATGAAGAAATGCTGGACCATACATTAGAGATCACACAACCAACGGATACTGCCTGACCTGGGAAGGAGACAACCAGCTGTGCCATCCTCATAAGCCAGCTGGGTTTGTGAGCCATGAAACCAGAGGAGCTCTGCTTCCAGGATGGGATTCCTCAGCCTGCTACCTCAAAGAGAAGGCATCGCTTAAATACAACAAAACAAAATTCTGAGTAACTTGAGCACCTGCTATTCCAGAAGCAATAGGATCGGTGCCCAGCAGACAAATACTCTCAGATTGCTAATGCCCTTCCTAAAAACATCAGCTATTTGCAAATGACTGGGAGGAGTCTACGAGCAGATGAGAACCTCAGGTTGTCAGAACAATAGGCAAGCACAGCACCTGCAAAAACACCAAGAGGGGCTGTAGGTCTACAGATGTGCACCAAACTGCAGCAGCGCTGCTTTGTGGGTTTGCTTTTGGTTTTTTGTCTTACCCCTAAAGGAGTCAAGAGCACAATTCAAGAAAGAAATCTATCTGCACATAGAAAAGAACTTGTGAAGGCTGCCCTTGATGAGCTGCATCTCACATGCAGTGCACACAGTGCTGCTGTAGCACAACATCCCTTCCACCCATTAGGAAACAGCTCCATAGAGCAGCTCTTTTGTTTTAGTCCTAGCACATTAGACATGAAAACTGGATATAAATACTGCCTTAATGATTCCCCAGTCAGCTAAAGGGATCGTCCTGAACTCAGCTCTTTGAAGTTCAGTTTTACACACTTTTCTTTGTGTATCCAAATTTTGTCCTGCTTTTATTTTTCCACACTCCCTACCCCTCTGTAGCGAGAGAGGTGAAGAAGAATGGAGAAGGGTAAACCAGCACACAATGGTGAGTGGGAGAATGGGACTCTGTAGTTAGTCATAAGGGCCTGGGTTTGTTCCAGCCTGCTTCAAGTCCTGATGTGGATATGAAGTCAGTGGCAAACTAACACCCTCAACTTTAGTTAAAAGAACTATAAATCTGAAATGAATGTATAAATAATATGCAACTGTCTAGACAGTATAGGTCACTTGCAAAGAGACTGGGTCAGGAAAAGATTGTCCATCAGTCAGACAACCATAACTGATTCTGATGCTAAATAATGGTTTAGATATTCAGTATTCTATATATGCGAAAGGCTTCACTGAGCATTGGATCTTCCCAACCAAAGCAGCTTTCTACTTACACATATCTTTATGCAGCCGTAAGAAAATGCACACGCTATTTAAACATTAAAATTAATGCTGAAAGAAAAAGCTATTTAGCGAGGGACTGGAACCAACCTATGTAACTGGCTTTTGGTAAAGCAAAAAATAACTATCACATTTTATTTTTGGTAAACAACCTAATCTTACGATACCGACAGAATCTTAAAAAGGGCTGGAATTAGAACTTAGAGCTAACAAAGAAACTTATTTCACTTACAGAATCAGTTCACAGATGCACTGGGGGGGGAATTGTGCGCTGTATAATCCTACCTGGAAATCTCCCACTTCAGAATGTGCAGACTCTCAGGTATCACAAATGTAACCACATTGACTACGCATGCTGTTGGAATTATTATGTGCATGGTAATGCATTTTGGTTTGGGTTTTTTTTGCTATTATCTTCACAAAAGAAGTAGGTGGTCTTCACATAACAATACTGTCATCCTAGTGCTTTCAGGATATACACAAAGTTTTGGCAGTGCTTGGGTGATAACAGCCAAGAGCTACAGAAAATACTCAATTCGTTAGCAATGAAGAAAGCACATTTTAATATGCCTGCTAAATGGGTAGTAACTACTTCTCTACGGATTTAAGCTGAATTCCTATTAAAACCTTGCTGTATTTTTATCTGCAAAAGATATTAAACATTTCTGCACAGAAGCTGCAAAACTGTGGCTAGAGCTCAGGTTATGTTGACATATCCTGGTCCCACCTGAATGCAAGACCAAACCTTATGAGGAATTTTAAATGCTGTCCACAAACAGAGAAGAGAAGAGAAAGTCATAAATGCTGGATGGAAATGTTGCTCCTGTATACCCAGGGTGTCACACACAGTATGGGTTAAGGGCTGCCAGGTGCACCAAGGACACTTGCAAACTTACACCCAGCAGAGCAGCTCAGCCCTCTGGAACACCACGCTACAATGGATCGACTCCCAGACACATGAGGGTATGAGGGCCTGGTGGGCAGCCCTGGGGATCACCTCCCACACCCAGTGAGCCACCCCCGGTAGAAAGAATGCAGGGGGAAACAGCCAGGTTTATTTACAGGGCTTAAAGGCCAGGATATTGCTAATATCAATACCACTGGTCCTTCCTCCAACCACAGTTCTGTATTTTCCTCTACCAGCAGAAATGGTTAAGAATGAACATTATACACGAGTTGTCAGAGACTTGTTAATCAAGCCTAACAAAATGAACACTGAAGTTATCATTTAAGCTGTATGGGCTAATCCTGCTCATAATTAAAAAGACTTCCTTGCAGTTGAGAAGAATTACGATCAGGATGTACACAGTTAAATTAAAATGTTACATCTTGGGAAGTTTTCTGCAGCTTTTGGAAGGCAGAGATTTCGTGAGAGATCCTATTAGCTGATAGCATTTGTTGTTTCTCCATTAGCAGCCTACAGGCAGAGATTTAGGGCTCAGAGACAAACAGGTGATGCCAAAATAGCTGTTCCTGAACAACTTCACATGTGGACACTTTTATTCTGGAATAAGAATGCAGTTATTCAGAAATACCTATCCCTATTTTAAATTCAAGCCTCACATTAATCCAAATTAGCTTTCAAGTACAGCCATCCCTTAGGCTATTAGAAACCCAATTGTGCCTGGTATTACAAACTGGTGTAGAAGTCCTCTTCTACCATTCTGCCTCTAATCAAATTTATTCTGAGTTGCACTGAGGGGAAAGCAAACTCACACTCACACAGTACATGACTTGGAATCTTTGAATCTCTGTTCCTCCTGTGCTTTATTTCCTAATGATCTCTGTCAGCTGTTCAAAGCAGCTTTGTCACTGCCATCAGGTATGCCTACTTCGTCCGACTGATTCCATAAACCAAGGTTCAAACGGGCACCGCTGGGCTGGAATTAAATGGACTTATTTTGAGTCTAAAACACGGCTCTATAAACTTGGAATATTTCAGAGGTGGTGGAAATTCTTCACTGCTGCCATTCAAATGGAAAACCTTTCATTGTGGAGATGCTGCCCCATGTAAAGAGGTGGCTTTTTCTTCACCCCCACACCCCCCTTTTTATTTTTCTTTGATTTATAAAAAGCAAATAAAAAAGCCAGGCTGTTTTGGAAAACATCACCTCTGAGGTTTAGAAAGCATGAGTTTAGTAAGTAATTCTAAAGGCTTGTCTATACTTGAAAATTAACTCGGATCAAGATAGAAATGTGAATTTATAGCACAGCATGTTTTTGTAAAGTTGCTCTCTTTGCAATAAGCCCTCAGGTGCTCTTCATACACGTATTTTCCTTAATGAAAAGTACCTTGGCTTACACAGACAGCATGCAGAGCATGGAAGAAGTTAATAACTTTCACATATTTTTGCAAAACACAGACAACCACTGGAACCAAGTGCCATTTGGGGTAGAGGGGAGCACCAACAGAAAAAAAGGTGAAGGAAAAGCAGTCCATATTACTCAGTGTAACATCCTTGAAGCACGTTCCCTCCCTTAGCACTCCTCACCCATTCACACGCCACTATGAACCTGGCTCCTTACTGAAAAGATCCTGGAAGTATGCTCATTTCTTAACAACAAACAGTGGAAGGCAAAAGCAAATGTAGCAGTGCTGGGCTATGTCTGCATAGCCCCTGCTCCATGGAACCACGCCAAGCAGTTTTAGAAGACCCCAACCCAGTTAAGAGCAGCACTGTCTGGCCTGTGTGCTGGAGAAAGCCACACAAACCAAACCAACAGAGAAACAGCCTTCACGGATCAGCTTAAGCAGAGAGGGCAGCACTTAAAAAGTCCTCAAAAGTCATTTCCTACAAAGGTAGGATTCACATGATCAATTCAGACCTCCATTATTCCCAATGATGCTGCTCCTCCTTTCTTGGGTCCTGGACACATTTAAGCAATCTGCCTGATCTGCTATTCACTGCTTTGGCATTACGTTTTGGCAAATAAGTTCTTCCTGAAAGAAAGTTTTATTGCTATTTGGAAGTAAATTGTTACGCAACAACTTGGGGTGAATGTAAATATGCAATGAACTTATTTGTGCCCAGTTAATTCAGTTGTCCCTGCCAAGATGGCTTTTTTCTTTGGATCTATTTGCATTTGATACGGTGACAGTTTGACCTTTCCAATCCAGAACTGCAGTTTTCTTAGAGTTACTCACATCTATCAAAAACCAGCAAAGCAACATTAAAGAGCTGGTCTTCAGTGCTTTCCTACAATTACATTTTCCTTTCTAATTTAGGGAATAAAAAGCTACAGCATTGATATTTCTTCCTATTTTTTTTTTCCTACCTAAGTCCTAATATTGGACTGCATGCTATAACTGTAATTACCTCATTATCAAATCATATCTTGCTGATAAACTACTAACCTGTAAGATTTATCTTTATCAGAGAATGATGTGAAAGCATAGTGTAAAGGCAGATGCAGGGGTATTTTTGCTGTTACTTGAATGGAGAGCAACCTGGTCTGAATTCAGTGAGACAGAATGGAGAAAGTGCCAAGTGAAACAAAGCAAAGCCAGCAGCTGACCTTAGGAAAAGAGACACGGGCACAAGAGAGAACCTTTGACAAAGGTGCTGTTAGTGGAATCAAGGAGCATCACGCTGTATGGTCACTCAGACCACAATCTCAAAAGGCTCAGCGAGAAGGTTTCATGCAGCATGCCATTGGGAGTCAGTGCACGGGATGCAAAATTAAACATGAGTAATCCTTTGCAGAACTGGGGCCATATTTAGTTAACCTTTTGTGGAAAAATAAATCGTAAAGTTGTTTTCTAAGACTCTGTTAAGTCCTCCTGTATTTTAATAGGAATGAGGGTTTTGTTTCATTTTTTGCCACTCGATTATTTGCATGGCTGAGAGGAAAACAAAATATTAATCCAATCCAATATTTTGAGAATAAAACCCCAAACAACACGTGAGAAAGGCAAAGGAACGCACAAGCACAAGGGAAGGTCTATTCTACAAAGCCTTGCACACGCTTAAATCCACTTTAAGAGTTGAACCATTATGAGAGCTTTAGAGATTAAAACAATAAAAAAATATACTTCTCGCATGTAGAACACTTTGAAGAACAAGTTGCCTTCAAATTTCTGTCACTGACGACAAGTCAATGATAACATTAGGAAATCAGGATCACAGAGATGCCAGAAAAATTAGTCAGAATGTATCATGCTGCCAGATCAATCTACTGCCCCAAAACTAAGAGTGAGATCTGGACAGCAGAGGAAAGGAGAAATGAGAGCTGCGTTTTCAGGACAAAAGCCCAGCAGAAAGAGGGTGATTTTTAATTTATACTTCCAAAGACTTGCAAGCTTTTGGCTTCTGATAAAAATAAAACAAAAAGAAAGGTGGGGGGAGAGCTGGATGAGAGAAAGAAAGAAAGAAAAAGCCATTCCAGCCGAGTAATAAATCCCAAGGCTTAAAAGAAATGTGCACTTCACCTCAGCTGGCCACCCTGGAGCAAAGCAGCTCCCCCAGGGACAATTCCAAGCTGTCCTCACACCCATAAGGCACTTCATCACAGCCAGACTTCGGTTTTTCTGCAGTTGCCTAATCACAGTGATTTCACATCTTGGATACGCAGAATCCCCAAGTATAAAATATATAACAATATATATGTATATACACTTGTGCTGTAGGGGTTTGTTCCCTGAAAGGAGAGAGGCAAAACAGGCTGGACAAGGTGACTACAGACTAAAGAGACACAATCATCCAAAAATGGGCAGTTTCACCCAGACACATGTAGTGTCCCTGCTGTCCGATGCTGTTGACAGTACTGACCAAACGTAATGAACTTAATTCTTCAGTGTATTACAAAACTCTCCAAAAATGTGACAAAAATAGCAACCAAATGGCAAAAATGATAGGATGATGAAATGCCTTTAAACTAAAAGAGGAAATTTAGGTGAGGTGTTCAGAGCAGTGCGGATGCCCCATCCCTGCAAGTATTCAAGGCCAGGTTGGATGGGGCCCCGGGCAGCCTCATCTAGTGACTGCCAACCCTGCCCATGGCACAGGGTTGGAAATGGATGACCTTTAAGGCTCCTTCCAACCTAAGTCATTATATAATTCTTTCTCCGTGACCCAGCCACACACCTTCAGAAAGAGCAAACACCGTGAGGTACCTGATACTACACTGGGAGAGCACAAGGACTCTTGTCTCAAGGAGTCTGGCTGACCAACAGCATACAGATGACAGGAAACATCCCATGATCTAAACATCCTTTGCCAGACCAGTCACCAGTTGTGTTACGGAGGTTCAGAAAGTCTGGATTTCAGGTCAACTCTATGCCAATGGGAGATTTCACTTCTACAGAAGGATTCTGCCAGGGAGGAGGTGAGGCCAAATTCACTGCCTACTCCTGACTTCCACTAAACAAAGCAGTTATTGCACACTTACCACTAAATCCCCATTCTTCTATGGGAAATGACATAGGATTTTATGGCAGGTATTTCACCAAAGCCTGAGCAAAATGGATGGCTGCATTCACCCTCGCTATCACGCTCCGTGTCATACACTCACATTGGAAAAGTTATTCAGCAGCTTTCTGACAAGGGGCTCTGAAGAGCAACGTGTGATCTGAGGCAAACTGAACGGGGTGCTGTTCTCACCAGAGAGGTATCAAGTCCCCCGTCAGTCAGAGCTCAGCACACTAGCACCCAGCCTGTCAGCTGTGATTTGTGCATCTCCTTCCAACAAACCGGCCTCAAAAAACAAACATTGCTACACACAGTGCGATTTGAGCCGCAGCACCAACTTGGATGTATGTATTTATATTTGAGACACTGGAACACTGCACTGGGCAAGATCTCAGCTGCATGCAGGAAGCCAGGACTTGGCCTTCTATCCATAACTACATGGGCATGAATGGGACACCCACCTCCTCCAGCAGCCCATTCAACCAGTCATGTTCACAAAGCCTGCAACTGATCCCTGCACTTCAAAATCATTGCCAGCAATGCCAGCAAGACACTAAAAAGTTGACTGAAACTGACCAAATGCCTGCTCTCATTTGTTTTGTCATTCTCAGATCTCTTCTTAAATTACTCAGCATTTCTTCTGTTATTCATATTTGGCAACGGTACCACCCTGAATGAAAGCAAACTACTATTTGTTTCAACTTTACACAGCTATATCAAGATAATTTCTCTTAGATGTTTGAAGAGATGTTATTTTCCCAGATACTGAATATGCTCAACTATCTATCTGGGAGCAAAGATAAGCAGGTATCTCAGTCCGTCAGCTATTCTAGGCTTTCCTGCTACACGGAGGATAAAAAAAAAAAAAAGTTGTGTACCTTATAAATGGTAAAATGGAGTGCAAAGACCAAGTTCAAAAGTGAAATGTTCCCAAAATCCAGTAGGTATCTGTAACAGCAGGTTTCACTTAAAGTGGATATCGCTTTACTGGTTTTAGCAAACTTCAAAGTAAGTGTCCTAATGCTACTCATTTGGTACGTCTGTTTTACATCAGTCACAATCCTCTATCACGGTTTCACTTCTGCCTGATACTTATCATAAATTTTTGTAACTGGAAAGCACACTTAGTATATGGATTAAATTAAGAATGGTTTTACAAAGCAGCATGATAGCAGACATTTATGTTATTAACTCACTTTTTTACATATCTGCTGATATGCTGTTAGTTCATGTTAAAATATGGTATGGTAATCCATACCACATCCGTAAGCAAGATAAATATATTCAACTGAAGTAGAATCAGAAATCAAGTTAATGGGGCTCAGTTGCAACTAACTGAAATGTAGAAGATTATGGGTGTTTTTTTTCAAGTACTATTACGTTTTAATTCATTACAGCATCTTAATTCAATGGAAAATGGCTAATTTTAATAAAGCCAAGTCTACGCTGATAGTGAAATCTTATACCTACAAAAAGTTAAGTCTCCTGGGAACGCAAACTGGGAGCGATACAATGAGTAATGAAAAGCTATTACCCCAGATGGAAATGTCACACCGTCTGCCTGCAAGTGGAGGGGCTGGGATGATTTCATAGCCTCTCGGTCTTCCTCTGTTTGAGGAGCAAGATAACCTGCAACACCAGCATCTTCAAGGCAACTTAAGGCAGCCAGTAAGCACTAAGGCTTCTCTGACCCTTTAGAAAAAGCCAGCTCCAGAAGAAATGCTGTGGGCCTGTGCTTTCTGTAAGAAGTAATGGAGAATGGAGTGGCAACCCTGGTTCTCTATTACACATGGAAGCCCGCTTCCAAAATCAACACTGAAGCAGGTGAGATCAGTGGAGGTACATTTTGCTCAATTTCCTACACCTTTGATACAATCTGAATCGATCATTGCTGTCAATCAATTTTTTCCCAAAGCAGCTGTTCCCTGTAATGTGGAGATCTTTTTTTCCAACAAGCTCCCAAAACGTAGGCTTAAACATACACTACAATTATAATAATAATATATTGTCAAGCCTGTTATTTTGCTAGAAATACTTAATTCTACACAGGTCAGCTGTCCTACTTCCAGCCTCCCCAGCTCGTGCACATAACGCACATACAGTTGCAGTCACCAAGGATCAGGAGGAGTCATTTGCAGAAGGGAAGGTGGAACTCTTACTCATGATCCCAGGAGCAAATGACCCCATCAGATACACTGCCAAGGTAAAATTATTCCTTAAAGCTGTAATAACAGCCAACCACTGGAGCTTATTTTAGAAGCATTTCATTAATACAACAGTATGAAAAAGAAAGGCTGAGCACCATTAAAACAGAAAATTGTAGCAGGCACGCACACGTTTGTGCAGCAGGAGTGGAACTCTTGCTTTCTGTCCAACACACGTGCAGCACTGCACCATCACACAAAGCCTTTACAACAGTGACTCTGCATCCACAGACCTGGACACAGGCCCCTGCAGGCAGCAAGGACTGGGGCTGCAGCATTCACTGCTTGCACACACACATGAGGAAAGCCAAAGACCTCCCTGCAGAGGTCCTAAGCGCTGTCACTTTTCCTCTGCAGTATGGATGACAACCGTGACTTTACCTCTGGCTTCAAAAAGCTAATAAAATCTTTCAGCTATCTATTGCTGCTGTTTCCTTTTACCTGATCCCTTCCTCTGCCACTCCTACTGGCAGTGGCTGACAGAATAGGAATGGGAAGCACAGCTCAGCACAACCACGCAGATCCTTACAGTAGTAAGGAAAGTGAGATGGTGCGGAGGATTTGGTGTTAAGCCAAGCTGAATTTTCTTCAAATAGACTGAGCCATCAGCACAGAGTTAGTGAGATCCTGGAGAGAGCTGCGGGCAGTTGTCTGGGTGCCTCCTGTGCAGTTTGGCTTAGTTCTCAGTTACGTATCTAAGTGTCCTGCACAAAAGCAAGAGTTGTAATTACTCCTCTGTCCTCCTCCCAGTACATGCAACTATGGCATTTAACCCGTCAGACCTGGACACGTTCACAAGTCACAGCTGCCCCTACTGAGGAGGAATAATGGTTTACGGTAATTTTGAGATTATACAACAGTTATTTAGTCATTTCATAGTACAAACGACTACTTTAGTAAGCTTACACATAAGTTATTAGTGAGGTAGATAACTCCTTTGAGACAGTAATTTAATTACTCTTCCCTTGAAAATATACAAAATCTAGCACACATAAAAGGAGGCATCTCATGCACTAACTTGTCCAACGCTTATAAAGATGTACAGAGACATGAAAAGATGCTGCTGGAATATATGTAACCACCGAGTTCCAGAATAATAGCAGTCAAAAAGATAAGATATCGAGGATCTTCGCAGTCATTAAATACTGCTGGAGGCCACATTAAAAAAAAAAAAAAAAAAAAAAAAGTTACTTTTCTCTCAACTGTATCAGTACATTGACTCGCATTCAGACTGCGTGCTTTACAGGGCCAGGATCATCTGCTTTGGATGCACGCTGCTCCACATGCCAGGCCTCTCACCCAGAGCTAATGCTCCGAGACTGGTTACTGAAAGAACAAAATACTACAAATAGAAAAGAATCAATTGCAGGTTTTAGCCTCTTTCCTTAGAGTACATTCACACCACCAAATTCAGCAGACAAGGAGGTCTGAACCACCAAACTCAGAGCCCCAAAGCCTGCAGCTGCAGCAGTAAGGCTGAGCCTACACAGCACCCACTGCTCAGTCATCTCTGCAGTGTGCACAGACAGCATGAGCAGAACCCTGCATGGGTGTATCCACACCACGGGTCAGATCAGCACTTACAGACCCCTTTCCCTTTGAGGTACTCTGCAGCCTCTTGTTTGGAATGATGCTTTTCTGTCCCACACCAAATGGAAGAGCCACAAGAAAAGCTGGGCAAAGGAGGATGCTGAAGGCAGAAATCAGAAACCACTCACCTTAAGTGGAAGTTTAATTCAAAGGGTGCAGAAAACAGCCTTTAAAGGCAGAAAAAAAATCATCTAGCTCTCGAGGTCTGTTCCAGCATAGTATTCATACTGCAACACAAGTAGGTAAACCTTTTTTTCCTCCAGATAAAAGCATGATTTCCAACCTCTATTAAAACCCAGCACCAATACCAAACTTACTTTTTTGGTAGGCTGGTTTAGAAAGAACATGAATGCCATCACTGCACTAATTCCACCCCTCCCCCAAAGAAAAAACCCACCCACAACACGGCCGAACTGCTCAGACAGAACTGCATAGATAATCCCGTGTAACGTAAAACACAGTTTAAGCAAGCGACCCCAGAAGGCTGCACTACTCCTGAGCTACGTGCACCACGTAACCATTTCCTGGCTCAGACACCACTTCTGGCGCCCACATGTTCCATCCCAGCCACCCACACCGAGCTGTTCATTGTTTAGGGCGGCTTACGTGCGTAATCCATGACACACGCACTACACCAGCAACACAGAACATGCACCAACTGCACGAATACTTATCAATCAATAGAAGGGCAGCCCATCAAAATACTGCTATTCTCTGAAACGATGGAGCCAGACAGCTGGAGGCAGGTATGCTCCTCTAAAAGAAAATGCATGCTACAGTAAATATCTGTTCCTGTTAACTACAAATGCCAGCCTTAATGACTATGTAAGAACTTGGATAAAACACACATCTGTATAAATGTTGTTTTGAAGATAGGAAATGTAGTTCAGCAGTAAGTCTTGGATATGCAGCCTGAATGAAATGGGCAGCAAAAAAGCCATTCAGCACCCCCTGGGCACGTGGCACACCCACACACAGAGCACTTCTCACTGTCACTTTGCTGCCTTACACTTTATAAACTTCGTTCTTGTTCTTACACTCTGCACCCAGCAGTAACCAGGAGCCCAGAAGAACTGCAGGTGACAGCACGAGGCAGTACAAGCCACCACGTCCTCTTCAGGATGGTCCTTGGGTTCAATTCTGCTTTCATCACTTCACCAATACACAAAGACTCACGCTGACCTCCAAGACAAGTGCATCCATACACCAGCAAGACACCAAATTCAGTGTGTCAAGGACTTGGTCAGGTAACAGGCATTCCCATAACCTCCCTTCACCAACTCCATCCCACTCCAGCCAAGCCTTGATTCATGACTCAGCCGTACCTCACACCAGGGAAAGGAAGAACTTTCACTGCCTTGCTCAAACAAGGTAACTGCCCAGAAGTCAATAACTTTATCACTGGAGATACTGTTGCTAATTGTCTCAGGGGCCCCATAAACTTAAATGAGTCTCCAGATAAGGATCGGCAGACTTGCACATGACACGGAACTCAGAGAGAGGCACTTCGGGAATGTGAGTCAATCACAGGTACACAGGGAACAGGAAGAGCAACCACTGCAAGAAAGTGTAGTGTAGTTTTTCCTTATGTTTTCATATTTCATGTTCATGGCAGAGAAACACAGAGCTTGCACGACTCACTTTGACACAAGGCTTTCATCTGCCATAGACCAGAGCTCCATCTGCCAGTACCTTGCAAGTTCAGTTACTTTCAGAATTACTTCAAAGAAACTCTCTGCAAATGTTTTGTCAACAGCTCTGGAAGCCACATTTGAAATTGCATAAAAACAAACAAACAAAGGCAGGAAGATAAGAAAATAACCTTAACAGTTATAAAACAATTGAGTCCGGCCAAGATCTTACGGACTTGTTCAAGGAACGAACACTGCCCTTCTCAGGTGAGCTGTCCGCACAACTCGCAGATCTGTACTTTCCAGAACACTGCAAAAGCTGACCTACACATGATAGTAAAGCAGAGTGGCTGGGCCCATCGGTGGGTTGGTACATGTTTGAGGGTTGGCTTTTTAATATAAAAACCTCAGGAAAAAGAGTTCAGTGCCTCCGTAGCAGTTCCTCCCAAGGTAATTTGCTACGATGCTAAAAATGGCCCCAGAATATCAGAGGCAAGATTTCATTTTATGATAAAACTAAAAAGCGTGTAAATTACGGTTGGCAAAATAACCAGGGATAACACTAATTTATGTAAATACATACTCTGCAACACAAAGAAATATTCATTTTTGAGGAGCATGTAATAAGATTAAAAACCCACTGATTAAAGCGAATAGCCTTTTTTAATGCGTTTTGGGTTAGATGGAGAACGCTTCTAAGACGAAACTGAATTTTGCTGAATTCAAAATATAAATAAAAGAAAATTAAAGAATTAATTAGAAACAACAAGATGTATTCCTCATCACAGCCAAGAATACAAATCAGATAAGATAAAAAGGAATTTCATATCAAGTATTGTCTATCACCCACCTCATCTGCCTGTGCGATCGCGACTTCTGGGATTCTGCTGCTTCTGTCATCTTTTCATCTCCATGCGGAGCTTCTTCTATTCCTCCACCATCTGAGGGATCCGAGGAACCACAGCCCAGCACTGCACCACCACGCTCCTCATCTTCTGGAAAGTCAACGCCGACTGAAGTCTCAAAGTCTTCCACAAAGGCTGACAGGGGCTCTTTGTTAGCGCCGCACGCACTGTCATAGGTTACCTGCGCTTCGTCAAAGGCCTGGTGTCTCAGGATGACAAACTTTGTTCCCTGCTGAACAAAGAAGAGACAAGACATGAAGGGCCTTTCAATAGGACACTGACTTCTTTAGCTTCGCCGTGAACTCTATTTGATACGTAAGGGATCCTAAGCATGTATGATGCTGGAGACTATCAAGTTTCAAAGCTTTTACAGTGTCTTTCTCGGGGAAAGGATGCTGCAAACCAAAATTACTACAGCGACATTCATCCATTTCCGCAGAGAAATCTTTGAAAGGAAGGAAAAAGAGAAACCTGCACGCACTCCGTATCAAATAAACAAGCAAGTCTCAGCAAGACGAAGCGGTCTTTGAATGTGTTTACAACCACAAGAGCAGGACGAGCTCCCAGACCATGCTCCAGCATCTCTCCCAGCATGTCTGGTGTGATGCTACTCCCAGGCCAGCCATGCAGGGAACTGAGCCGAGCTGCTTAGCTTGGCTGCTGGGGGGTGCTGGCACAACCACCCAGCCCACCTTATCAGCACTGTGCTTATCCACACAATGCAACGCATTGTGCATCCAGGTGACTGCACTGCTCAACTCCTTCCCTTCCCAAATATTGGTCTCCCACTAAATTCCAGGCTTCAGCATGGGTGAACTCCCATCCCAAACACGTGCTATACAACTCTGCATCCTGGAACCATTTATTGTTGCCCTTCTCTTAATGCAATACAAAGGCTCATGCCATGCAGTCCCGCAATCTAACGTTTGTAATAAACAGAAATTATCTCATTACAGTAGTCACTATAAGCCTTCCTACTTCTGGCCTTCAATTAAAATATCTCAACATTATTTTGTTTAAAAAAAATTGGCAGAGTATGACTTCCCAAGAAGAGCTGTAACGCAGCAGGAAAGGGAAACAGCCTGTGATCCCAGTGGTGTAATGCTGGATCCCATGCAAAGTACAGCTTTCAGGATTTACAGAAAAGACAAGAATGACCAAGTAAAAGGCCCAAGTTTCACTAAATAAAGCTGTGCAGCAAATTTACACTGGTCAGTTATATACCCCAGTAAAGCCATGGTGATCACTGTGCAAAGACCAAAATACACATCTGTATGCATGAGAAGTTCAGACCTTTGGGATCAGCAGACCTACCTCAAATACACCCAAACCATATGCTAAGGGAGCTTCACCACAGTGCAATGAGTTCCCTCCTCAACACTCAACAGCAAAAGAACAGCACGTTTACTCCTGTATGCGTGCTGGATCCCAGGCCCAGCAGTAATGCTTACAGGTCAGAAGGCAGCTGTGCCGATCACAACTTGAACACCGGGTGCTGATCTGCTGTGTGCTTTCATGGCATGGCTGGCAATGAAACATGTCTTGAGTCATTGCACACTTGCAGGGTGCCCATTGGGTGCCTCCTCACAATGCTGCAGCTGCTCACTGAGCAATGCTGAGCAGACACCAGGAGCCTCCTCACAGGAGGATGCCCTGCAGCACCACGATGTACAGCAGCAATGCAGCTCAGCACAGTGAGATAAGCTGTATGTGAACAACTGGCTTTGGCTACTTTGCTGTTGCAGCAAGCTCTCAATTGGCAAGCTGCTGGCCATGGAGGGCTTCCTTCAGCTCTGTGGTCACAGTGTTGAGCTGCAACAGTGAAGAAGGGCTGCTCTGAAGGCAAAGCCTTCCAAGGAACTGGGGACACACCGGTGTGGGTTGCTGCTAAGAAGTTTCCACCTCTCCTCATTCTCAAGCATTTAAAAGGTGGATAAGGAAAGAAATATTGATTAGAACTGTGCTATGCTTGGCTTTTTCATCTTTGAAGAAACATCCTGGCCTCACCACAGAAAATTAGGTAAGAGCTATGGCTTTACACTTGGCTGTAACTACAGAACGAAGTGGTAAGGGCAGCATCAGGGATACTTCAGTGGATAACGTGTTAATTTTCACTGCCAGAAGCCCAGACCCACTCTTTTTGTAGTTCTAGAGCCTAAACACACCGAATGCAAAGTGCTCCTGGGCCTGATGTCACACCTAATAGCCAGCAACACGCACCTTACTGGTCACCACTGCAGACAGAAGCATCTCCAAACAGAAAGCCCTATTTCTTGCTAAGCACCCACTCAGAACCTTCCTACCCACCAGCCAGTAACTCCATTCTGTCCGAGCTCCTCCTGGGAAGCACCGCACACCCCACACCCAGCACCTTCACATGGGCTGCCATCAGCCGCATCCCAGGCTGGTGTGAGCACACGGTGCTGCGTTACGTACAGTGACTCCCACCACGTAACCTGCTCCGACGGGCAAGCTCCCACTGATAGCAGCGGATCATATGCCCTTACATCCCCACGACGACTCCATTTGCTGTCAGTTGTGTAACGCGGGCAACTTTGTTACCAGCCAAGCGGAAACGACAGTGGGGGGAAATTCAGCGCAGGGAGTGTGACACGGCGCTGGAGAAGGAAGCATTAAATGAGAGTGAGAGGTTATAAGTCTGACAGAAACCTGATCTGTGTTCCCTAATTATGGAGGCTCACTTCCACAAAACTGACACAAATGTTAAGCCAAATTAAATGTTGTCTAATTAACTATCATACACAAGGCTTCAGAGCGGAATGTCTACATGTTATTTAGCAAAGTAACCAAACCTCCAGCGGCTGGATGGCCTGCACACAGGCAGCTGCTGCATCCACCCCATCCCGCACCCCTCCTTGCAGCACCATCAGTTTCAGGAGCTGGAAGTAAGCTGGCGGGTTCTCAGAGCTGTTCTGTCCTCCAGGACCGGATGGTGAAGGGCTCTGGTTCGTGCCCCAGAGGGAACAGCTGCGGCTGCCCTTTCCCATACAAATCACTTCTTATCCCATCTTAGCTTCCCAAAACATGGGTTTGTTTGTTTAGGAAGAATCATGTTAAAATGCAACAGACAGCCAAAGCACTGGAAAACTGATTAGTGAAAATTGGGGAAGAAATGCATCCAGCAGCGGTTTAATGGCTAACACTGCCCGTACGCAGCACAGACAGAGCCCTACTGTTCATGTGCTTACAGAGCATGGAGGAAAGGCCAGTTATAGGAAAAGGAAAATGGGGCAAGAAGTGTGAACAAAGCCTTCTATTAACATAATTCCCCTTAATTGTTTTACAACTGTTAAACTGACGGTATGAAAGGCTCTGCTATTGTTACCAGCTGTAGTCTCCCTCTTCCTACCCACCCTAAGCTTCCAAGCACTCAAGTTACTCAAAAACAAATTGAACAGAACATTCAACGCGAAGCCAAGCTGTCCATGTCCTCCTTTTTGCTTACTCTCTACCTACCTAAAGCACAAACACAGCTCTACAAGGGCCAGTCTTGCCCTGTTAGCACATGGAACCAGCCCAACAAGGCTGGGGGAAGCTTATGTGAAGCATTTTCTCAAACACTAGGTCAGAAAATTCCTGGGGCCTCATCCATAAGAAACCACAGAGAGGGTCTTCCCACCTTGCCTCTCACACAGCCCCGAGGTTTCCAAGACCAACACAGACACATGAGCTCTCCAGAGCTGAGCACCAGCACGCACGACCTGACTCACCCCACACAACCATTAAAAAAATATAAGCCTTTCTGAAGGATCTGAGCACTGCCCATTGGCCCAGGCCCTGCACTGTGGCTGTGCCATGGGACCCCCTGCCCTGCAGCCCTCCGCTCACTGTGACCTAAGGAAGCTCTCTCAGGATTGCCATGAGCCTTCTTCTCCTCTGAACTCTACCAGCACTTACAACAGCCTCATATTTTCCAGCACACAGATTTATTTTTTCTGTTCATTTTAGAGAAACGCCCTAATGCTTAGATACGAGTGTTCTCAATTTACAACAGCGTTGAAGCCTCCTTTGAGTTAAACTCGGAACTGCCATACGCAACAGCCTGCTCACCTGTGCATCTGCCCTTCCTGCACAATGCTCAGCTCTCCTTTCTTACCCACAGCACAGATTTAACAGCCATCTCCGGCACCCAAAGAAGTTTATAACATTTCTACTACAAACTTATTTCATTCTGCAATTACCAAATAACATAATTGTTCTAATTATATATAAAGCTTTACTGTAAATTAAGATTAAACCGGGCTGCTGAAATAAATGCTAATATATTTAATTGTGGGATGAATTACCTTGGCTTCCTCACCATTCTTCAAGAGCAAGGCTTCCAGACAAGCATGACTGAACAACACCCTCACGTACATCCACCCAGGTGCACTGTGCAGCAAGCACAAGCAGCACCGAGCTCCAAGCAGAGGGCACAGAGACACCAAAGGGCCTTCTGCCACTGCCCTGCCCTGCTTGCATCTCGTAGGGGATTGCCCACCACAGCATTCATCTCCTCTATGCTGAACCTGAATCCTGACCAAAGTTAAGCAGAGAAGCTAAGATATATCTGCCAAGAGATAACCATCAAACTGCCTTTCCCACCCATCTGGCCTCCAATTTGATCCCAGGCCTCCCAACTGCAACAGCAGCCTGCATTTGCCAGCTCCTGATCTATGCTGGGAGCTTATTTAGTATATGTTAAAGGTAGGTACAATAAATTTGATTTGCAACCCATCACGTCTCATTTGCGTGATGAAGCCGTTAGGATAAAATGCTTCTGACATATTACAGTGGCCTATGACATGATGCCAATGGAAAATGACATGCCCCACCATGCTGAATATGAGAACATTTCTCTGCAGGACCGATATCTCCTAATGGTTACACATTTGTCCAGCAAACACAGCAAGAATAAACGCAGATTGTTATTATCCTCTCTCAGCACCTTCCTCAGCACCCTTCAATACCAGCCCAGAGCTCAGCAGGTAGTGCCAGGGTGCTTCCAAATGCAAAGAAGTTTTTGCCTATCTTTGTAAAGTAAAAACAAACCATTAGTTAAGTGCTGAAATGTTCCTACTTTGTACACATTTTTCATCTGTTCTCCCTATATCGCTGTCACAGCAACCATAACACTGCAGCAGAGGAGGCCTTGCTGTTGGATAGCACAGCAGCTCCAGGCCTGCAGCACGAAGGAGCATGGCAGCCCCGGAGAGGCCATGCCCCAGCCACAGGTCTGGGCATGAATCAACACCAGGGCATCACCAGTGTGTGGCAGCTCCGTTAAGAGACCTGAGTATACTTTGTAAGCATTAATGAATTAAGTGTCCAGAGCTTCTGCTAGAGAGAAACACTATCCTTCTTGTACAGGCTGGAAATCTCGGCAGAAAGAGGTTAAGTGATTTGTACGGGGTCACAAAATAAATCTGTGTAAGTTGGAGCAAAACTCATGTATTCTGTCTCCAAGTCGTGAGCTTTAGTGTGAGCCCATTCTTCATCCACCTCGGTCACGCAGGGGCTGACGCCAGGATCACCAGATAACTGAGACACTGCAGCTCTCACACACGCAGCCTCCACCTCCTTCTAATTGCTCATACTTCAGAAACTCTCATGTTTTCACACACTTTCTTCCACAATGAAGTGTTATCAGACTGAGAATTTGCAGCAAGGTCCAAGTAATCACCCTGCAGAGCCTGGATGGAGTTCCTGAAGGCCAGGTCTGTGAGGACCCTCCAACAACTGGAGAAAGCCCCCAAGAAAGCAGCCTGCTCAGCTCACCCATATGCACCTGCAGGACCTGTGTGTGGGGATGAGCCAGCAGCACTCGCTGCCCAGCAGATCCCAGGAAGAAGCAAACCCTGACACTGACAAAGATTTTGTTCCTCTTGCCAGCTCTTGTGATGAGATTAAATTAATTAAAGAAAATTTTAGATTGAATACCCAGGGCAAGAAACCAACTTCCTGATATTCAGATGTATTAAGCAATGTAATCTCCCAAAGGAAGCGGTGGAACCCACATTGCTCAGAGCACTTAAAGCCAGACAGGACCGAACAATTAGTTCCCTTGTCCAAACTGAGACAGACAATTTCTCACCTGCGAGCGGGCGCTCTTCCAGCAGACAAGCTCCTCTTTAGCAAGAGCAGTTCTTCCCTCTGTGCTCTC
This sequence comes from Coturnix japonica, assembly GCF_054131305.1. Lineage (NCBI taxonomy): Eukaryota > Metazoa > Chordata > Aves > Galliformes > Phasianidae > Coturnix > Coturnix japonica. The sequence continues at coordinate 25,814,534 of NC_140668.1, read as the reverse complement.
AGACATGACTGGGCAGGTGCAGCCCGGGGAAGGCAGGGCTGCTGCCAGCATCCCACGGCCCCACAAGGCTCCCATGTGGGAGTGGGACACAGCCCTCCATGCAGAGAGAAAGGAAGGACACCCACAACAGGGTTCTCAAAGTCTAAGAACATGGAGCATCTTGCACTGGCAGTGCCCTGCTCAGTGCTGTGCGAGCACACTGGCTATGCAGGGCTGTGCAAAGACTGGCTCTTTCCCTGCACTTCCAGCACCTTGCAGAAATGCAGACCAAGGGCACCACACACCTGCTCTTGATTGCCTCAGACAGGCATGCTCTGCAGGGTTGTCCCACCTCAGCCTTAGCACCCAGCTGTGGGACACTGCACTCAGCACTGCTTTGCCATGCAAGCAGCTCTACAAAGGGTCCTGCTGTGTCCTCTCCTCCTCTGCACACTGCCAAGCCCTGCAGACACAGCCCTGAAATCCCTCTGCATCCTCACGCATCTCCTTGGAGCTGCAGCTCCATCTCAGCCCTGCTCATCACCTGCAGAACAGCCACACCTGAGGCACAGGGCAGGGACTGGAACACAAAGGCAGCCCAGCTGGGAACATCTCCACCCACTCTAGCGCACCTGGAGGCTGCCATGGGCCCAGAGCAGCAGACTGGCCCACAAACACCTACCAACAGTCCTTCCTTCCTTCCCCCCTAATCAAACTGACATCAAAAAGCAAACCTGCATGGCTTCAGAGCTCAGGCAGCCCAGTGACGAAAGCCTACTTGCACACACAGCCCTCTTTCAGTTCAGAGGCATCAGATCCATTTCATTTTCTTAATTCAGGTTGGCTGCACGATTTCAGCTGTGTCCAAGTCTAGCAACAAACGTGTAATGCTTCTGTCTTCCAAGCGTACCAAGTCGCTTTGCTGTAATGCATCTGATGGGTCAGAGTCCTCCTAAATCACGCTCATCGTAAAGCGATACTGCCATCACATAAATTTAAGCCTTTTAGTGCAGGCCTTTCATCAACTCATAATGCTGTCCATGCCGTGAATTCTGGATGCTTCAGAAAGCCTAATTGTAAGTTCAGGCTATGAAATGCTCATTTTTCTCTTCAAAACTCTTTGGATCACAATTTCTTGTTGCCCTATGGTGTATATTGATTTTATATATTATACAGCAAGAGAGATAATTGTGCACAAAGAGCTGTGTGTCATTTAGGAAAAGGGAAAATAAATAAATCTATTTGGTCATAGCAGGAGACAAGCTGAGAGAACGCATGGCAACCTCGCTAGAAAAATACACACCAGTTGCAGGCTCTGCTGTAATCGTAGCAATTACAGAAGTAGTCACTAGGTTACAAAAGTATATCATTCAGCCTCATTCCTGGGAACCCCGGCCATTTGTCTGAACTATATTCTAGCCTTCATTCTTTACTTGCAGTAAATCTGAAGGTGGGTGACCCCCTTTGTCAGCCTATCATGAAAACTGTACCAGGTGGCTAATCCTCCTTAGGGAACTTGAACCTTGGCAAAGTATCTACCAGAGTCTGAACAGATGCTTAGGCACTCATTAACCAATTCATTTCATCGTCACACACGCTACGCCAGTGTAACATTAAGAGCCTAACCAGCCTTCCTCCCCACCCCCAAAACGGAGAGCCCAGACTGAAAATCTGCCCTTCATTTGTTCAATATGGCCTAGGTTTGTAATGCAAGTTTAAGTTTTCCAACTGTCTGGAAACATGCAGATCAGCAACGCAGCACAGCATGAACCCAATTTCAGAGTTTTCAGAACAGTGGGATGCGCTTTTTGAATGTATTTTTGTGGTCCGGCTTCCCTATTTATAATAAAACAAGGAGCAGTAGGAAGCCCCTCTCTCCATGAGTCCAATTCTGTAACCGCAGTTAGATGAGTTGTCATCCTTATTGTATTGACAGACTCATTGCTGTAACATCGTGCCCTGCTGCAGAATCAGGCCCTAAAGACCGTAGAGAGCTCGAGGAGGACTTGAACCTTCACTTTGCCCTTCAATGGCACAGTGGGTTTAATGACATTAGCAGATACCCATGGACTGAGGATCTGGCTTCAGTTGAGCAGAAGAAAACAAAAAAAGGAAACACACAGCACACAAACCTTAGCAGAAACGCAGGGGAGATCTACCACAGAGCAAGCTTGGGGATTTCAGTGTGTGTTTGGCTGGTTTCAGGGACAGCATCGGAAGGAACACTGAGCAACCATGGGCTGAAACTGCTCTTTCAGCTTTTGTTCCAAGGCAGAGGTTGGTGCAGAGCAGGTTGTGGCATGACATCAAGGTGAGGACCTGACACAACCTGCAAAGTGTCCTCAGCAGGACAGGTGAGGGACCAGGAATGGCCACGGCAGGGCTCTGTTTTGTACAGCACTGGGAGCAGTGACAGAAAGATGCAAGGACCCAGTAAATGCTCCAACTCAAAGCTCCTTGTCCCCACGACCCTGGCCGTACCTCAGCACCCTGCGGCCGACAGGCGTCCATCTGTGGCCCAGCCTCGTGCAGCACCACCTGCCACTTACCTGAGAGCCCCACAGGGCCACCAATGGCTGCAGGGAGTTCAACGTGCAGCTCCTATACAAACACATAACGCTAAGCCTTGCTGTCCAAGCGGTGTCCTGTTGGAGCACCCTGGGCTGCTCCATGTGTCACAGCTGTCGTTCCAGCCGTTTGCACTCGCGCTGCATCGCTTTCATTTACCAAAATAGAAATTTGTGTCCTAAGTGCTGTTACATTACTAATGCTAAATATTTAATTCCCCAGGGCTCTAATTATGGTTGAGCACTGGCAACACTGATTCTACTTTCTAATAACAACTGTAAAAGCAATGCGAGCATTTCTCAATTAATTAAATACATAGCGTACGAGTAACCTCTTGTCATCGTGCCCTCCAGGACCTGTGCTAATTTGTGTGGAATAAAATGTTTGGAAAATTAACTGATATCCCCAGCCTGATGGTTGTTGTTCTATTAAATTACGGCCTGCCATACCAACCTGGCGGAACAAGCTGCATACGGCACAGCTTCCTTATTTATATGATGGTGCAGTGCTTGGTTGGAATAAACCCACCCACCCGACAGCGCTCAAGCCGTTTCCAGAGGCTGTGTTCACGAGGCCTAATTAAGCAGGAAGGAGGTGTTCTATGGGTGCCAGCAACAGCAGACTTAGAGCACAGCAGCTATGAAGCACGAAGCCTCTCTCCACTTTCCAGACCTCGCTTTCACATCTGAAATTAAAACTGTTAATTAAATGACTCTCTCCTGTACAACTCCCATGGATTAGTTGGTAGTTTACACTTTAGCACATGGGAACGGACTTGCAGTGTTAAAGCAGCACACACAGGAGCTCAGAAACTGATTTTTCATCTTCAACTTGCAGAGCCCAGGCTGGCGGGTGGATTTGTTGGCATACAGAAACAGCTAAAAACACACAGCTCCTCCTTGGCATGTTCAGATATCAAGCTGGTTCCTACTGCACGTGCTAACAAGATGCAAACATTAACAAGTGTACATTTTCAGTGGATATGATACAGCCCTAGAAAATCAAACACCCATATACCACTGCATCCTATGCATCCCAGTAAGGAGCAGGGCTGTTTGGTATTAAAGAGTGCAAATAATTATAACACTTTCTGTAAAGAATTAGCAAAAAAAACCAAACCCAAACAAACAGATTTTAAAAACTTGTCCATGTTTTTTATTCATAGCCAAATCATATTTCTTCAGCATCAGCTTTAATATTGTGTTTTATTATTATATTTTATGGCAAGCAATAATAGCAAGGCAAACATAAAAAGTGCTTAGAGCTTTACAGCTTAAATGTCCCCAGATAGGGAAGTGAAAGCAGGATGGCCTTAAGGCAAGTAACAGCAAGAGCAACACTTTTGCAACCACACACAACACAGAAGATACATGATGCTACTAAGAATTTCATGTTGCCAAATCATTTCTTACCTCTCATTAAATAACACCGCCATACTCGCCATACCTGGCTTGCCATGCAAAAGCTGTCTGTGATTTAATTGTAACTATTTTAAAAGAAGACTTTGGGGAAAAAAAAAAAAAAAAAAAAAAAAAGCTGGTCAGCGCTGTGACTCTGTGACTTGCTGTCAGCATGGAGACGGCTGTGCTTTCACCTGGAAGCATTCGGAAAACAACAAACAGCACATTTACAGCAGCACCTGCCTCCCCTGCTGTGTCCCTTCCCACTGATCCCAGGCACACAACTTCCACACACCTGGCACTGTCTGGGGCTGGCAGAGATGTGGCTGCTGCTGCTGGTGTCAGCCCGGTGCTGGGCTTGCTCCAAGGAGTCACAGCAGAAGAACGTGGCCTTCTGATATTGTCCACACCTGCCTGCTCCTCCAAGAAAGCACTTTGCACCCATACCTACCTAAAGCATGCTTGCTGATAAGGCTGCATGCTTAGCTGTGTGCAGCATTGGTCATCCGCTTCTCACTGCAGCCCAGAAGTGTGCTTGGCAGGGTGCTCCACACCACGAGCTGTGTGTGTGAACAAAACGCATGCAAAGTGAGCAAATAAATGGCTTGATCTTGAGAGCTATGTGTTTGTGAACTCTGATCTAAACAAATATTCGTAGCTTTAAAAAAGGAATGTTAAAGATGCTTCTAAGACATGAACTGTTAATAGAAAAGGCAGACTGGGCAGACTGAGTGTTCTCAAATGGACTTCAGATTGTTCCCATATTCTGGAAAAAGAAATCAAAGCAAAGGAAATGGATCACATCACTAAAAATGACACTACCAGTGACTGTATCTGTTCTACAGCCAGTCTGAGGGATTTTGTGTACAGCGCACTTAATCACTGTGTGCTGCAGTTATGAGTCTATTTTTTGTCACTCCTTGGAAGGTGTTATGTATGAAGAACATTGCACTCATCATTTAAAGCAAAACCAGGTCTCCAATTTATGTTACATGAGATTCCTCGCTTGCTACACCAAGCTCTCAGGCACTAAGAGCTGCAAGTCAAACTAAGCAGGATTGCATTTCAGTTTAAATAAAGAAACCAACTGCAGGATTCCTCTGGCACCGAGCAAACTAGGATCCTCAGTCAGCATTAGAAAGCTATTTTTTCTCCAGATAAATAGAAACAGAACATACAATTACCATCAAATCAAAGTCTCAGGTCTTTAGCATTTGTGTGCAGGTGTGCCTATGGAATGTATACAGAAAAAAAACAAGGGCATGAGCAATGTATCGCAGCAACAGTTCCCTTCCTAAAGACAGTTTTATTTAACAGTGTAAAAATTGAAGTTACCTTTACTCCTGTTAAAAGTATCTCAACTTGTCTGATGGGCAATAAATCCTGGAAGCATTCTGCTCACATACTGGGTTTTAAAGAACATGCAGCGTGTGTCAGCTCCAATAAAAGCGGCGCAGCTCTTTAATTACCCCATTCGCCCAGGAGCTGCTTTAACAAAGTATTTTTCCACACGTGTAAAACTGTAAAATAAAATAAAATAATCAGTCATCTGTGTGCAATGACTGCTCAGCATCTAACAATAATGGATATACTGAAGAATAGAAATGTCAGTTATGCCAAGCCTGTAATTCGCAGTGACTGACTACAAAGTACTTGTAGCCTGAGTTAAGCTTTTAAAACTCTAACCCTAATCAATCATAAACGTAGGAATAAAAACTTCGTGGCCTTTTGTGAAATGTGAAACACTGCTGCACAACTTGAAACAACGTTTCTAACTTCTTCTGAATCACACCACATTCTTCCCACGTCAAATATATTCTCCTGCATGAAAGCAGGCTTGCATGTACACGTCAAACCATAACAACACCCCTCTGAACACACGAGCTAATTATACCCGGCATTTGGGACCTCCCCGATAACATATTGCTTGCCTGAGAGCAGAAGATCCCCAAGCTGGCCAAAACCAAAGTTGCACAAGATTCAGAAGTTGAAGTGCAAACAGCCGCTTCCCTTTTGCAGTGCCTGCACCTCTGAACCTGCTGCTGAAGAGCCACTACCATCTCCCCAGGCTGCACAGAACTTTGAATCGCACGACTTGCATGCATTTATTTCAACCTGGGTGACAGCACAGCAACAAAAAGCCCATTAAGAAGAAAAAAAAAAAGGCAGATAACCGGATGCGAAACCCCGCTTTTTTGTGATGCGTTGGCGAATGGGTGCCAGCAAACTGATCTTAGCAGAGGACAAACCTCATTTACACACAGCAGGACGCTGTCAGATTATTTTAGACCTAATAATTATTTCTTGCAATGAGGCGACGTTACACTTTGCAACACTACACAAAAGACAGTCGCTCTGGAAAAAAAAAAACACCTCGTGCTGCTTTGATTAATTGGCACAGGGCTGGATGGAGGGAGGAAACAAACCCACCTAAAGCCAATGGAACAGCACACTCCTTGGAACCGAGTGCGGCGATATTAAACAGCAGTTTTGCTTGATTGTAGAAGAGAGGAGACTTGCCAAATTAGTTGGTTTTGTTCCACTTGTCCCAACTGTTTTTGTTGTCGTTTTTAAAGGAAGGACTTAAAGAAACGTGCCCTGCAGTTCAGTGGGAGCTGCCATGCCCCGGCTCTTTGTTACTGAGGTACTTCCCTCTCTTCTAAGCAGATTCTTGTCAGGAACGCCTCTTATTCAACCAAGATTGAACTCAAGTTAGAGGAGTTTGAAAGTAAGAGTAGAATCCTATTCAGGAAGGGAAACTGTGTTTTGTCCAACAAATCTGTGGCGAATGTACAGGGAAACCAAGTGTTTGTAATAATGAAAATAAATCATTATATGCCTGGGATCCTGATATATTCATACAGAATGCAGCAACCACTGAAGAGCCAGAAAGTCTAGTTGAAACCAACCTATTATTTGGTGCATTTATAAGAAAAAAATTATATATATATGTATTATATATATATATATATTATTACATACACACATATATCTGCTCTGAATTTTTGTTTTCTTTTTAGTGCTACATAAACAATATGACAGTCTTAACTATAATACTTGATCATTTTAAGTGCGCAGACATAAAATTTTACTCACTGGCATAACGTAGCCATGACAGTGCTCTACATAAGACAGATGTTATTTTACAGTACTGGTTTAATTATGTATAACTATATGGTATTAACACTTGAGTAGACAAAAAGGGTGGTTAGAAAGCCACAAGTATTTCATTAAGTATTTTAACATGGGTATGACAATGGCCCACATTAGGATGTGAGGATTCCAGGCTGTCTGAAGGAGCTCTGTAGGCTCAGCCCTCAGCAGCCACAGATGTGTCAGCAGTCCTTGGGACATGATGCTTCATTTCTGAACACAGAGAGCTCAGCAGGGGCCTGACCTCAGGCTGCTGTCACAGTGCTCAGCCCCGTGCCTGGAGCCACCCTCACCTTCACCTCAGAGGCTGCATTAGTGGCAAACTGAGGATTTTGGAAATCATGTGGTTTGCCTCCTTGAGCTACACGTGCACTGAGCACTGCACTGCAAGGAGAAGCTAACGTGATTAAAAAACAGTTTGATAGATGAGCTCGATTTTTTTCCCCGGTGTACAGCAGTGCATAGCCAAATTAACTGAAAACTTGGCAGGAAAGCCACACTTTTTTGATGTGACTCACACAGTCACATCACACCTACCATTTCTTTCCATCCGCAATTGTTAAATACTACCCACTCTAAGTTTATGCACAGTCCTCAGCCTGGGATTACCTGCCTTAGTCCTAAGTATGCCCAAGTCTCATCTCCTCATACTTTTGAGGCCAGCAAGAGGCTGGGGAACAGCTTTTGTCTGAAGGTACCGTGGCACAGCAGTGCTGCTGAGGATACACCAGTCAGGGGAAGTTGTTCTCTCCTGCAAAGCAGTGCCATGGTGCTATTGCTGATGTGCACTAAGTTCTTCTCCAGAGATCATGTTATTTTCCTCCCTTACACACGGCACATGAGAGAGACCAGCGCATACTTCCTCATTCTTTTGCTCAGAACCAATTAAAAGGTATCAAATGCAGCACCAGCTGAGGTGGAAGCTCAGTCCTTTCTGAGACTGAACTGAATTCTTTTCATCTAGCAGTGCCCCAAGAGGAGACACGAGCAAAGTTGCTGCTCTCAGGTTTCTGACTGCTCAGAAAGCCTCTTGTTCTTTGTCTGCCCAAATCCTGTTAATGGGACAGCACCTACAATCCACAGTCTTCATGCAAAAAAGGGACAGGTTCGAAGAAACGTGTGGTTTTACCCAGAATGCCTCCAGTACAATGATCACCCACACTGCCACAGGGAACATCCAGAGCTTACATGTCTTCCTGGAATCCTGCCCTTATTGCAGTAATCAGACAGACCAGCAGCAGTCAGTAGGCAGACAGGCTCTGCTGCAGAGGCAAGAGCTCTTCCCTTTTTGCTTAAAGCAGGTCAGGACACCAAAGGTCAAAAGCCATCTTCCAAGGCATGGAGTGGTTAAACCAGCTCTCTGATGAGCGTGTTCACACAACAGAGTGTTTGCTATATGTGGAATCATCTGTACCATTTGAGCACCTTTGCCACAGAGGATTTCCCTGAAATCACCATCCCCTGTAAGCTACACACACTCACACCACCTCTCTCCAGTACTAGTTGTAGAGCAAAGGTTTACTTTACATGATCCAGTATGTCTCTGAAACACAAATATTACACTCAACACAGTTCTTTCCAGCAGGTCAAATGTTTTACCTTAGAGATGCAGCTGCACCTGCTGAACACACCAAACTATCGCCACCAGCTCCACAACTCCCGTGTTGGTGACACCCCTTCCCAGACAAGCCATCGATGCAGCTGGTCTGTGTGCTTCCTGCTCTTCCATCAGAATGACCCAGACCAGCAGTAACCAGCATGTGATAACCTGATCAGCTTGGGCTGCATTAATTCTGGGTGTGCTCAGGAAAACAGTTCAACTTCCTTGCATAACGGGAGCAATAACCTGCAAGACAGGAAGCAAGTGTGCACGAAGCCTCCTTTTTAACCAGCACAACAGCTGACAAAGGAGGCTGTATCTCTTGCCTTCTCTGAAGTTAATCCCTATGGCTTAAAGCAGACTAGTGGAGAAAAACAGAAACAACACAAAACCAACGACAACACATATGGATCTGAAATTTCAACTAGAGTCAAAGTATAAGCCAGATGCAATAGGTTGAGTTATAGTTGAAAAGACTGCACAGAGAAAGTAAGAGTTAATAATTCCTAGTTTGGAATTCCTAATTTGGAACAGGACATTCCCAACAGTTTGTCTCTCCTCCCAAGAGTTGTGTTTTGGCAATGCACCTATTCACAAAATCACTGCACAAGGCACAAGTCACTTATAACTGGGTTGTTGGGGGGGGGGGGGGGGGGGGGGGAGGAAAAGCAAAGAAAGTAAAGCACCTTTCTTTATAATGCTGTCACTGAAAACTAAAGAAGGTTTTACAGAGCGGTAAAATATGCTGATCAGCACATGAAAGGACAAAACCTGGTTCATTCCTATTTGTTCAGGAATTACTATAAAGAAACACTTTGCAGGAGGCTACGGCAACAGTAATTTAGACAATAACAAATTAAGTGCTGTAAGAATAACTGTTTCATTGGGGGAAAAAAAAGAACTCTGGCAAGAAAACTTCTCACATGGCATTCAACAGACTTTCAAATAAATGGGTGAGGTATGCAAGTTCAATTAGTCCAGAAATAAAGACCTTCCAGTGGTTTACCATAATGACAACATTGTATAGAAAGATACAATAACTCTTTGTATCCTAAAAATTGTCAGTTTCATTTTACAAAGATAACCTCCAAAAGCATCTTGTCACGACGATCGAGTTTTGAGGTAAAAAAAACCCCAACAACCTGTCATTTGATAAAATGATGAAATTAACTGTCATGAGAACCACTTACGCACTCCTCTTTCCTGCTATCCTTCTCATCTTGGCAGCAACTGATAAGAAGATTTCAAGGAGGTTTGGTCATTGACGGCAGGATCTAGAAGGGAAACAGTTCTACATACAGTTAGCAATCTTATTCACAGCTTCTAGTTACTGCATTTCACTACCTTGCGCTTAATTAGTTTCCTTCTGCCAGTGACATGAGCACAATGGACAAACTATTTCATACAAATCACTGTTCTCAGCTGCAATTACACCTTACTTCATAAAAATATTGCCTCTTAATAGTGTATTCAGGGGTAACATTTACACGGCCCTGTTATCTACCGACTAAGAATTGTTAACATCCGCCAGTAGGAACCACACATCCCTCATTATCACACAGTTCATTACTTAGGGCGCATGGCTGAACGTGAAGCTGTTACACTGCTAGGTAACTCCTGAAAAAACACCACATCATGGGAAAAAGACCAGAAACAGATGCAATGGCTGTCAGAATTCAAGAGCTCCCACAGCATGTTTTCCCAAAACCATTACCTGAGATTGTGTTTAGCTAAGCAAGGAGCTTCGTGGACTGGTCAAGTAAAAGACATGAGCCTTGTATCCCCAGAAGACTGCAGGACAACCAAGCTTCCACCGAAGTAATTGGATTCCCACACTGAAGCCATCACAGTGCAGCTCCAGGTTTGTGCAGCTCACAGCAGATCTCTAGCTGGCTTCTGGCTTTTCTGCCTCCTGCACACGATACCTCACATCAACTGGCCTTAAGAGGCAGCCGAGTTCTTCACACCAAGAACACCTTCACGCAAACAGCTTCTGCATTTTTCCACCTTTCTTTCTCCAGTCCACACTACCACGCAGTCACTGCATTGACGCAACAACTGCACTTTCTCCTACTGCCCTGCAGCAGCACATCTGCTGATGTGAAGATAGGAAGAGGAGTCTTCATCCCTACAGCAATCTCGCTGCCTTTTGGACAGCAACTTGCTTCCTTTTTCATGCTGAGCACTGTAAGGACAGAGCATATGGTCCTTCGAAGGGACATCAAATAAATATGACAGGTCAGTGCAATCATTGCATTCAGTGAATTCAAATGATGCCGTATCTAAAATGAAGTATGTGCATGCAATAAAGATTCAAACGAGACAGCCCCCTACCCTTTACCCCTCCTTGAATTATTTATGAATTCTGCTACTCCAGCTGTTGCCACCAACCCAAGGACACTGCCTCATCCTGGGAATGACATTTCATACTATAAGATAAGTTAAAACAACAACAACTAAAGACATTGGAGCTTTCTTAAAAGTAAAAACCAACAAAAAAAAAAAAAAAAAAAAAAAGGAAAGCATAACACCTCTTTCCCCAGCACTGAAAACACCAACGATCAGTTAAGCTCTTGTTTCTCAACTTGTTTCCATAAGGCTAAATGCAGATTTCAATACTCGTGCACTCACCCAGCTGTTTGTTTTTAACCACAGTAGTTAGGTTAGATCCCTCAAAGCACCTTGGGCCCTCCTCACTGATTGGTATGGCTCACTCTTTCTATCAACCCACCATATATCACGTACCACCATATGGAGTGAAAGCTTCTAGTACATAATGTGTTCTTTCTAAAAAAAATGTTAATATTCTACATGCAAATCTTCTGTAATGAAGAATTATTTGTGGATTAATTACAGAAAGAAAAAAACAGCAATTTTAACACGAGAAGTTCAGGGCACAACGAATAGATTCCAATTAGCTGTGCCTTTTAGATTAGCAAATTCTGGATGGTGTTGACCACTTACAGCTCACCTTTATTCAGGTGCCATGACACATCAGTCCTTAGATTTCAAACTAAGTGTGTGGAGCTGGGAGGTGTCAGGGAGTTTGATTTCTGTCACCTACATTTCCATGTCCTCCCCACATCCTGCACCGTTTAGGGACATGCGACCCCTAATTATCAACCCTAACCTATATTCAGTTCTGTATGGCTTAACTATCGGCTCTTCTCTACCACAAATTAGATTACTTCATTTTTACCCATTAGTTTTATTTCACAGAGTTATCTCATTTACTTTCACCTAACTGAACTGAATTTATGTTCTGCTGGTAGGAGATTCCAAATGTCAGCAACTAGCATTTGAGATTTGGGGGTATCAGTTTGTTTTCTCTTTATTAATCACCTGAAAGCAGCCCAGCAATTGCAGCAGTTCTAATGCTAAATGGAGACACTAAGAAATGCAAGAGCTTCCAAGTTCCCATCACCAGAAATCTCCGGTATCACCCACTGAGCTCACAAGCCATTTGTCAGCTTCCTGCAGCCAAGAATGCACCGTTTGGCCTTAGTGCCAAGTATGTCGTTCAGGCCTGAACTGGAATGCCACGCAGGCAGGTATTTGACAAGCAAACACGTCTTGGGGAAAGGCAGCAGAACAAGCTACCTGGCTTGCAACTGAAACAAGCCAGTGACGTTCAAGAAAAGCCCACTTTGGTTCAGCAGGACCTCTCCAGCAGTATCTGCTTTTGTTCAGTTTGGCATCGCTGAGCTCATGCAGTGTTATCCAGGAAAAGCAGATGTGGTTAAAACAAACATTTATTTGCCCTTCGGACTGCAATAGATCTGGCACCCAGCCCCAATCTGTCTCCCTCTTCCTCGCTACTGTGGGAAAACTACGCAAAGAAGGCCTCCCCTTCCCACCTCCTGCTGCTAGCCAGAAAAAACAAAAGGAATAGGAATACAAAGGACAGTCAGTTTGGGAAGGCTGAACCACTACTGATGAGTTTAATGTCTCCAGTCGAACCCTAGCCTGCAAAAACCCTCAGTGAGGTTATTACTCTCATCATTAACGGCTCACCAGTGTTCTGCAAACCCCTGGTGATACACATAAAGCCACTCAAACTAAACATCCTTCTGCAAATTAACAGATTATGAAAAACAGGATCATCTCTCAGATTGCAGGGTTGGCATTTCATTCACAATGCCACAGGTTCTCAAGTGAAATCACTTTCTAGCTGTGCTAGAGGATGACATTTGCAAAAATCACATTTCTAGGAAGACATCCTTCCCAAGATTTTCCACAAGCTGCTTGGATTCAACTGAAGCTGCCCCTCAGAAAATAAGGAATGTCATCTCTGTGCCCAAACTCCCTCAACTAAACGCTCCCGGCTACAATCTTATTTCATAATAGACGCATTATACACAAACACCACCCAAATGTCGTTTGGCACAAGTCTGCATTACACAGCCACTTCTACCCAGTATTTTGCAGTGCCTTCCTTCCCAGCATTGCATGGTGCTCCCAAATACAAGTGACAAATGGATCCTCTCCTACGATAGCTTTTCTAGCATTCGATATTTTTAACGTTAAGAAAATTGCACCCCAACATGGTCCTTAATCTAATCCTTACCCTGAACAATTGAAGTACATCCATATTAATCTATTAGATGCTTTCCCACACCACACCTATGGCACTGCATAAATTACTGTAATATAAATGAATTACTGCTTGAAAATTCTCATTCTGTAAGGAACATGTGATGTTACAAGGCACCAGAAAGAAAAATGTGCACTACGGTAACTAAGTTTTATAACACAGTATATCCAGCTTCTCATAAACCAGCTATTCTAAATTGTTAAAGGATGAGAATATTAGACTGATCGTATAGAACAAACATCAATATGTCCGAGAAGTCAATAATATGAAATTAAATCTGCAGTTTATTTAGATACATTTCCATGCTCATATATGCGGAATCCACTTTAAAAATGCCATTAGGCTATAGCTGAAGAATATTACTGCTAGAGACATTAACACCAGCAGTAATTCTATCTCTGTCCTGGATAACTTGCATTTTTCTCTTTAATTATCTGATCTGCTGAACTAAACAGAGGAAGGAACTTGAAGAAAATAAGCAATCAAACAAGCACAAAAAAAACCCAAGCAGCTCCATTCTTCACGCTGCGTGTTGCTACTGTTTAAGTACGACTTGTTTAAAGCTGCACAATTGCACTACCTAACAGTAAAGAATGAAAAGCTTCTTGCTACAAGCTAAAAAGAAAGTCTTTACCATGCTCCTTGAAGAGCTCATTTTCACATTACTCAGGCTTCATTATGCTGAATCAATATTCGTTTAGTCACTGGGGTTATTGACATATTTTAAAATAAAAGTATACCCTTCAGCTACTGCACTCATTACGGGTAATTTGTCTTGTCAGGGAGCAGGGAATATTATCCCAGTCTTTCAGGGGCTGACAGCCCATGGAAATACCTCCCCTTGGTTACAACTGTAAATAATTTTAAGGTAAAATATTGAAAAATCAATGACTGTTTCCTGCAATCTGTCACAAACAAATCAATCATAATCTCCGCAGCCAGAGAGTATGATTCCAAGGAGATGAGAGCAGATGAAATGAGGGATTCTAGCCAAGAATTACAAAATCACTTCACATAATGGTGTCATCATTTAAACACTTAGCAGTCACTGCAACTGCCACTCATTACATCCAGTTGGGCAGAACCCCAAGGAAGAGGAGGGAAAACGCCATTGCTGTTATGCAAACAAACACTGTATTTAAATGGTTGACCCGTTAGCAAATAGCACAGAGGTAACAGTTTGGTTTGTCTCTCCACAAAAGCTCTAAAATGCTTTTCTTTCTCAATGGAGGAATCTCTATAAATGAGCCCCTCGGAATGCAAAGTGTTCTAAAACAAAAGTAGGCTTCACAAAGGGAACGCAATGATATCTGGTACCACTCCTGCTTCTAAAAATATTTCCATCTCCTTCACTCCAAATTGCTCCTAACAGAATTACACATCAAATTCTCCAGAGATCCAGAAAGGAAAATTGTCTGGAGTACCTTTGTCTTTTAAAGACCAACAAGGATTTCAATGCTTCTTTGTCCTCTCCAGATCACATTTCACATCTAATTTTCATTAAGCACACACCAACTCAACTTTAGCATAGGTAACCACTGCAGAATACGGGCCAGAGGGGAGAGAGTCATAACCTACATAAATTAATTGACAGTATATTTTCAGCTCGCACTCAAAGAGATCAACTGTTGTGCATGGAATTACATTTGTATAAAGGATCAATTTATACATAAAGAATTAATCACTGTGCAGTCAAAATGCTATAAACTGCTCTTTGTAAATGTGAATCATTCTATTTGGATAGAATACTGCTAATACTCGGGCTGAAATAATTTCCTTATTCACTCCCCACCTCAGCCCAGCCTGCATTTCCACCTTGACACTGTTGTGCACCAGACACATCTCTGCAGATCAGCTACGATAAAAAGGCAGCAGACAGGATGCAATTGTTGTTGTGCAACTGCAACCATAGGCCAAAGCCTTGTGCTCCTTGCACAAACAACTCCCAAACACTCATGGAGTGCTTCACTTTAGAGCCTATAATTTGAGCTCTTAATCTTTAATGTGCAGAACTCGTTATCACACATTCATTTTAATCACATTAACCTTACCAACTCATATTTCCAAGTATTTATCTTGCAGTGGTAAGACTAAGGAAAAAAAACACAATCAAAAGATGGAATTATTTCCTCTTCTTTGCAAAGAATATATATATATATATTCTTCTTTATAGTCTTTTCAAAATACGAAAGAATAGGGTGTATTGTACAACTAAGTGAGCCTCTCCAAGATAGGCATTCCTTTCATGTAGGTTTTAAGTCTTTATCTTCTACACAGAAAACACACATCTCTAAAACTAACTCTTTATTGATATGCATCAAAATCAATGTTACTTGTAGCAAGGTAGAGAGACTCTTCTGAGCAAAATAAACTATTAAAAAAGAAACTAAAGTCTCAGGCCAAAAGAAACCATTACTGCCTTTGAGGGTAACCAAGTGCAAGAAAACTGCATGTACCAGCTGAGAAGTCAATCAGCTTCTCCTGGGGAAAGGCCCCTCTATTGTGAAAGGAAAGCAGGGGGTGGGGGGGGAAAAAAAAAAAAGAGAAAGAAAGAAAGAAAGAAAGAGCAGCTCCTAGAAATGAACTGCAACACCACACTACGGAGGGCATTGCTTCCCTAGATAAAATCTCAAATGAAGCTGTCCGACAGCGACAGCCTCAGCACCATCAGCCCTTTTCAATGTCCTCACTGGCCACCAGACCAGAGAGAGACCCCACTTACCACATGCGATGCCTTTGGTACGGCGCAGTGCTCCTCTGCCCCGAGCGGCTGCAGCTCTCCCCAGCGCTGCTCCCCTGAGCCGTGCTGTTATTGCTTGTGGCCATTAGCCAATTAGGTGGGTCAAGAATCACAGAAGACAGACCAGATCCATTCCTCCTGCACACCAGCTCTCCTATTTGCAAAAAAAAACAACAAAACAATGACTCTTTCTCAGCACCGTAAGGCACTTAAATATTAATAATAACTAAGTCACATCTCCTAGACAACACTGTCAAATCTTTTCATGCAATATTTGAGACTCATTGGGCTCAGGAGGGAGAACTCCCAAGTTCAGAATGGAAAAGGCTCATGGATTCCACCTTTGGAGGCAAGGGGTCCCAGAGGGCTGCGCTGCGGTGAGCAGAGCACAACAGCTCCCAGCAAAGGATCCCTGGGAAGGAAGAGCAGCACACGCTGCAGCACCACAGATAAACAGGTATTTCTTAGGTCAGCACAGATATTTCTTAGGTCAGTGGTTATTTTCTGCTGGACAAAGCATTAAGTTATTGTAGCAGCTAAGAACTATTAAAAGCAATTCCATATGACCAGTGACCAATAACGCAGTGCATAATCAGTTACAGCCTTACTGATAAAACAAAACTATCAGCAACACTCTACCTAACGGCATTTGTAAGAACTTCGTGTTTAGGTGTTCTGAAACGAGGACTCTTCTTCCATCCATGAACTGCTGCGCTGCTTAAACTGGTCTCACTGGGCTCATCTAGAGAGAGACAAAAAGAAAAGAAAGGAAAACGTAACTATTACAGTGTTTGCCATCTGCATCACATAACAGCTTTAAAAGAAACAGAACTAACACTGGAAACATTATTTCTGCTTTTGGTTACAGACAGAACCCAGCAGCACAAAGGACAGTGGCACTACTGCAAAGCTTTACTTAATGAATCATCCTGTACACAAATCAAATCACTACAGATTAGCTCTGAATAGGACATGGCTAAAAACTGCTGCAAGCCCAAGTGCATCCTGGCTTCAGACAAGTCTCCTGCATTCAGGTGTGCTTGCTTGAGTGGAGGGCTGGATTCATTCCTTCATCACAGACCTCTCTGCTTCTCCTCGTCTATGCTCTGCCAAGGCAAAACACAGGCATGGGGAGAGCAGGGAAAGGGAATAATAACATTATCTCTAATTATCTATATTATATCAAATTATCTCTAATACCCCTCACAACCAAGGATAAAGGACAGAGCAACACAACGGTCACTTCATCCATTGATCTAATACACGTGTTAAATCCCACACACACCATGTTATTACCACACCCCACTGGATGATGTTGGTTCTGTGTTACCTAAGAGCTGCACCATAACTAAAGCCAAATGGCAACCAAAGGCCTGGGAAATATGGAAACTTAATGGAATTTGATTGATAAATCAGTAACGGCACAAATAACTTGCTTTTGTTTGAAAACACAACAGTCTAATATGTGATATGTGTACAGACAACAACTTAAATACGAGTATTTCCAGGAAGTGCAAAGGGTTCCAGGCTGGCAATCAGAGGCACTGAGGTTACACATACACACACACCGGCCACATGACGTGCCACAAGCTGAACGAGGAAACAAGCTGGGATTGCAGACTCCTTGCTCCTTTGCTGCTACCAAGTCTTCCCCATCATCTTCTCGGTCCATCTAAAGATCCTCAGCCATCCTGCAGCCTCTCAAATAACCACACAGGTTGTCTTGGTGTTAGTTCTACCAGACGACTCTAAAGCATAGTTCATAGCGTGGAGGATATCAGCTGATGTTTAACTGGAGCAAGAAATTAAATACAGAAGTAACCTTAAGAAAAAGCAAAGAGCAAGCTGAACAAAAGTGTCTTAAAAGTGTCTTTTCCAACCCAGGCTGCACAGAGCTGCCTCCTTCCCAAGAGGCATCCACACAGGAGCATGGAGAGGCTGCGCTCCTGCCCAGTCAGGCAGCCAGCACAGAGCAATTCCGACGCTGTTAATATCATAAAGAAGTTGTAGGCATCTTTTTATAATGACAGAGTATTCTTAATAAAAGCTTCAAGCAGGTTTTATAGCTGCATATTATCCAATGAAACCAGTAATAAACAGCAATGTAGCGTTATTTAGTGCAACTCCAATACGCCAAGAGTCACAACCTTGGCGTTATTTATCGTGCTGGCTGCAGCGTTAGCTCCCAGCTTTACAGTAGCAGCCGTAGTCATGCTGCCCCAGCACACCACCATCTGGATATTGATACTTTGTTATGGGATATGAAAGAAGAGCTTAGTTACCTAATGCAGCTTAATTGAAAACAGAAGAACTAAACGCCACGCTACACGTTATTCTGTACAAAATTAAACATGAAGGGCACGGAAAGTTTCATGGATGCCAGCAGAGAACGTTTGAGAGGTAAATGCTGCTATGTGACAGAAATGCTGAGAAACACCAAGAAAGCTGTGCTTACAGAATGAAAAAGCTGTGAAATGCCTCCTTCAGGAGGAGCAGGAGATCAATCCATCATGAGTTCATTAGCACAGCGCAATTCCTGTTCCCTGGATCAGCCTGGAAGCTCAGACTGGCTCTGTGCTTTGAAACAGCGGCCCCTCACCTGCAGCTCCTTCGGCACCGGGAGGCAGCTGCCAGCAGAGGTGGCTGCTGGAAGGGAAAACTGGGTGAGACATAAAGAAACAGGCTTTCTTTCTACCCCCCCTCCCCTTCACTATAGCCAGTCATACTTACTGCATATGCCCAAGGCACATAGGCATAAGTAAGCAAAATTAACCTTAACGACACATTTAACTTAAGTCTGTATCGTGGCAGCAAATTCAAGCAAACCTCACCGATTGAGTCAATTACAGGAAACTTCAATGGAACAGAAACACAGCTCAGGTTGTCCCATGGCACTGCTGGGATTGCTGGAGCTGGGTGCTCTATATGGCCGTGTTGGGCTTGCCGTGCTGCCAGCTGCACTCATGCACGTTTTTATTGCACACACCCAAGAGGTTTCTTTGGTGCAATTAAGAAAGGATAAAGAGCGATAATCAGACTTGTAGCAAACAAACAAAAAGTGATTTTGCCTGCAAAGGTTTGCTGAAGAAATCAAGGTGGAGGTCTGCCTGTGTTGCACCGTACCCGAGTGCCAGCTGCCCACAGGGCTGTGCCTCTGAGTGCGAGCAGAGTGCAGGGAGATGAACTGCAGGGATGAGGGGAGAGCTCCCCAAATCCATGCCATGCTGAGAGCCATGCAGGACTCACCCTGCATGCACAGCCCTGCACCTCCTGGTGTCCCACCCGGGGTAGCAGCCTCATGCACAGCAGTGCCTGCAGGAGGGCAGCACACAGCTCAGTGCCAGAGCATCGTGCAGGTGCTTTTAGCTCCTGCTCAGTGAGTTCTGTGTTGGTTTAACAGAGCAACGTGAGCTCCTCACCACTCTGTGCAGCTCTTTAGTTTTCACATAGTAAAGTTTGTTCCACGGTGCTGTGAAGGTGAGAAAACCAAAATACTGTTTTCTTTACAATTAAATATATATATATATATAAATAAATAAATATACACAAACGCACACATATGTAAGTTTTGTCCTTACTGATGCAAGTTGTACCTTTAGATGTATGACATAAAACACTCCCAGCTGCCAATTTCTCCTGCAGCCCAAAGTCTTCCTCCTATGTGGCTCATAGGGGCAGCCTTGCACACAACGGCTTTTCCCAGGGCCTCCAGGCAATGCATTCCCAAACTAAGGGGGAAGCATCATTCAGTACCAGTACGGTAGGTCAGGAACTGTGATACAGAAACAGCAGAAAGGGGCTGCAAATCGCCTCCATCTCCGCCTATGGAAGAAGGGGGGAAAAAAAACGACAAAAAAACAAACGCTGAAATGATCTCCTGGTGCATCTCCCTTCATAACTCACGCTGAAAGGTGACGTTTTCTCCGGCTCTTAATTAAGATAACGATGCACACCTGTGCCGCCACTCTGTGCCAAGACGGCGTTATCCGTCAGCATCTTTGAAGCGCGTTCAAAACCGAATAAACGCACACGCATCAAAAAAAAGAAAAAAGAAAAAAAAAAGAAAAAAAAAAAAAAGAAAAAAAAAGAAAAATCTCGGTGCTTCTCCTTCGCTGCGTTGCGGATCTGAGACAGATGCACCTGCGAGGGCCGCCATAGGAGCGGGCTGCCGGGGCTGCCCGTGTCCGTCCCAGCGCTCGGTGCCGCCGGCAGGGAAAGCCGCTCCCGGTAACCGGCCGCGCGTCCTAAAATGGATCACGCCCAAAGCAAAGGATCAGCTCCGGCTCCGCGCCGCTTCGTCCCCGCTCTCGGTGCCGGCCGGGCCAGAAAGTTGAGCAGGCGAGAAATGACGTTAACAAACAAACAACCGGCAAACAGGGCGGGACGCAGCCCGTGCTCGGGGCGCAGCTCCCGTCGGAGGGAGGGAAGGGCCGCGTAAATACAGCGGGAAACAGAAACGTCTGTCCGAGCGACTCGGAACGGAGACGACAGCGGCGGAACAGCGGCAGAACCGCCGCGAACCGAGCGCTCCGGATCCCGCCCGACGCCGCCGGCACGAGGCTCCGCCAGCAGCGGCCTCACTCCGGTCAGCGCCCGGCGGGGCGGCAGCCGGACGAGAGGCCCCGGGGCGGGGGTCCCGAGAAGCCGCCTCGCCAGCAGAGGGCGCCCCGAGCGCCGGGGCAGCGGGGCTGTGGGCAGCGGAGGCAGCGCCGCGTCCCGTCCCGCTCCTCACCTGCCTCGTGCAGGAGCTGCCCATCCTGTTCTGTTCCATCCCGTCCTGTTCTGTTCCGTTCCGTTCCGTTCCGTTCCATCCCGTCCCGCAGCGCCGACCTCCGCGTGCCGCCAGCGCCCCGCCGCTCCCCCACCCTCCTTCAACCCCCCGCGGAGCGACGGCTCCGGCAGCCAACGGGAGGAGGAGGGGGACGGCCGGCAGCGGGGAGGCGGCCAACCGGATGCCGGGAGGGGCGGGGGCGGGTCCCGCGGCAGCACGGCCCGACGGGAAGTGTAGTGTGGGCCGCGCCCGCCCCGCCCGCAGCCGCGCCCGGTGCCGATCCCGACGGTCCGGGGCTCGACGCCCTCCCGGGAAGGTGCTGCTGTTCGGCTGCGGGGAGGCGGACGGAGCCCCTGTCCCGGCCCAGCCCTGTTAAACACCGCCCCGAGCCGGCAGCGGGGCCGGGGGATTCGGATCAAGCACGGGTGTAACGAGATTCCCCGGGCCGGGGACCGGGAGAGCGACCAGCGGGGGTGACCCGGGCTGTTCCCGGTTTGAAAACAGATCCAAGCGGTCACAGAGGATCGCGGCCGCCGATCGGCGGACACCGGGCGCTGTCCGTACGGCCCGACCCGCCCCGGTTCCCCACGAGGGCTGCGCCCCCTCCTCACCCCCCCATCCGCCCCGCCCAGCCCCGGCCCGGTCCGGCGGCACCCGACGGCGCGGCTCCGCGGTTGTATCTCCGTGTGCACGGCGCAGCACGGCCGTCCCACCTTCGGCGGAGGGAGGGGCGGGAGGGGAGGGAAGCGGGAGCGCGATCCATCTATTGCCGCTCCGCTCTGCTCCGCTCCGCTCTCCCCGCAGCTCGGCACACGCCGAAAGTTGCGGCCGCTCCCGCACGGCCCCGCATTACCCGCGAGCTCGCGCTCGTTGCGGGGAGGGCGGGAGCGCGGAGCCCCGGCGCTGGTTGGGCCCCGCCGCTGGCCCGGGCCCGGCCCGGCCTCCTGACAACACCCCGCGAAGGAGGAGCCTCGCCGGGCCGCGCAGAAGGCGTCAGGAGCTGCGATTTCCAACTTAGCATCTTGGCAGGACCCTGCGGAAAGCGAGAGCGGGGAGGAAGGGGGAGGGAGGGGAAGGGAAAAAAAAAAAGAAGGGACCCCCCCCCCCCCCCCGACATCACCCCCCCCCCCTCCGTGCGAGGGGCAGAGACAGAGCGGGGAACGCAGCACAGAGCGGGGGCAGAGCGAGAGGGAAGCGGTGCCCAGCGCGGGGCGCGGAGCGGTGCCGCTGCCCGGCTGGCGAGGGCGGCCAGCCCCGGCCCCAGCCCCGGCCCCAGCCCAGCCCGTCGCGGCGGCTCCCCCGGGCCCGCGGGTGTATGTGTGCGCGGGGCCATGTCGTATCCTCAGGGCTACTTGTACCAGCCGTCTGCCTCCTTGGCTCTTTACTCGTGCCCGGCGTACAGCACCAGCGTGATTTCCGGACCCAGGACCGATGAACTTGGGAGATCTTCTTCGGGCTCCGCTTTTTCCCCTTATGCCGGATCTACCGCCTTCACCGCCCCGTCCCCGGGTTACAACTCGCACCTCCAGTACGGCACGGACCCGGCCGCCGCCGCCGCCGCCGCCTTCACTTCCTACGTGGTAAGAGCAGCCCCGGGCAGCGACGCCGCGCCGGGCACGGCACCCCTTCCCTCGGCCCCGCTTTTTGTTCCCGTTCGATTTCGGGGCTCGCGGGGACAAAAGGCGGCGCGGCCCCCGGCCCCGGCGCGTTCCTCCCGCACCGCGCAGCGCTGCGGACACGGCCCGGGGAGAGCGGCCGGGACCGGGCCGGGCCGGGCGGTATCGCGTGGGTCAGCGGCAGAGCAGGAGGGACCGCTCCCGTTTCCCCAACAAGAGAAAAAAAATATATATCTATTTTTGAATATACCGAAGAACAGACCGAGCGTCTGAATCCCGCAACCGTTTTCTCGTTGCGGTGTGAAGGGGAACGAACCGACAGCGGCCGGAGGTGGGAGAAGTGAGGCCGGTGAGCCCGGCAACTTTCCCCTCTAATTGCGCTCCGATGGGCCCGGGGCGCTCCGCCGCCACACCCGAAATAAAGCCGGGGGTCGCGCTCGGCTCCTCCGCTCCGTTCGCGCTCCAGGCGGAGTTTCCTCGAGTTCTTTCCCTTTTTCTCGTTTATTTTCCATTTTTATTTTCCCAGCCTCTTTTCTTCCCCCCCTCCTTCTCCCCCCCTCATCTGCTCTTTCCTTTTCCCTTTATTCCCGGCCCGGCAGGTTGTCCGCCGCGGCGGCAGCCCTGGGGAAACGGGGGGCAGCGGGGAGGCACTGAGAAAGCAGCGGGGAAGGAAAGCAGCGGGAAGGCAGCGCCGCGCTCCCGGCCGTGGGGCAGAAAAGCGGGGTTCCCTCGGGGCCGGAGCCTTCGGGCCGTTCCCGGCTCCCCCCCCCCCAATGCTGCCCCCCGGCCGGAGCGGCGCTGCGGGGCGCTGCGGGGCTCGGGCAGGCCCGGCTGCCCTTGCCGTGTCATTGCCGCCCGCCGCCGCCTCTCCCCGCGCTCACGGCCGCTTCTCGTTCTCTCCGCAGGGTTCTCCCTACGAGCACCCCCCGGCCATGGCGGGTTCCCTGGGCTACCACCCGTACGCGGCGCCGCTCGGCTCATACCCCTACGGGGATCCCGCGTACCGCAAGAACGCGACGCGGGACGCCACGGCCACTCTCAAGGCCTGGCTCAACGAGCACCGCAAGAACCCGTACCCCACTAAGGGCGAGAAGATCATGCTGGCCATCATCACCAAGATGACCCTCACCCAGGTCTCCACCTGGTTCGCCAACGCGCGGCGGCGGCTTAAGAAGGAGAACAAGATGACCTGGACCCCGCGGAACCGCAGCGAGGACGAGGAAGAAGAGGAGAACATCGACCTGGAAAAGAACGACGAGGACGAGCCGCAGAAGCTGGAGGAGAAGGGGGACCCCGGCTCCCCAGACGCAGGTAGGCGGCGGGCCGGGGAGCGGAGGGGGGGGACGCGCCCTCGGGGCTGCCCGGTGCGCCCGGGCGGGGGGAGCGGGCGGCGTCGCGCGGGGTTGGGGGCGGCTGCGAGGCCCTCGGGCCGCCCGCCGAGCCTCCCCCCACCCCGGTCCTTTCCCCCGCAGGAGCGGCGGAGCCCAGGGCCGCGCCGGGCTGCGAGCGCCTGCAGGAGCCCCCCAGCCCGCGGGAGGCCGAGGCCGGTCTCAGCGATTCGGATTGCAAGGAGCCGCCGGAGGAGCGGCTCGACGGGCCGCCCGCGCTGCCGAAAGCGCCCGGCGCTTCCCCGCTGGGGCCGTGCCCGGGGGGCCGCGGTCCGGGCCCCGAGGAGCCCCCGCCGTTCCGTCCTCCCTCCGCCGCCGCGGGGCCGCCGCACGTCGCCGAGTCGCACCCGCTGCCGCCCGCCGCCGCCTCCGTCATCCACTCGCCGCAGCAGGCGGCCCTCGCCAAGCCCAAGCTCTGGTCGCTGGCCGAGATCGCCACCTCGGCGGACAGGGCGAGGGAAGCGGGCGGCGAAACGGCGACCCCCGGCCCCGCCGTGCTGGGAGGCGGCGGCCCCCAGCGCCCCTCTCCGCCGCGGCCCCGCTCGCCGCCCTCGCAGTGCCCGTTCCCCAACGGGGCGGTCCTGCCGCGGCCGCTCTACTACACGGCGCCCTTCTACCCCGGCTACACGAACTACGGCTCCTTCGGGGCCCTGCACGGGCACCCCGCCGGCGGGCCCACCGCGCCCGGCGCCGCCTTCAATGGATTAAACCAGACTGTGCTGAGCCGGGCCGAGGGGCTGGGGAAGGAGCCCAAGGCGGCCAGGAGCCAGCCCCAGGCGGAGCTCGGCAAGGACTCGCCTTACGAACTGAAGAAAGGTATGTCCAGCATTTAATGTCGGCTTCCCTCCTTCCCCCGCTGGGACTGTGCTTCGGTTCTTTTCTTTTCTTTCTTTCTTTCTTTCGTGTTTTTTTTTTTTTTTTTTTTCCCCCTTTCTTTCTTTTAATTTATTGAAAGAAATCAGAGCTCGCCGCCGCAGTTATTTTTCCACTACCAAAAGAAACGCAAAAACGAAACAAACGGCGCCGAGCTGTTCCCCCCCCCCGCGCCCGCAGCGCTCCCCGCGGCCCCCACGGACGTTTGTACGGACCCCTCTGTATATTTAATGTAGCTTTTGTATTTAAATTGATAATACGGTATCTTTGAAGTAAATTATGAAATCGAGACACCTGTACAGGCATTAATGTTGTTTTCGTAATATAAATATATACATTTCTGTGTCTTTTTCCGAATTGTTTCATAGTTTTAAAAAATATATATATACAAGTTTAATTTAATTTTTTATGGCTAGTGGTTTTTTTCCCCCCGTTGGGAGTGCGCTAAACTAGAACGAAAAGAGGGAAAAAAAAAGGGCAAAGAGGAACGGGTCCCACTTGTGGGGTACGGAGCTCGTCGGGAAAGGGGCGGGCGGCAGAACGCAGCCCCGCTCCTGCAGCCGCAGCCCCGCTCTGTTCCCGCAGCGGTTGCGGGGCCGATCCCGCACGTAACCTCATTACCCGCAATCAGTGCCGCGTTTCACGCGAAGCGATCCGCTGCTCAACTTCGCTAATGAGTTCGATTTTCTGCCAGATTTCCCCTCGCTGCCGGTGCCCGGGGCCGCGGCTGGGGGGGGGGTGGGAGGGGGGCAGCGCTCGGGGCCCCCTCCCGGGCCCGCGGTGCTTGCGGGCGGCGGCAGGTAGGGGTCACACTCGGCCCGGCTTTGGCGTCCGCCCGCCGCCGCGGGAGCTCCGCGCCGCAGCCCGCCGTCCCGGAGCTCTCCGGGAGCCGAGGCGGGGAACGGCGCCCGGTGCCCGCGGGAGCCGAGCGGTCCGGTCCGGCGGAACGCAGCGTCGGGAGGGGGGCGGCCCCGGGCCGGGTGGGCTCTGCTTTGTGCCGCCCGGCCGGAGCTGGGGGTGTCGGGTGCAGGCGGGCACGGAGGGAGCGTTCCCAGCAGCGGGCAGCTCCTTCCGTTCTGTTCGCGTGGGGTTCGGTTCGGATTCGTCTTTTGGTTTGTTTGTTTGTTTGTTTGTTTTCCTTTTTTAATTAATTAATTTATTCTTTTTTTTCCCGATCCGGATAATTATTCCGTGAGCCCTTCAACTTTAGCGGAGCCGTTCGGTGTCCGAAACGCGTTTATTCACGCGTGTGTGCGTGTTACGGGGGTTTAAAGGGTCCTTCGTGTGTCACGTCTGAACACCTGGGTACCCAAACGGTGCGTGCGATCTCATTTCAAATCAAAACTGTTCCGACCTGAATGTCTGAAGACTGGAATTGTCCAGGGACAATACTACGTTCTTTTGTCCCTTTATAAATTATACAAGATTTTATACCGCCCGCTCCGAGCCGCGCTCGTGTCCCGCACTCACAGCGCGGCTTCATTCCGCACATGAGGAGCGCAGCGCAGCGCAGCGGCCGCGGGGATGGGGCGGTGCGGGTCGGCCCGGGTAGAATTTCCCATGGTCGGGGCCGGCAGTGCGGAACCAACAGGTCCCCAACGGGTCCGACCCAACGGGGTTTCGTTTCTCAGCGAGCGGGGACGGATTTAGTTTAATGTCTCTCTACCTTCGACCATCTCACCTCCCTGTCTCTGAGAAAGCCGCTCCGCACGGCAGCTCCGGAGCCCCGCTCGTTCGGTAGCCTCGTTCCCTAAAACCTTGGCTGCTTTCGGCTGCTCTATACGCGGTACCAGTATGATTTTCGTTTGATACATAAATTCCGCCGGGAATTTCCCGTTTCCCTCAGGTCGCGGCCCGTCGCCCATTGAAACCATAACCATTTCTGCGGCCCCACCGCTGTGTTCCCCCCAGTTTTGCCTTTTCCCCGTCCCCCTGCAAAAGGGAGGCGGGGTGGGGGGGCCGGCGCTGCCGTTGCTTCTTTCTCCTTTCTAACAGCAAGGGGGGGAGGGGGCAGCCCGCCCTTTCTGCTCTGCTCTGTCAATTTGTCGTTCGAATACAAAACAAAACACTTTGAGGACACTTAAAATACAACTAACGGGAGCCAGTGCGGGTTCCCGGGAGCAGCGTCTGCCGGGCCGCGAGTGGGGCCGGGCCGGCAGCAGCAGGAACAGCAGCACTAAGAGCAGCAGCACTAAGAGCAGCAGCAGGTGCCCGGCCCGGCCGCAGGCGGCGGCGGCGCAGCCCCGCAGGGCCGCCCGCTCCCTCCGAGCCCCCGACATCCTCGCGTGGGGCCGAGGGGCCGCGGAGCCGCTCGGGGCCCCTCGCAGAACGAGCGGAGTTCCCACCTGCGGCCGCTCCGAGAGCCTCCAGCACTGGAGTAGGGGCTGCCCCGGGGGAGCCCCGCAGGTTCCCCAGCAGCACTCCCCAGGTCGAGGGACCAGGGCCAGCCTGGGGCAGAGGAGCCCCCCCTTGTCCCCGGGCCCTTTCTCGGTGGCGCAGGGAGACGAGGAGGGGAGCCCGGCGCAGCCCCGCTGCTTCCTCTTTCACGCTTAAAACCAAAACAAATCCGAATTCGGACACCCCACACCACAGACCGTGTTCTCAGCCTCCCTCACCCCGGCTGCGGCCTTTCCCGTTTATCTGCTCCACGGGCCTCCCCTCGGGCCGGAGAGAGGCAGTGCCTGGGCAGGCCCGGAGCCGCGGCACGAGGGAAGGGACGGCGGGGTAGCGGGGGGCTGCCCAGGGAAGGTGCGATGGAGCGCTGCGTGCAGTGCAGAGCTGCCCGAGTGCCGGTTTGGCCGCAGGCAGAGCCCGGTGCGGGGCCCGAGCCCTGGGAGCTCCCCCGTCCCCGCACGGTTATTAGCGGGGGCACCGAGGCCGGCCGGGAATGAGTGTCCCGAACCCAGAACGTGCCGCCTTCCAACCGAGAGCTACGGTACTAATTCCCCGTCCCCCCGTCGGTTCCTTTAAGATCTGACACAAACACATCAATGGCCCCGAAGAAGGAGCTTTGGCGGAGAACAAGTGGCAGTTCTGAATTTACCTTTTGTGTGCGCCTCAGATGCAATCTTAAGGCATTTTTTCCCCTCTCTTCCACAGAAAAAGAGCGTTAATCTGCCCCATCTCGGGGCCCGAGGATCGGAGCGGAGGAGACATTCACTGCAAGCACGTAGGGGAATAAGGGTCTCGCTTTATTGAATCATCAAATCCCAGGAACGAAGCTCTTAATTAATTATGGGTGCTAAAAATTCAGGCCAGCTGCTTCTTTTTACTCGCCTCTGACAGAGAAAGACAAAGTCTGCGGCGAGCTCCTCCGAGGCGCTCCGCATAAATCAGCGCTCCCGGCCCGCGGGGACAGATGGCGCCTCGGCCCCGCGCCGCCCGCATTCCTCCACCGCACCGCGGCGGTGCGGGAGCGCCGGCCCGGCCCGGCCCTGTCCGACGGCGCGGCCGCGGGAGCGGCTCCCGTTCGCCGTCGGAAGGAGCGGCAGAACCCCGCGGTGCCCGCGGCCGGCGCCTCCCGGAGCCCCGTGAGCCGGCGGGTTCAGGCCCCAGACCGACGGGCTCCGCGGCCGTCGGCGGTGCGGGCCCGCAGCTCACAGCCCGGCGCTGCGCTGCCCCAGCGAGGCGCCGCGTCCCGTCCCTGCGGGGTCCGTCCCCGCACCTCTCCTTGCCGCCGCCATCGGCTTCTATTTGCTTAAAGCAAACCACGGCCCTCTCCTCGCTCACGCCTGATGGATGCAAATGTAAATGTGCACTTATTTAATTGGATCGGGTCCCAAGATAAAAGAGATAAACGGCTCCCGGTTTGCCAAGTTATTTTCAGAGGCACGAGGAGCCGCGCGGAGGGAAAGTTAATGAAGAGGAGCGGCCGCCCCGCGTCTAAACGGCTCCCTCCGGCCGCGGGGGGGCCCTCGGGGCCGGCCTCGCCCTGCGGAGCCCCGCTCCCCTCGCCCCGTCCGACCCCGCGTGCGGGAGCAACTCAGCCGGTATTGATACCAACATGGGGTTTGTCGCTAAAGGCCTTCCAAAACAAATTCTCCGGCTGAATGCCAACGCGTGCGTGTCGGCCGGTGACAGCTGATTAGTGCAATGATTTACGGCCAAGTTACAAAAAAATTGATACTGTCAAAGGCTGCAATTTGACAAGAAAAAATAAATAAATAAGAGAGAGAGAGAGAAGGCAGCTCAGCCTTCAGGGCTTCCACCGCAGCACAGCCCAGCCCACCCCACGCCATGAGCACCTGCAGCCCTCCGGGCCCCAGCGGGCCGCACCGCACAGAGCACAGCCTGGCCCTGTCCCTTCACTGCCTGCCCACGGCATCACCTGCAGCCCTGCACTGCAGCCTTAGGCTGCCTTTTTGTTTTGAGACTTTTTTTTTCTGCTCATTAATTGATTAAAAAAAAAAAAACAACACAAAACCTTTCCCTCATTTCTCTGCAGCTCTTCTTCATAAAGAAAGCTTTTGCTCCGCAATAAAGTGAGAGACTTTGATCCCAGATCATCCTCTTAGGCCTTCCAGCTGAAATCAGCGGAGAAACTATGTGGAGTTATTGTTCGCACTTGCTGCACTTCTGATTCAGAAAGGGCTGATTTATTAGCTTGTCAAGGGAAGCATTGTTCAGGAAGGCAATCAAAAAGCACTTACCTAGCTAAACTAAAATTACTGCCTTTTCAGTGGCTAATTTGTATAACTCCCATGGAGGAACTTGGGAAGTGTTTGATGAGGCATAAAATGATGATTAATGAATTTATTGGCCTGCTGCTCATCAAATAGGAGTAGTATATCTTTCCTCTATTGGGCGTTGGGGCTAATGCTACATGGCTGTGTAAAGCAAGTCCAATATGATCTCCTTTTTAGCCCCCTTTTAACCCCCGTGACCTGAAGAATATCTCCGTGTAACAGAGGCAGCATCAGGGGAGCACACAGACAAAGAGCCCGTTTGATACGACGGCAAATGAGAAACGCGAGGAAAGTGGCTGCGGGGACAGATCCGCTCAGTTTTCGGCTTTCAATCACTTTGACTACTGAAGTGGGAAGAATGCAGAAACTAGATAAGGTGCGAGAAGAGAAAAGAAAATGACAAACCAATTTGAACTTTCAGAAAGGAGCCAGCCGACAACTTTGCTGCTCCCAAGGTGGAGCAGAAGTGTGGGCAGTGCTGTGGCTCAGAGCCATGGTGCCCAGCCCAGCTCATATCGGGCACCGTGAGCCCATGAATGTCCTTTCTCCTCTGCTGGAACAGCTTGGATCCTTCTCTGAGCAGTGGTTAACATTCAAATCGCAATTCTGGGGCTGCGGCTTGGAGACAAACAACTTCTTTTCCCCCTTTAAAAGCCCTTTCTAAATCACGTGTGCCGCAGTGCCCACCTGTACACACAGGACCGACACGATACCTTATGCTCTGCACATTGCTGCTCTGAGCAGGGTAAGACCCCCAGAAGATCAAAAACATTGCAGACATTCTCAAAATCTTGTTAAAATGCATTTGCCTGAGGTTTGGAGACAGAGATCTTCCCGGGACGGAACCAATTTAGCTCTCAGCTTCACGGACCCCTCCCTTGCTGCTCTGACATGAGGGCTGGGCCTGGGAGGGCTGCAGCTTCACATCTCCAGTGAAGGTGTGTGTGTGTCTCGGCAGGACCTGCTGCCAAGGAGGCAGCTTCTCCCACTCAGTCCCAGCACAAGGAGAAAATAATCTACTTCAAGAACACATATTCTCTGTGAAGAGCAAATCTGGCTGTCCCATGCTAGGTAACGCCGTCCTTTCAAATGCTCTTGCTCACAAAACGTAAGGTGTATAATGAATCAGAATGGTTAATTTTCCAGATCTGTTAAGAAATTATCGGAGGAGGAAATTCCTGACCCATCTTCCCATTGAGGAGGCTGTGTGAACAAATCACAAAGCCATCCTGAGCCTACATGTTGCCTTCTGTGACTACAGGAATGCAGCACCCACCTCACGTCCAGACAAGCAGAAAACATTTATGTTAACGTTAGCGAATGGGTGTTTGTCCGGGACCCTTCTGGGCAAAATGATCCCCTGGAAAACAATGTTTATAAACATCCCCAAGCAAACAGCCCTCTCCTGACACCAGCCTACCACCAAGGCGCTGCTCAGCAAGTTTTATCTGCAAGTCCTTGACCTGTGACTGCTTTTACAAAGGCTCTCTGTTCATTAGCAATTTCAGGTCACTTTGAGTACTTGTGTCATGAGTGCATAGCACAGCTGTAAAATACACGTATTAAGTACCAGCTGCATTAATACAGGGGCTTATTTTCCTCCACTTGGCTCCCAAAAGCAACATGATCTTACACGTCGATGAAAAAAGACATAGTTATATTTGCATAATTACAGCAATATTGTAGGTCGTTAGTGCAACGGACCTAAGAGGCTGATTTATGATTAAATATGTATGGCTAAAAGTTGCCATGCTGGGTAGTGTGCGTAGCATTAGACAATGACAGTTTTGGGGCATAATTGCTTTAATGTGGGCAATTAAGACTAAGTGCATGTGATTTTAGTGTCTGCCCTACATTCCTCTGAATGATTACAATGATCAATACACATGATTTGTAAGTTGCTTCCTATTGATCCAATGGTAAAATGTTTGACCTTCCTTTGAGGAAGTAATTTGCTAAATTATGACACCACGTAAAGTCTTTCTTGGTTCAGAGGTGAGGGGTAATGGGTGCTCAGGTTTAAAAAAACATAATAAGAAGGAAGAAAGAAAAAAGAAGAAAGAAAGAGAAAAGAAACTTTCCTCCCCTTCCCCTGAAGGTCTCCGCAATGTCCCTGCCCACTTGCTGATTTCACCTGTGCAGGGAGGAGCCTGGCACATCCCTCCTGGAAATTAATGGGGGAAAAGACCGGACTGCACGCTCAGCCCATCTCTGCAAGAAAGTCTCCTGAATGAACTCGATCTGTTTACACCTTGATGCCAAACCACCAGGAAGCTCTGACCACAAGGTCTGTGCTGTTTGCAAGCTGCTGGGGCAGCAGCAGAGAAGGGGAAGCGGAGCACCGTGCGAGAGCTGGGACACGTGGCAGGGCTTCCCGGGCTGCCTGCCAGCCTGCGCCTTGCTGCGCACATGGCGCAGAATAGCCCTCACTGTATCACATTAGCAGGTATGAAAAGGAAAACAACAAAGAGTCCATGAAACCGTGTGAGCTGGCGAGCAGTGACTTTGTTCTGGTGAGACGCTTCCACCTGGTAGGAGTGCCTGAGCAGGCAGGTAGCAAAGGGGCTCAAACGGAGGTGCAGTGCTTACAAGGGGGCTCTGGCCAGGCCCTTGGTGCCCCCACCCACCAGCAGCTTGCACCGCCGCACACATCTGCAGCAGCTCCCACTCACTGCAGGCACATGGGCACACAGCAGGGGATAGCAGATCTGAACCTGGTGGTTCAGCCAGGGAGAGCTCAGTCCCTGCCACCAAACCCCTGCTGCTGGGAGTGCAGGGCTGAGAGCTGGACGGGGAAATGTTCATGTGCAGGCTCTGCCCTGCACAGGGAGCCATCAGGAGGTCAGTTAAGTCACCTCACCTCCCTGGCAGATCTGAACATCATCTGTGTTAGTAGCACAGTTCTCACCAAATTTCTTTTTTTCTTAATACACTCAGCAATACGAGTCCTGACCTTGAACTGGGAATCGAGCTGTTGGATATCCTTTGCTTAAGCTCTCCAGCTGCCGAGATCTGATGGCAAGCTTTTCAATTTCAAAGATAAGAGCTGCTGCCACTGTTTTCTCTGAACCTTCTTCCAGGAGGGCACATCCCCAGGTCCTGTTCAGCCCCAGCTCCCAGGCTCTGTGAACACCCCATGTTCTCCTGGGACCTGCACTCAGGCTGCCTGAGCTGGGGGCCACCAATCTGGCCTCCAAAAGGGATGCAGTCACCTCAGAGAGGTCTCCAATGGCATCTGAGAGCCCCAGGGCACCTGGATGTGACCATGGGCCTTTGAGAGCCTCACACTGGGCAGAAGGTGGAGGCTAGGGAAATACTGCAGGGCTCCTCTGATAGCAGGAACACCCAAGGCAGGGCAATGAACAACAGCCCTAAGCACTGCAACAGCCAACAGCAAGGAAAGGCACATTGCAGCATGAACCAGCCCATCCTAAAACCCATGCCTAAAACCAATGCCTAAAACCAATGCCTAAACCAGGGCTGAGGACAGACACACTGCATGTGCTCTGCTGAATATGGGGAGAGCCTGCAGGGACTACACACCGGGTGTCTGCAGTGCGGGCATCTGGAGCCAGGGGAGATGGTTCCACTGCAGGCAGATGGCCCCTCCCTGCAAGGTGCCTGCCTTTAGAGTTACCATAATAACCTCAGCAATCTCAAGCAAAAAACAGACCCACCCACTGTAAAATCTGTATCAAATGACTTCTTTTTACTGATTCGAGAAATGGTGTTAAGGAGTATTTAGAAATAAAGGTTTGTCAAAATCTGAACAGCCCCAGTAGCTCTAATACCTCAGCCAAAGTATCACGGCAGTACCCAAGAGAATGGGATAGCAGTTGTGATAAATGGACAAGTGGTCAAAGCTCTTATTTATGTTGGAACTACACTCACAAACACTGCCATTGGCTTTCTACTGAAACACTCATGGAATAACACAAAACTCCATGACCCCCACTGAGGAGAGTCCATAACTACCTGCCTGGCTTTAAACATGGAGCCATGGAAGTTGATGAAACTTCAGTAACACAGTTAAAGCACATTGTGGGATAGGACACGTTCCTCATGTGGGGCTGCTCATGGCAGAATCCAGCCCACAGATGTAATGGCGTGACTACATGGAAACCAGCATCTGCAAAACTGAGTTCCTGGTTATGGTGAGGACAAAAAAAACCCAACAAAATAGGATAAGGTGTCAATATAGGAATAGGAAAAGAGGCACTTTGCATGCAAAACCGGTAGGAGGATTTGTGTGGTTCTGCGAGTTGGAAATGTAACAGACACATTGCTTTGTTGCTGTTAATTTTGTTTTGCCTTTTTATTAACTGCACCACTTTGATGAGTATTTTTAAAAATAAAATAATGGCTATCAGTCAGTCAGGCTGCTTTGAAGTATCTCTGAGCAGAGTGACTGGTAGCATTTATTGATTTCATAGTGTGACACTAAAAGTTTTGATATGGGATTTTAAAAAATGATATTTGAAGTTAAAAGAAGACATCTTGATTAAAGCCAGAACAAATTGTTTGGCTGAGATTCAAGCTCTGGTTCACATCCCTTTCCAAGCCTGTCGATTCACTTGCTCACTAGGAAAGGCCCATATGCTTTCAATGGACGAGTTAAAAATTCATGCAGGAAACTGCTTCAAAGTTGGGAACCAACGGAACAGCTAAATCCATAAGGGAAAAATACATTCATACATGTTGGATATCGGAATGAGGTAGAAAGGTCTGTGCTTAAGGGGGTTCAACTGTAAGCCACAGACAGTGTGACCTTGAAGCCCATCCCAGCCTTCCATGCATCCGTTGCCTGTATGCAGACTGCTGATAATGCTGTTCCCATCACCTCCCTGGGAAGATGAGCAGCAGCTCCACGATGCTCTAAGCCATACGGATGGAGAGATGAGCTGGGGGCTACCAGCTGAAATCTCATAAAGGCAGTGATGCAAGCTGCTGAGCTGGTGGGTGTGAACATCCCTGCCTGCAGCTTTTGGGCAGCTGGCTCCAAAGGTGCTTTGGAGACTCCGCCACACCAAAAACTGAAGTTCTGCTGACAGTTCCTACTGAAAGACCTGACAACAGCCTTCCTGGCTGCTCAAGGTGAAGAGGAAAAAGGACAAACCCATTTCTGAGGGCTGCTCCACTCCGGTAAACAAAGACAGTGTGCCACCTGGCATGAAGAAACAGGAGCAGGAGTTGCTCATAAGGAGCTGATACTGATGAGTCTTCACAGGGATATTTTGTCCCAGCCACAGCCAACTGGATTCCTCAAGTCCAATTTGAAGAACCCATTCCTGAAATAACTGGCCTGCAGCACCTGCTCCCTGGGCAGTCCAAGAGAAGACCATCACCGCTTCTTTCCACCTTCTTCCACTGCTGGTGTCACTGGGGATGAGACTGACTTTTAAAGGAAATGCTCGCTAGGGCCACTTGGGAGGGTTGTGAGGAAGAAATACCTTGTCAGTTTTGCAATGGAAAATGTAATAACTCACCAGCAGGCTATTGACTGAGTTGTTAAACTCTGGGGGGAAAAAAACCTGTTAGGTGAGCTGGTTAATATCAAGGCTCACCACTCACTTCTGCATACTACAGACCATGTCAAAAGCTTTCCAGTAATCAGTAGAGCTTAAGAAAAGTCTCTGATTAACTTTTCTTTCATCTTTCTCTTTTCCATCTGGTGTTAAAGATCAAACCTTCAGTTCCTCTCCTCTTTTAAGCCTTGCCTGTTTGACAGCAAACTTCTCATCCATCTTAAATCTACTGTGGGCTAGAATGTCTTTCAGCAGTGGCTAAAGGGTAGACATATTATCAGATAGTAACCATATTGCTCCTTCCCTTTTCCTTTAGCTCTGTATTTGTTATTAGAGGATATAGCTGGGCTTTCCGACTGTTCGGCTTCTATCCCTCCACTGCTGGATATTGCTGTGCTGATAATGCTTTGCAAATTGCTGCAGCATCCCAGCTTTGGAATGCACTCTCTGCACTTTGTATAGCTCCTTCCAACTGCACCAGCTGCTCAGGATGCCTGTCCTTTGGGACCTGCAGCATCTGTGCTCCTCAAGGTACTGTGACATGGGGATGACAGTGATTTTGACAATGCCAGGGCTGTAAAGCTTCACACTGCATTGTGCCTGCAGGGTAAAGGCAGTGCCCTCCCTTCAGCAGAGGCTGCGGTAAGACTGAGGCTCAGCCACCCTTTAGAAATCTATCTATCTTAGTGGGACGTGAATGAGAACAGCTGGAACCAGTGGGATCAGCATAGACCTGTCCCTGATCCTCCTCGTGTGGCATTCTTACAGCTAGTCCTTAGCAGAAGAATAAGAAAAGCAGCTATAATTATTTGCTCTGTGGCTTGCACAAAACAAAGAGGTAACATCTCACCATCACACTGGGGCCACTGGGGGCCCCAGAGATACAGAGCATTTGGATAATGGTAAATGGAAGAACGTCAAGATAATTACATTTCTAATTATCTCAGTATAAATCCTGCTTTACTGTTCTGAGCCTGGAGCAAAGAAGTGGGTGCTATCACACGGGAGCAATGCCTTCCCTTTAGGAGGAGACAAGTGAACACCCTTGG
The DNA here is from genome assembly GCF_054131305.1 of Coturnix japonica. Classification (NCBI taxonomy): domain Eukaryota; kingdom Metazoa; phylum Chordata; class Aves; order Galliformes; family Phasianidae; genus Coturnix; species Coturnix japonica. The sequence goes on along the minus strand of NC_140668.1, from coordinate 25,778,593 downwards.
AGGTGACCAGTGCTGTGTCAGAACCAGGTTCTGTCAGCTCACCTCTGCCTGACACCGAGCAGTACGAGGGGACAGGAGAAATGCAGAAGCACCGTATGGGCCAGATGTGGACAGCCTGCATCCTATCCTGCTCCGTGGTAGTCAGAGGCTGACTTACATCCTGGAATATGTGGATCAAAACCATTTGCGTTATTTGTTGTATTAATTAAAGCATTGTGTGTTTCTGATTTCCACATAAGCATGTAAATGAGAATCCTCCTACATCTCGGTTGGAGCAGTTTGCTGTGGCAGACAGGCCCTGCTTAAATCCTGTGTTGCGTAAAAAAGCTTTTCCATTTGTCAATGCTGCATTTCATACCTTTAACTATCAATTTAGCTGACACTGGAATTCACTTAAAACATTTCTTCTCAATGTAATATATTCTATATGTGTAGGCTCATGCTCATACGGTGAAATGGCAATCAATTGTGCTTACAGTTATAAACACAATTACTGTGCAGTGCCACTGCTGCAGTTCCTACAGCTCTCGTTGGTGCAGGGACAGGGATTAATCGTCACGGGGACAGGAGAAGGGGGAAAATAATAATAAATGCAAACATTCTGATTAAACGCTGCGCAACGCTGAGCCGAATGTGGAAAGGACCAACTCCTCACAGCTCCGACTGGCGCATATCACCCCTCTGTGGGCCTGACTCATCCATCACCACATTTCTACAGTTGTAAAGCAGCACAGCTTTGATTGCAGGACGCTCTGCTGATAGCAAAGCCTGAGGGACAGAGCTGTGGGCCAGACTGCCCGCTTCTTACATTTGTTGGTTGCATGTAACATACAGATTACAACACGTTTTATGCTACGCTGTTGGTCAAAATGCGTTTTATTTGCTAAGGGGAGCTGAACTGTGGAAATAAATGAGCTATTTTTTAAGTTAATGATGTGCACAGGCTCCTGTTGAAATACTTGGAGAATACACCACCTTCCTCCACCAAACATATTCTGCAGACAACTCTTGTTTAGCAAACCCTGTCTTTAAACCCGTATTTACCATCTCAGGAGGTCTGACCGTACTTTTTGTCTCCTTTGGTTGTGGGATACGAACTTATAACTTGGTTAGCTCAGCTGCCTGAGCTAACCTGCCTGCCTACCAATGGGCTTTCAGAATTCATTGGTGAGTAGTGTGTACTGCTTTATGTGTGCAGCCCACATAGTAATCATGATTTATTTCGCAGTCGGTACAAGTTTTAAATACTCCTTTGCCCTATAATACAAACTTTGAAACAATTTCGAAACTCTGCTTTCAGTTTAGGGAAAAGCCATTTGCTCCTGGGTTCTCTGAAGGCATGGAAAGATGTCAAGTTGTTCGGCGCTGCATCTGAGAGCCAGAAAACCAACACACTCTGGGCAGAATCAGCGTCGTCATAAATAAAAGAGTAATGTTTTGATTTGGAGTTATAAATAATGAAATAAGCACCTGATTTTTATCCAAAAAATTAAGAGGCATAATTAATTCAGACATGCTCCAGGGCAGTTCTAACACGTGCTCTTTGTTCTCGTGGTTTCTCGTCTATCTGACATGGTTGCTAGGATGCTACTGTACAATGATACCTCTCAGGAGCACTACCTCCGGGTTATGTGCGTGTGACGCAGCATCATTTTCAACTTTTTTTCTCCTTTAGAAGCTGATAATTTTGCCAAGCTGGGTGTGATCCCAGCCTCCCAGCCAACACACAGTTATGAAATTGGATTAATGAATGGGATGGGGACCAGAGGCTCCGAGGCCCTGGTATCTCCAGCACAGTGTGCAGTGCAGCAGGGTTCCCCAGCTGAAAACAGAGCATCTCTCAGGGATGCATCAATGGGAACAGAATGATGCCTGCACCTCTTGGTGCTTGCAGAGGGAAAAGCAGCTAGTTCTGCAGCTGAAGGACCAGCTGAAGCAGAGAGGATCTCTCTGACATCCCTGAGCTTCAGTAAAGATGCCATCATAGGTCAATAAGACCTAAGGACAATGAATGTTGGTTGCCAAGCAAAGATTTATTCTTTTATCTGTTTTTCTTGTTAGAGAGTATTGATGAAGCTGATGAATTCACTTTAAACTCCCACTGAGTGGCAGCTGCCAAGTGGCAGTGGCACACGAGGCCTCCCACAGCCCCCACTGTTATGAGTTAGGGGAAAAGAATCTGTAGCTCATAGGCAGCTATTCTATGGCTCTTAAGACTTCACAACTAATTGTGCCAAGTCAGATTCACACAGATGAAGACAGACTATAAAAGCAGCCGATTCTAACTGTGCATTAAGGAAATTACCCTTAATGAAATACTGTAACTTCCAGCACCCACATGTAGCCAACTAAGCGCAGGATTTCAGAGAATCTGCATGGCTGATTGTAGAGCTGGTTTATTTTCAGGCTGCGTCAGGTAGGAAACAGACACAATCTGTGTGATACAATTAGCGGTACTTCTTAATCACACACAAACTTCTGTGCACATATGCATACTTAAATGGTAGATCTCCATGAATGCAAACAAAACCCAGCAGAGATTATGCAGCAAGGCTTCCAGTGTTAGGTTCATAAGGGAGAACCCAAGTGCTCAGAGGGCACTTGCAGCTGTGTTGCTTTCAGCTGGATAACGTGGGTTAGGGCACTGCATAGTTCCTCCCATAGTCTTTGCAAATATGGCCACGCAATGCTGGTAAAGCAGGTCTACACACTTCAGAATGGTCACCTCATATCTGCTGCAGCATCCCCCAAGCTGTGCCACTGACAGACAGAGCAAAGAACTTCGACTTCAGGCTCAAAATGCACACACAGCATCCTGCCATTCTGAGCCAGTCTCTTTTCCTACAGGGTAACCAGAGTACCTCTCAGAGCTGCAGCAGAAGACTGACTTGCCCTAGCTGACGTTTGCTGCTTTCTCTCACATCTTTGCCCCTGCAGAGTAACTAAACTGCTCAGGCAGCTCCATCTTGAGCAAGGGCAAGCTCACCTCTGTGCGGAGGGAACTGAATAGTAAGTAGGCCTCATGTCAGAAAACTTGATCTATTTCTTCTGAGCATCCAGTGGCTCTATTCCTCATTAACTTACTAAATCTGTTTTCCTTACTGAGCTCAAGCCAACTGCACAGTCCAATCTTAAAGTTTAACTGTTCATTCCAGTGTCTGAAAAAGTGGCTTTTTTCTTTCACTGCTCCAGTTCAATCTCATCTCTCATCTAGATTGGCAGGTTCCCCTTTATCTGTCGTTCCACTTTCCCTCTGCATACTGAAATCGCCCTGTCCAGAGGCTGTGCTCTGCAGCAGGTCCAATGTGAAGGAGGACCATGCTGGCAGGGTGTGCCATCCCCTGGTGAACGGCCATTGGCAGCTATGGGTGAACCCCCAGCTGTGCTCTGGCAGCCCACTGACCTCTCCAGCCCCACTCTACATGCAGCCTCCCACCTCAGGACAAAACTTCTAAGTCAAGGCTAAGGCACCTTAACTATTCAAACCTTCCTTTTCCTTGACTGGCCTGAGATGTTAAACAGAAATGGAGCAGGTATTTAATCTGAGAGACTTACAATGTACTGAAAGGTGCCTATTATATTTCGTTTTAAATATCATGTAAGACAGATGGTGTTTGCTGAAGGCACCTCCCTTCTTCTCTGCCAGCCAATGCTTGGAGCAGCCCAACAACAGGAGCCTTTAGTATTGCTCATTAAATTGCAAGACATATTTTCACGCACACACTATTCTCCACTCTAAAATGACAGTCTCGATGACAGTATCTACCTCTTTTGTGCATTTGAAACTGGCCCTCCTATCTCTGCACTTAGCCAAATTACAACTGGATGTTTGCAAAGAAGTTTAGGAAGGATACTGATCTATTCCAAGATCTGCAGGAAATAAATATTGTGAAATATGCTTTTCAAACCCTTTCTTCTGAAGTTTATGCTTAAATGCTCTGCTGGTAACACAGGTTTATCAGGAATGCCTGACTTGTCCAGATCTTGTGCTCAAATCGAATCACTCAACAGAGAGGAGAAAAGGAGAGAGTGAGAGAGATGAGAAGAGAAAATGAGAAAAAGAAAAGGAAAGACAAAGAAATAGGCAAAAAGAGTAAAACAACAACAGCATGCGAAGTCTGACTGTCACTCATTAACACAAAGCCAGTGTTTTTATCATAGCTGTAACAGAAAAAAGCTGATGTTGAGCTGGTAACATCTGCAATGTATCCGTCTATTTCAATACTCCTGTTTGCACTAGCTAATGCTCTGGTCTTGATTATCAAGGCTGGGATCCTACCACTTACTCTGAAGACAGACCCTCTGACTCAGAAATACATTTTACCAAGATGACTGAAATGGACACATAAGGTCTCTAAGGCTGCTGCTGTAGAACGGGGCCTTGTCTCCTTACAAAGCATGAAGGAAGAGATAACTAGTGCCTGGAAATTAGTAGGTAGAATATATTTCAGATAATATGGTAGTGACTTATAAATTAGAACAGATTGCAACCAAATATGGGATGATGGAACCCTAATGTAACCCGGAACCCTATTTGAAGAAAACCATGTCAGTGTGCTGAGCACACCCAAGTCCTCCCTGTCCACTGGCAGGGACTTTCCTCAGAGGCTTAGTATTCACCTCCACATCTTGCATGTAGATGACAGATGACATGCTATGAACACCTAACTCACAGCCCTCTGCCCTTGGTTGGTATGAAGTAACAAGCAAGACTGTGAGACTTTATGATCCTTTTGCATCCCTTCCAGCTCAGGACATTCTATGATTCCATGACAAACCCTGCCTGGTTCCAGCTGCCATAGTCAAAAGGTGCCCCTCCATCTCCTCACCACTTCCCTCTCCTGCAAAGGGTTATCCCCTCTTATCTGTTTGCTTGGTCACTTGTATAATTCCTCCCTAATTCATTTCAGCCACAACGAACCATTCATCAATAAGGAACTGATGGGATGCAGTATTGGTCATGCTGAAGAAACTTGCCTTGTTCTAATTGGAAGGGATCAGGGCAGGGACAGAAAGTCACAAGGACTGAAAGTTACAGGGGATGGGCACTCTGGGGAGGGGGCACGTAGGGGCAGTGCCTGAAGATGACAGAAATGTAGCTTTGCTGTTTCTACACAGCTTTCACTCATTGGCCTTAGCCTGCCAGAAATGAAAAAAAGTGAATATACATTTCACCAAATGCTATATAGGATAATTTGGAACATGGATAGACCCAAGGTATGCTCCTTAGGATGGAACAAATCACTACCTTCCCCACTCCTAACTGACCTGTTTTAGTTAAAGCCAGTTATTCAAACAAGACCTTCTGACATGTTTGCTCTGCAAGTAACCCTGCTTCCCACTCTGGGCACCTGAAGTACTTGAACTGATCTCTTGAATAAAAGCCAGGAGTGATGCACATCATGAGCTCAATGTCATAAAAATGACATTCAGTGGGGATAAACCGTGAAACCAAATGAACATCTGAGACATGTTTCAGTTAATCTAACACTCCCAAATGTGCAAAACTTCTACAACATAAACAATGTGATTGTTTCATTCCGAGTGTAAGACTACAGCTGGTGAGGAAGCCAACCTGAGCAGCTCCAAGTAATAAGAACATCTGCTGAGATGCTGCTCAAGTAGCACAAATTGGTTTAGAAACCAGCTCCGTCCTTAGCTGCCCAAGATACCCAGAGCATTTGAGGTACACACCTCAGAGAAACTTGGCAGGGGCTTTGAGAAGCAAACAGAACATTACTTGGAAAACATGAGTGACCTTTATAACACCTGGTGCTTGATCCCAAGACAAACTTCCAACAGCATCCATCCTGCAGCCTGTGAGCGCTGCCAGGAGGCGGGTGTGGCTGGGAGGGTTTCTCTGGGGATGCCAGGCAGTCCCAGTGTGCCAGAAGGATCAGAGCTGCCCTGGTCCAGCTCAGCAAGCTGCTGCTGGGCTGTGCGAGCTGGGGCTGGTGGGGCCGCGCTGTGCATTCAGCGGTGCGTGACCTGGCACAGTCTAAGTGCCAGGAAGGAAATGGCTGTGTTTCATTTTTGCCTGAAGCTGTCATATTTCACGCAATTCCACTTTAAAGACCACATTTTACACGGTCCACCAAGCGAGGCATGGAAACAAGATCTTTAGGTGCACAGAAAGGCTAGTGAGCCTTTGGGGGGGGGCCTAAAATCCAGGTGCCACCCAGTGCTTGCCCCTGGGTACTGGAGATAGACTGGTGTTTGTGTGGCTGCTGTGCTACAAAGCTCAGATCCTCAGGTGGGTATATGTCCTTACTGGCAACCCCAGTCCCACCATGCAGTGTTGTCACTACCCCTTTAAGCACATTGAGAAATGCTAGAGAAGCTGGAGGGAAGCCCCCATTTGCTGCCCTTGCAACTCCTGCACTGCAACCTCCGTTCCCTCCTGCACACAGCAGATGCATCACTCACTTCCTCGGCTCACTGCTCAAGGCCTGCACGCTGCAGCACTCCCAGCTGCTCTTCAGCTCAGGAGCTGCAGTCTCCCACTGCTTTACACAAGACTCAGTCTGGGAAAATCCTCTGTAAGTGTAACATGGTAGGAACCATCCCAGAAACATGTCTACATTCACCTTCTAACATGATCTTCCTGACATCCAGAACTGGCTTGAGACAAGCCTGCTTCGTCTCTGCACAGATCATCAATGAATAATAAGTCAATACATTTCCATTGCCACTTGGTGTCCCCAAACCTATTAGCAGAGAGTGCTGCTCCCAGGAGCCAGGCAGGACAGGTGCTGCTGGCAGCAGCAGTGTGCTCTGACACCTTGTTTTGCAAAAGGACTGTGGACACCACCCAGCCCCAGCTGTGTGCCAGGGCAATGCAGGCTGCCTTGCTCTGCGGCAGCCCCTGGAAGAGCTGTCAGGAAAGCTAAGGCTTTGTGCACTCCCTTCTCCTTGCCATCTATACTATGCACCTACTCAGAGCAGCTCTGTTTATTGCCTCTGGGAGTAGCCCTGATGCATTTTAAAACAGGGATGATTGCTAGGCAAAACTTTTCCTATTGTCACGTTACATAAGATATGAGTTTTCTCCCTGCACAGCTTCAGAACATCCTGATGTGGGAGTACTTGATGCCCTGAACATGAAGGTAGGCAGTGGGACCAGCACTGTGATACTGAGTGGGCACCTGGCTCCAAACTCCATGAGGAGCTGCAAGTATCACACTTCCCTCAAGAATGTGAGTGGGCAAGTTGGCCAGCCAGCTCTGGCATTTGAACACAGGCATGGTGTGATGGACAGCTGAATGGAGGCACTGAGACCACTTTGTTGGTTGGGTCAAGACACAGAACCAGAGACTTCACATTGCCTTTATCACCTCTACCTGAATCACTCCACATCCCCTCAGTCACTAATGATCAAGTCTGAAAAATGCCACTATGTGTGTACCTAAAGAGGCCAGAGCAAAGGGCACAGCCAGCCCTTGGGCTGTCCCTCCTCTGTGGGGTTCCCGGAAGGCCACACTCTGCCCCACACTTTGTCATGAGTTAAGTACCTCTAGGTGCAGGCACAGATGCTAAGTAGAAGCCATTAGGAAAACAGAGTTGGGAGGGAAGGTTTCCTTTCATTTCCTCCCATAGGTTTATTCTGTGCACTCGGCAGCTTTGCTCCATTCTCAGCACTTCTCTCTCTCCCACTCTCCTCTTACACACAGTGACAGGAAAGACAGAAATGGTATAAAGAAATAATAATTTGTGACTGTGAATTATCAGGAAGCCCACGGGTAGCACTCATTTGAAATGGGCTGGATTACAGGTTGGACGTTTCTTTTTAATACAGTAAACTACAAAACAAAATCACAGCTGCCATAAGAGCCCATAGATCGCTTCCCATAAGGCCACATAAATATTTTATCTCACTGTCATCTCTGAGCCTTCCTTGCTGACTTGTTATCCTGCACGACCTGGAAGGAGCAGTGTGGTAATAAGAAATACCAGTGAAGGGAACAGGGAGCAATGCTTCCATACGAGGTGTTGCACCCAATGCAAATGAGCCTCTTGACCTTGAGCTTCCCCAGTGTGTGGTGTCAGCCAGCAGAGTCATTACAGTGCAGGCAGGAGGGCAGGGAGGTGGCTGCACAGAAATAACCCAGCCCATGTATTCCTGATGTGGAGAAGCCTATCTTGTAATCACCAAGTATGTGGCATTATTAAGGCAGCCCCGGCTCCAAAATATGTTATTCTGAGATAACACAATATGACTCAACACAGCAGCGTGAGACAGAGGTGACTTGAGCAGGTAAGTTGTCAAAATAGGTGACAGATGGAGTTGTGCTAAAAAACATTCAAGGTATTTGCTTCTTAGTTTTTCTCCAACATGCATCTCCCACACAGTTTTAAAAATTTACCTTGAAGTGCCTCTACATAATCTAATGTGATGAAAGAGAGAGAACAAGAGTGAAGGAACGAATTGCAGAGTTGTTACAGATAATATGCGACATACAGCAGATACCGGCACACAGCAAATAGCCCTGTTTGCTGACAACCCATATTGCTTTGGAATAGTTTGGCACAAATTGCCTATACGTGCGTGATGTGTATATTCTCCTTTTCTTACAGCTCGAGTGATTTGAAAGGTAAACGCCTCTGTGATCGAGCTAAATAAAATAAATAAATCAGGCTATTACAACGCTATGAGATTTGGCACAAAGCAGCGCTGCCTGGGCTTTTGTAGGACACACTGTCCTTCCACCTTTAAAAGCAAGCGACATTACCTCCTGTTCCTTACAGGGATTCATTGTACTCCTTTTTACATGTGTGTCAGTTATATTGATGCTGAACTCCATCCTGAAGGAACTTTGCCTGACATCATGGAAGCAGCTCTCTTGGACCAGCCAGCAGGGTCAAGGCCCCAGACAGCCCCAAATACTCACATCTGAGAACCTCACAAGGTTTATCAAAAGCACTGTTTAACTGTTAGATTTATTTTTTCTAGTAAGACAAGAGATGCCCAGCCTGGTATCTACAATATTGAAATGTGTTTCAGTACAGATTTGCACCTACTAATGAGTTGTCTATTTGCAAAACTGAGTGTAGTGACTGTGGGCACTGACGCCTCATTTAACAACCTGCTGGCTCTTTGCTGGCTCTCAGAATATGCTGTATTTTGGGAACCTATTACAGACCAGAGCAGCAGTGTACATTTAGAAGCAGCCTTGCTTTGCAGCTGCATGCATAAGAATATTTAGCTATTTGGAGCTCTGTATATATAAACAAAAAGCAACCACAAGGATGACACTTTTATGCAGAGGCACTGCAGAATGGAAAGTCTATTTCTGTTCAGACCTGTAACTTACTGTGTTAAATATTCACTGAGGAAATAACTGTTACCTCTAGTAAGCCTTGACAGCTAGAAACAAGAAGAAAAGACTGATTTGTGGGTCTCTTCTCCTCCTCATGCTACCACGTCCAGTGCAAAGCGGCACAGTCATGTTAATGCAGAATAATCTTAGGAGGGCTTAACAGCTCAAGGCCAGCTCTGTGCTGACCGTGCTTTCTGCACAGCACTGGGTGCACCTGGCAGGGGTAAGCTGTGCACCCAGTGCTGTCCTGCAAACCCCAGCATAGCAATTCCCAGCCGATCAGCAGCCAGAAAAGGAAAATGCTGTGTGGTTTGATGGGTCCTGTCATAACCACCCCCCCCCCAAAGGAAGCAGCAACATTAGCTGGGGTCTTGTAGTCTCTGGAAAATTACCTATCTCTATGGCCAGTTGTAGCTTGTGAAGTCCTGCTGTTACAAACACAACTGCAATATCATGTTTGAGATGTGGCTGATGTATGGAAAATAACGAAGTGCTGCAGAGGCCTATGAGTATGCAATAAGCAAAGTGAAGCAACCCTAAAGCAGTGGCTGGTTGAGCTGTTGATCTGATCCCATTCCTACACCCTACTATTACAGAGCATACAGCTGACGAAAGCCTAGAAAGTAGGAAGGAAAAGGCAGTTTGTGCAACATCTGCCAGGCTCCCATATGGCATGTTCCAAACTCACTATTGCCTGATGACAGCACGAAGATTAGGGCATCAGTGTGGGTTGAACTGGAACTGATCTTTCACTGACTTTTGAATAACTTCATGGCATGGATTAAGAGGGGCGTGAAATTCATCCTCACATCAGTGTTGATTCCTTGCCCATAAAAGTTATTCCAAACTCAAGAGCATTAACAAAAGGTATTTTGAAAACATACATAAGGAATTGAAACTATGTAGAGCTTTTACTTATGCAGTTCACACTTAGCATAGTACTAGAAGCATAATTTAGCTCTTCTGTGACCCTGGGTCCTTACTGTACATGGTACTGACACGTATTTCAAGCTCTGGATAAGAGGCTCGGTCAGTTCTGTAACCCTTGTAGCAGGAGTAAATCTCCAGCTCTCAGCAGTTGTTCCATCAGCAGCTCGGTGCTCACCACACCACTTGCAGCAAGAGGAAGCCAAGAGCAGGAAGGCCATTAGGAGGCCAGGCCTCCCAGCTCCCATACCACATCAGCCAGTCCTTTCTTACAGACAGCGTGAGGTGCTGACCCCAAACCCCACTAATGTACAGCTATTTCCATCTCACGCTATAGTTACACCTTTAGTACCAGTGAGCAGCCTGCACCACTGATCAGAGTTGTGCAGAGCTGCCTTGTCATCATGCCCATTTCCTCCCATCCTTCATTTAACTTGCTCTTCCATCTGAGACCAATAGCTGTGTTTGCACAGGGCTCAGGGATGGCAGTCGTGTGGTGTTGTGTCAGCCAGGGACAGGCAATGGCTTGGCATCATTTGGTACTCAATGAAACTTCCCAAGTTGGAAAGTTTCATTTGAACTCAAGCACAACTGAGTTTGTCTTCGTTTAAATAAGGGCTGATAAGGAGAGTAAATGGAGGGAAAAGAGGGAGAAAAAGTACAAGAAAAAAACCACTCCAGTTTGCAGACCTGCTAGTCCTGTTTTGCCTTTTTTTTTTTAGAACTCTCCTGTCAAGACTTGCTGACAGACGAGCTCTGCTGAGTCTTACAGTGGTGATTTAAGATGTTCCTGCATCCTCTCTCCCCCACCCTGCTGCTAGAGGTTACAGCCCTCACAACACAACTGGCAGAAAAGAATATTTTCCCGTGTCTCGGCCATTCCGGTTTAAATTCAGGCATATTAGCTTCAATATTTTGATGTGAGGCACAGAACAGCGGGGCTGGAAGGACGATGGAGGTCACCCGGTTCGTGCTCCTGCCTGCAGGCTGGCTGGGCTGCTCTGTGTCACACCTGACAGTGCTTGTCTGACATCTCCTCAACACCCCGGTGCTGGAGATACCACCGCCTACGAGATCCAAGGGGCAAGTGAAAATACAGCAGAGTACAGGGCCTGCGGCAGACTCCCATGAAACCCTACATCAGTTTTAGCCCCCTCTTCCTCTTACTAGTAACTATCTATGGTTTTCCAACCCATTTCCCAGATTCCATATGCAAATATTATGTGGGATGAAGTTAAAAGCCTTACTAACACACTGTCTTACCTGCTCCTCCCCCCCTGACCACAGGTTTGTCTCAGATGGCCATCAGGCTGCATTGGAACCAGCCCTTCTCGACACACGCACATTGTCTGCAATACATTTCTCAACTTTGATTTGGTACCTACAGTTAGTAATGTGAAAATGCACACCAACTACAGTCTAATTTCCTAAGTTGCCGTTCCTCAACCTCCTCATTTTCTTCTCAGACAGACCCTGTATTTGCCAAGCCCTGTGACACTGCCTTCATGCCCAGAAGCCCTGTCATTGCTGTATTTCTTTCAGAAACCACAAGGAAATTCAGCATGCCACCAGTCTCCCAGTTACGCAGCATTTTGTACACTGGTCTTTCTAACTGCATCCCACCATAGTCAGGAGTCCATGAGACAAAGGTTACTCTCCCCTGCTGGCATAGTCTCCCCAGGACATGAAGTGAAGACACTGTGATTTAACCAAACTAGTTTCTTGTTATCCCTTCTCTCTTTTCTTTTAAGGAACACTTTGCAGCTATGCTCTTCACATTCTTTCTTGAAGCACCCACTAGATCTAACAGCACTTTCCTTGGAGAAGGCTTACAGACTGAACACGTTGGCATTTGCATTCCTAAAATCCTTCCTAAAACTCTGAGGTTAGTATGAGTGAAGAGCAGCTCCTGCCCACTGGACACAACCCGTGTAATTGTTCTTTTCCATCCCCTATACAAACAGAGTTTCCCAGGCTCTGAGCACCACTATTTGGTGCTGCTCCACTGTGAGTTCCTATTCAATGCCAGGAGGTATTTTCCATCCCTCAAAGGTGCACAAAAACGATTTCTAGGAATATTGGTATGCAAAACAAAACTTATACAACGTCATTAGCAAAGCAGAATATTTCTGTTCCCATTATTTCAAGTTGAATAATTTAATGTTCACCCTTTTTAAATTTACCACTTTTAAATTAAAAACTCATTAAATGTTTCAATAACAGTTAATATTAGCATAGCAGTAAGACATACCAAGTGGGCATTACCAGGAGATAATTGACCTGATCTGTAAATTGGTGCCCTTGGCTTTACCTCTGGATGTCAATCAATTAAAGCAGTCAATCATCCCCGAGTAGTGCCTGCCTCAGCAGGTCTTATTGCTTAATCATATAACTGTTGAGCTAATACCATTCATATTTCTGGACAGAAAGAATTCCACTAGGAATTCCCATTCATTATCACATCAAAATTAACAAGATCTTGAAATGCATATTATGTTATTCATAAGACAATACTCTGCCAAATGGAAAATAGCAAAATATATCTCTTCTTCTGTCTCTTTTTAAGCGTTCAGCTGTTAATTAGCAATTCTTCAGGATGATCAAGTAATTGAGATACAGGTTTCAGATCGGGTTCACACAGAGTATGTGGTCAAGTTAATGAGTCATGAAGAGACTAAAATGCCACTGTATAGAAAATGGACTTCTGCTCAGCTGAGAGTAATTGCTGTGGCACCAGTGCAGTCAGTAGCTCTGTGCCAGTTTACTTCAGATGAGGATCAGGCCTAATGTTTACAAGAGTATGGAATTTACTGAATGACTTTCAGTCTTCTACGTAATGAAATTTAGTACGTGCTTTTTTGTTTTTGTTTTTTTTCTTTTTTTTTAAACTCTTTGGATTCTGCCTAAAAACCTTGCATGAATTGCTCTACTAAAGCTAATGACTTGGCAAAATATCACATGAATAGAGCTTTCAAATTAAGTGGATCTGTCCGTGCCAGTTAAAGCTAAAGACTCAGATCCTTTGTGAGTTGAAAGCTTACTATAGTTGCTAGAAAAATTGTTGCCTTCAGGACAGCAGCGCAAGCAAAGGGAGCGTGGGGGCTCAGTCCTGCACGTGTTCATTACATCACATATTATATACATTACTTGCTGGAAGAGGCTCATGAGTGTCAAGGTAGGCACATACATACACATTATTGCGATCACTGCCTTTGCTCGCTTTCTAGGTTCAAGAAAGTAAATGTGTCATTTTGAAACTTAAAAATGGTGTAAATCAAATAGGTTTGATCATTATGAAAATGCAGAGAAGCTGCAGTTTCGAAAGGAAAGATCTTGCTACTTCTCCCATAAAGAAGCAGCAGACACAACATTATTAACGATAACTGTGTCTGGATTGTGCATTCAACTAAGATAAGAGTCAACAGGTTTGGTAACATCAAAGAAAACCTGATACCTTAAGTATAAGAAGATTAGTATTTACAGTGATCTGTGGGACTGGCTCTTCCAAGAAGCTGGCAGATACAGCCAGGAGGGACAATTAGGAGTGATTTGGCACTGGGATTCTCTCCTGTACTTGAAGTCTAGCACTGCCCATAAACACACATTTTATTTAAAGATTTTGTTTAAGACACTGTACTACAGTTAGCAAGGTGATGTGGCCTAGATGTGAGTAGGCAGAAGGGGAAGCTGTCACAGTGCACTGGGAGAACAGAGGCAGGTACTCCCATCAGCACAGAAGAGTGCCAGGTATGTCACATGGAGGCTCAAGTGCATTTGGCATAGCTGTGAGTAAAGTCAAATAACCAATCCTTACAGGCTGATGAAGGAGAAACTAACCCATTTAAGTTGGAAAAAAAAAAAGTCAAATTTCATCTAAATACGATTTTTGCTCCTCACTTTATTCTTGGTGGCAGTGTTACTTTCACTGCAAACCCACTGAAATCAATAGGAGGTATTGATGGTGTTGTGCCCTGGAAATTATCTTTCAACAGAGCACCTTTACAACATGAAATAGATCTTCATGAGGTCTCTTTGCAATACATAAGTGTCACGAAATCAAGTTAGAGACGAGAAAAAGTTTGAGTGACATGGACAAGGTACACAGCAGAGGTACAGTGCAGTGCCAGGTTACAGAGATAACTGGTAAATGCATAAGCATAAACTCTTTTCTTCTGCTGGTCATGACCTCACAAATATAGAAGTCAAACTACGACCACCATGTGAGTCACTGTGAAAGCCAGAGACCTCTGCCAATATTGTCTGCATCATTAGAAATCCATATTTACCTCCTTAAAAATCCCTGTCTGTTCAGTCAGCACTGCCAAAGTTTTTCAATATGAAATACTTCATAATTAAGAACACTTAAGAAGAGGAGGTGATGTCTGCAGGAGGTTATCACAGTATGGGCCTAAACAGGATCATAACATCCTACAGTAACTCTATACTAGGGAGGGATTAACATCTATAATTACTTCTAAAGAGAGTTCATTTCAACTGGCGTGACACAAACTGCACAGAGTTTCAAAGGTTTAAGTCAGTTCTCCTAGGTTATGTAAACTACCAAGGCACAACTGCACAACTCGGGGCTCTTTCCAGAATGATTCCAGTTACACAGTTATTATATTTGTGTTTGGGTTTGGCCAAAATCAAATACAGCAGAAGTGTGTTTCTACAGGAAAACAGTTGTTCCTGTTATTAAAAGGGGGAAAAAAAGAAACTAATGACTTACTTATAATGGTATAATTCCTCGCATGTAACTAAATATAAGGTGCAATTTATTAAAATGCATTCTGAGGAGTTCCTTTAGAAATACTGATATGGAGATGACATACTTTAGAGACTGGATTTGAAACTCATGCATCAAGATGTGTCCTCATCGTGCTGCAGAGTTAAAAGCTTCTGGGAAATGCAACACGATCCGCATCTCTGCACACCATAACATATTGGTCGAGGTGTCAGGGGGCGATGGGTCAAACCTTTGCCACGGTTCAGATGGCAGAGTGTACACCCTACAGAATTAACGTGACCATTTGGGCTGTATCTGAACAAATCAGCATTACTTCATTTGCAAAGCTCAACAGCATTTCTCACATGAGGTTTCAGTCATCCTGCCTTTGTTATGGATACAGCCAGAACAGACCTTTGGTATTTGAGTGGAAATCTGAGTAGAGTGTTCAGAAATGTGTAGCATTTAATATGAATCAAAGTGCTCTGATAAAAATTTGGCCCTTTGCTGCTTCTTAGGTTTCCATCTATTAACTGACCAGGTTTCTGCAGCTGCCAGCACTAGTTACGTTCCTTAAACACAGCAGAGCATTTCTGGGGAAATCTCCAGCCACATCCCAACAGGTGTTAAGCCTCTTTGTCGAGCAGTTTAGAAGCTCATCATGTTTGGCCATTAGTTATCAAAGATGGACCCAGCATCAAAACATAGGATTAAAACCTGTTTTCATTAATGAGAGAATACGAATACATCTCTGAACTTCGCTGCCTCAACCTTTCTCCATGGCAGAGTCAAACCAGAGCTCAATTTGAACATCCTCGAATTTCAGGAGTGCTCAGATTCAGCTCTGATTCTGGATCTAAGCTTCATGGCTTTGATCCACTTGTTACGAAGTCTGATCTCATCCTGGATAAGAAGCAGCATTACTCAATAAAGGGAGTTAATACTAGAACTGTGACATCGGGAAAACCTGCTTGACAAGCAGGCTTGTTTAAACAACAGAAATAGGTTGCCAAGACCGTGAGCCAGGAAACAGTTTAACAAAAATCAATGAAGAAATTACAAGTGACTAATAAATTCACACAGTATAAGCAGCTGAAACTGGAGACGAACCAGAGATAATGAGTGTAAGCAAGCTGCACAGAGAACAACATCTTGCAGTTGCTGCACTGATAAAACCACAGCCGCACTGGCTCTGTTGAACTGATTGGTTTAACCTGGGTAAGAACCATGGGATCTGGCCTTTAACAAAATCTGCTGCAGGCTCCCTTTGATGGCTTAATTGCTAGTCTACAGTTTCGCCTTTAATCTGTTTATCAGTTGCTCACCTAAATAGAAGTGTATGACAGAAGATCCCTCCTTTTAATACCATAATTGCACAGCGTGGAGCTGGAGCTTGAACACAGTAAGTCACAGAGAAACTTTCCTGGAGGAAACAGAGATGTTCTGATCCCAAGCACAGTGACTTACTAGAAAGGCGTAGCACAGACCGAGAAAAGAGAGTTATGAAGTTAGCTTTTCTTCTCAGGGACTTGAGGTTTTCTCCCCACCTTGGAGCTCACAAAGCTTCTGGAAATTGGAAATGAGGAGCAGCTATGGCAAGTGGCAAGGGATCTTTTCTGCCCTGTCCTGCAGGTAGCCAGTGTGAGAGCAGTGCTCAAAGCATGCCCTGTCCTACAGCCGTCAGACACAGTAAGCGAGTTAAGTTGGCACTCCTAACGCCTACTCCTCCAGGCCTTAATAGCTGTTGTCTGACACCTGCCTGGACTGGAATGGCAAAAGGGATGACCACAGCTTCGAACACTATAAACACAAAGTGCCATACAGAGCCCCATTAAGCACAAGGTTACCTCTTATTCTGCTCGCACCTCCCAAGGCAGGCAGAGGTTGCACCCCCTGCAGCCTCACTAACCCATGCCCTGCTCCTGGCCAGCCCTCCATCACACTCCCACTGACTGCTCCTGCCGCCTGGCCACCTCCTTTGGCAGAGCAAACATCAGCACACACGTGAGCAGCACAGCGTGCTCCAGCCTGCGCTGCGGTCATGCTGCTGTCTCACCTGGTAAGGATGCTGAACTGAGCTGCTGTTTCTGCCAAGCTATCGGGTCAGCTCAGCCCCAGAGCAATGAGAGTGCCATGGACCAGTTGCTCAGCAAGCCACACCACTGCAATTAACACAGAACAAATCAGGGAATGAAACGACTGCCTAGCATAAAGGCAGAGCAAGCTGAAGAAAATGGCAATCTGATCGCAGCACACTTGAGTGAAAGACGAATGTTAGTTACATTTAAATATGTTCTGCTTCAATTTCCCATGCTCTGGAAACTCAAGCAAGTCCTGTGCCAGCTGTTTCCTGGAAACTTCTGACAGCTCTGGATGTACCCACGGCACGCACTTTTTATCTGGGTGCTTCCATCTCATATACCCAACACCATCCCTGGAAGCTTTCCCCAATTGATTTAGTAACAGTTGAAACTTGCTACCATTCACCAGACGAGTGGGTCTGAATCGCATGGCAGCACACAAAGAACATCACAGCACCGCCTAAGCCTGCAGGGCCTTGTCCATGTCCCTCACACCATATTGCCTCCAGAGACACAAGGAGCCATGGCCCATGGCTGACTGCCCACTGCAAAAAGTGTTACCCCAAGCTTCCACTTCTCACCGCTGCATCAGCTCTAATAAAAATAGAGCTTCCTTGTTTGTTTTTTTCAGCAAAGGCTCATTTTCCAACAGGAGGGGAGAAAGAATCTTGACTTGGGATGTGAGAGTGAATCAACGGTAAGCACATATCCAGCCATAAATTTGACTCTGACATGTGTTGAAAGGTTAGATTTGTAAAAATGTAAGCAATTTGACACCTCTGGATCACAGCAAACGCGAGGCCACAAAATGGAGCCTCCAGAATGTCGGTTAATTCCAGGCTCCCCAAAGTGTCTCTTGGAAACTGTTTCCACGGGGAGCAAAATAACTGCTGTAATTGGAAACACTGGAGAAGCAATGGGGAATGCGAGAGGATAAAGAGAGGTGAAAAACACACACCAGCACACGCATCTACATACAGGGTAATTAGCCACAGCCTATTGTATAACAGTGTCAACAAATGAGTCAGCTCTTTAGGTGGTGTAATTAGACTTCAGTGGACCAACACCAATTTAAAGCAGCTGATAATTGTGATCTATAATTATATGGACTGATTTGGATCTGTGTAAACTGCAATGAGGGCAGTAAGGTCAATCCAGTGAGAAAACTGTGCAAGTGAGATATGAATCAGATGCCCAGTAAAATAAAGTTTCTTGTGTCCACCCATCTCTTCTTAGCCCAGGCAATTTCTTTTTAAATGAACTTTACCTAGACAGGAACTGCTTGGAGCACCATTAAAATGTGTTCACTTCTATGCTGCTGCTCAGCAGCTCCCAAACAGCTGCAGAAACTGTGAGCAGGAATGGCAGGGAAGGAAAGTGCTAAACCGAACCATTGGCTGGGAGGAATCAACTGTCTGTGTCTGAATTGGGATGGGGTTCTGGATCTGATCACTACATTCCTTCAGCATGCATCAACTACCAACACGCCAGAGCTCAGTGCCTCTTGCCAACTGCAAATACCATCCCCCGGCAAACACCTGAGGTACAGGTAGAGCTGCCTGCAGTTCTCTGAAGAGCTCTGGTATGAAAGAAGCACAAAGGCATACAGGAAACAAGAAACAAACAAACAAAAAAACAGAGAACTCTAGGATAAGCTGTTGGGTTTGGTGCGCTGCTGACTGTGAAAGCAAGCCGGGGTTCCGCTGAGCGCAGATAACAAGCACATCAGGACTTGCTTCTGATGACAAACCCATGCCCTTAGTGCTGACCTCATTAAAGGCTGTACTCTGCTCCCCTTGAAGTCAAAGGCACTATTTCTGCACTTTGATACAGGATGCCTATGTCAGCTCTGAAAGTCCCAAACTTCTTGGCTATTCCTGCCTGCCCCTGCTGAGGTGTTAAGCCATTGCCCAGCACTCTCACGACTTCAAACCAAACCAAACTCTCAGCATTCTTTAACTTCTCATCCACTGTCTGGTACCGGTGCTGTTCCCATCTGAGGGTTTGGATGCCCCAGAACCACACCTCATTATGGGTTGGCACAGCCCTGAGCCCACACTGCCGCTCGGCACACGGCAGCCCAGCATTTTGCAATGCACAGCTGTGCTGAGTCGCCCTCTCATACCCTCCTTCCTCCAAGGAAGGTGCTGAGATAGGTGGGAGGAGGCAGCTGAGGGGCTTATAATGCTCTACAAGAAAATATGAAACAGCAGCAAAGTCGAGCTGCTGCTGCTCCCCTTGGCCCTCCCATCCCCAGCCCAGGGCAAGGAAGCCCTGCACTGGAAGAACTACAGCTTGATTGTCCCGACAGACTGATTTCTCCGGAGGCAGCAGAAACAACTAAAAAGGAATGTAAATGATCTCTGACCAACGACTTTTGTCTTGTTGTGGTTTCTGGTACAGTATCTGCGGCTTCTTGTTCAGTATGGTAATGAGTGTGTGTACAGCAATGTGTTCAATGTGCACAGTGCTGAGAGATTAGAGAGTGAAGGATGGCATGGGACACGTCAATATGGATCTGCAGTGATCAAAGGAGGCTGCCTCTTCTGGACACAAGTCTGGGTTGGGTTACAGCAAAGGAAAAATGTGAAGTGCTTTCTAATGCATTTGCTCTGTATTCCCTGCCCTAGGATCACTGCAAATGGAAGAACATCTTCCCCCCTAATAATCTATTTCCTGCACACGGCTCCCCCAGTAAGCATATTAAAGTTTTGTTTGAAGTACAGGGTTTGTTAGGAAAACAGGCTTGCCATTGTTTAAAGCAATAATGATCATGAATGCTGCTTAAATGCCGAAGTAAGACTTACGTGCATATCTTTGCTCTAACTAGTTATCAGCCATGAATCTTGTACTTGGGTAATTATTAGAGAGTTCTTTTTTAAAGGGATGATTTACTTTCTGTATATCCTTGCCAGATTTTCTTAAAAAAAAAAAGAAAAAAAGAAAATTTGAATTTTACACGTTAAGTAGGGCATGCTCATTTCTCTTCTGCCTCTGCCCTCTTTTGAGTTATGAATCCCTTCAGTGAGTAATGAGCAGTTGGCAACTTTTATGCATAAGAAAGAAGATTCAATGAATTCCAAATACACGACACGGGCGCTCCTTTTCCTACATAAAAAAGTATGATATTTTTATGAATTGAGCCCACGACGATCTGGCATTAAATCACTGCCTCCTTTCTTCTCTGTGCTCCGACTATTTACGCTCAGGGGACGTGCAGTCGCAACGTGTTGTAAATTCAACAGAACTACTAATTATAAAACCTACCGTACCAAAATAGAACAAAGGGTGGAATTAGAGCCAACAGGAGCAGAGCCAGTGTAGTGGTCCCAGGGAAATGGTCTGGACTGGAAGGCAGGTGATCCGATCCTCATCTGGGATTAACTAGCACAGCTCCCTTGCTCCAGATGATTTACAGCACAGCAGGTCCGGCCCCTTCCCAGCTCTGGGTGGTGGGCGCCAGCGGGGCTCCTGGCCTCCTGCTTCCCATTCCTTCTCCAGAGGGGCTGAGCAGCTCCCATCAGTGCAGTGAGAATGAGAGCCCGTAGGAAAGGAGCAGCAGCACTTCTGGTCTTGCTCAGCGGCTCGGCAGGGCTTGGAAGGGCTGTGGAGGATTTTCACTGATGGAAAGGTTTTGCAGCACTCCAAAGCCAGCAGTCGTGCTGGGAATCGTGCTGCTGGGCACAGAGCTGAGCCTCTGCAGCACTGCGGGAGGGAGGCCCAGCTAACACAGGCTTCAGGGAAAGGAGCGTTCAAACAAGCAACTTTGGGGTGTCAGCAAGAAAAGGGCCTGATAGAGGTGCTTTTTTCCTCCTAGCTTTCCTAATCACCTGCTCCATTCAGAAGCGTACAGTGTTAGGGTAAAATACAAATTCTAGCAAAGTAAAATATGCAAAGATGCACTCAGTGGTATATTTTGTAGGCGATAAGCTTGTGCTTCTTCCCCACTTCCAAGCATTAAAAGGCGCCTTGTGAACAACAGAGGCAGAAAGACACATGGATGCATCAGAACGTCTCCTGCATCCTGCCCATGGATGGACACTGAGCTGACAAGTGGGTCAGAGAAAAGTAACTTATGCCTTCATTCTGTTAAGTGTCTTTCCAAATAGTTATATGGCAGTGAGATTTACAAAGAGGCATTCCTGGGATGCTCTGAGCTTCAACAGAACCAGGAAAATTACCTCAGAGGAAATGAAAAGCAGAAAATAATTACTGTTCATCTTGCAACTCTCTCTGCCGGACTGAATCTCTCCCCCTTGCTTCCCTGACAGACCTGAGAGTCCTGTGCAGGCAGAGAACCCCCATCTGTATTGAGGAGAGGTGGTGAATGAAATGGCTATAACAGAAAAGGGAGAGAGCACAACTATTAAGAGCCTCAGTCATTGCCTCAGACAGCAACAATAAAAGCACAGCTAGCATCAGCTCTGCCTGACAGAAAAGGAGGAGTTATTGCCCCATGCTGTTTGTCCCACCCTTGCCACAGCAGCATCCAAACCACTTCTGCACCACAGTTCAGCCTCTGAACTAATGTGCAGGTTAACCATAAACAATTTCATTCCACTTTAAACCTCTGTGCAGTAGGAATCAGTGGCTCAGCAGCTAATTCACAAATGGCTCAGTTGACCATGCAGTGGGGACACAGCAGACAGCTGAGGGCAGTGACCCCATCACTCAACCTCAGCTAATCTGTCCCCATTTGCCAGAGCCAAGAAAGAAGACAAAAAAGAGAAAGGGCTACTGTCTGATGTCTCTTACAGTTCAGCGTTCAAAAATACCCCGTCCTCCAAAATCAGAAGGGACATTAGAAGTTGCAAAATGAAAAAGCATTTCTGGATTCCCAGCTAAATGCCATAAGCCCATGGGGTTCTTGTACTGGAAGATTTTGCTGTGACTCTGAACCTAAAGCCTCCTCCTCAGATTGCCTGCCTTGTCATGTAGCCTAGCTTTTGGCACAGGAGGTGCTGCTGAACCAAGCGTAACTGCACGGATCATACCCGAGTGTTGGCTGTGTGGCACACAAACAACCCATTGCTGTCTTTGCGAAGAAGCTTCACTTACATAAATGTTATATACTGTGACAGCAGCGATTGAATAAAGCCATTTTAGGAGTACAGTGAGAAGCACGCAGGCACAGGTCTTCTGCGCACACAAATGGCTCACCTGGAAGTGAGCCATACAGGCAGATGATCCTGTAACTTGGGTGTGCCACTCTCATGCCTTATGACACCAGTCAAATCCCTCTGTGCTTCTTGTGGCCTACCAGCAACTCACTTGGTCCCATCTGCCCCACTGAGCTCTCCTGGCACAAGGCCTCCTGCTGTGTGTAGGCAGGAATGACTCCAGGCATCCTGCAAAGCAGCAATGACACGCAACGCTCTCAGTCACACAATGTGGACCTGTACCAGCCCAAAGCACTGGAGTTCCCCTAGATCTCCATGATCCCCAGCAATTGCTGCTCATTATTCCATTAAAAACACTATAGCATTATCATCTGAATTACCATCAGTTTCTATCCTCCCTTTTGATACAACAGTCAGTTGCTGTAGCGCAGAACAGCTGCACACCTTTCCCTATTTCAGCCTCTTGTTGCTGCAGGCCCCTGCTGCAATTCCCCTGTGCTCTCTGCAGGCTGGAGAACTGTGCCCTGGTGGAGACCCACTGTCCCATCAGTGCTGGTTGGAAAAGTCAGGCAGCTGGGCTCAGTTCAGTGTGGGTTTGGCAGAGATGTCAGCTCTCTTACGGAGGAAAATAGTGCTTAGTGTGAGCAAAAGTGGCTCCACCTGGTCCTAAGTGAAAAGAACTTTGCAGCATGCCCTGAAGGTCAGACCCTGCTGGACTCTGAGTCAGCAAATATCGCAGCACACGCAGCTGTAACCAGAGAGCAACGTGCTGAACCCCTCCGTCAGGTGCAGCTCAGGACCTGCAGCCAGATCCCCATGGAGGGGTTTCTTAGGCAGCCACTGCTCTTCTGCAGCGCTGACAGGCAGCGGGGCTGTGAAGGAATAAGTTCTCCTCCCCATTGTGACCAGCAGCTTCTCAAATCTCAAGCATTTATTCCAGCGACCAGCCTTCAGTAGCAAATGGCTGCAGTTTTGATGTTTAATGTTGCAGGGATAGCAGTAGGCAGCTTTTCTTGTTTTCAGCTCTTTTAGCACACTGTTTTGCCTAAAGCAAAATATGGTTTCAAGCAGTCTCACTCCGCCAGTACTTTCTCCTTGCCTCAGCTAACAGCACTGGTGTATGTATTAAAGATGCTGCAGCAGAGGCTGATGCTACAGGGCTCGTTCACTTATTTCAGATAGTCAGCAATCCAACTTTTTCAAAACGCACTTTTTACACGAAAGAATTATTCTTTTTTATTTCTTTTGTTTTACAACTCAATTTCAAAGCTTGCAAATCTCGGGAGGGAGGGGAGGGTCAAAGAACTGATTGAGACATCAGCATAAGGTGACATTTTAGGAAGACTGTCAATATGCCTCCTTAAAGAGACACCGCCGTGTTACTTTAAGTGACTGGGTTTGCCGAGATTTCTTTAAGGTTGACTTAAATGTCAGATGCCATTAGCTCTGGAAGTTCAAACAGGCTACCACCGCGAGCAGTGAAGGTTGAAAGGGTCACAGGTAAGCAAAGCCACGCTAAAGCACTGCCTACATGTAGGAAGTACAGCAAAAGACAGAAAGCCAGGCGCTCCAGATAGAGAATTTACATTCATGTCTTCTCAAACACTACAGCCAGTTAAATTAATGCCTCTGCAGGATCTGCCTCCCTAGCTGAAGTGTTACTGCTCTCCTCATCTGCATGTAAGGGAAAAATATGCCGGCATTAAAACTTCAGAATATGTGTGTGTCTTTGAGGATAAGAAAAGCGAGCTATCGATTAGCAATTGACAAATGCAATAGAAATGTTACATGGGCCAAGAAAGACCCATACATAATTTATAGCTGTGTCAAATATGAGTGACAGCAAACAGCAGGAGGCTTGAGCACAATATTGATTACTTTAAAAAACTGAGAAAGGCACCGTGCTGAGGACTGGGAGGATAAAGAGGAGAGGCAACAAGCAGAGAAAACAGGAGCAAAGCCATTAAGGACGTTGTGCTACCAGACACTGCCAGACTAGGAAACTGAGGAGACAGTCAGGTGGAGAGCACTGCTCTCTCCTTTCCAATCAATAACACCATGTCAAAACATAAAATGCATGCTTCTGCTCTTAAGTAAAATGTGTCTAAGATTTTTAAAAGCATTGATTCAAGAAGGATCAATGAAAATCTAGGCGTATTTTCCTGTGCAAAAAGGGGGTAATAACACTTTGCAGATAATCACACAACAGAAGAGATTTCCAGTGCTGGTTATAAATGTCCTATTTATATTACAATCTTTTTGTCAGTAAAGGTTAAGAATAGTAGGTCAAGGAGCCTTGCAGTGTTTCAGGAGGCAATGCAGATATGCAAACGTGGGAGTGTGGGATTCTTTAAAAGATGAATTTAAGGGCTGGGCTGATCTTGAGCAGGAGAAGCTGTGAAAGGTGGAGCATCTCCAACTACCTCCAATCTCACTTCTGAGTGCTTCCAGGTGCTTCTTCACCAGTAGGTTCAAAACCTGGTCTCAAGAGCAGCACTCAGCTGAGAGGCAATGAATGAACACGCTGTGCAAGGCCTCTTCCTGGGGATACAGACTTCCTCCAGCAGCCACCCAGCTGTGAGCTCCTGGCCAGGCTGGGGCTGGTGTTGAAACGCCTCCACTACTGCAAAGATTCCAGCCAAATTTGTTCTAGCAATTCTCATACCCCAGAATTATGTTTGGTGGTTGAATATACAATGCTCTTCTAATTAAGCAAGCCATGTGAGGATAATTGCAGCTACAATTAAACTTTTGCTCAATGAGGTTCTGGCCAGCACAGAAACAGTGCTATAGACAAAACAGAAAACACATTTATAACTGGCATCATCTTACCAGTATGGAGAAAGAGGACAATTAGAGAAAGCACAAAGCAAATCTAGACTCTTAGCTGCTCAGCTCTCCCTCAGAGAGAACCAGCTTTCATTCCTGAGGATGAGGGCAAAGCTGTGTATTTCTAATGCACAGAGGGCAACAGAAAAATGAGTTCCAGACATGCAGATGGTGATGTAAAAGGTCCCTCAGCAATGGATGCGATGCCCTGGTACCCACATGGCACACTGCAGTGCTGCCTGAGGGTACCAGAGCTGAGTACTTCTGGTCACGGCAAACACAGTGATGTGGTTCTGCCTCCTCAGCTGGCTCAGGGTTCCCTGTGCAGACCTGCACTGTGTTGAATGCTGACCTCAAAAGGAACATTGGTGCTGCTACCTGCAACGCAGGGCACTGTGTCTGTAAACATTGCTCTTGCACTGGGGGTTCTTCCTTGGAGTCATCGGGAAAGCAATGATGGCCTTTGCATATGAGGCTGGAACATGGGAATGGGGCACCATGGCAAGGGAAAACAAAGCACTCCTCTCACTTCACCAAAACAAAAAACTTTGGCATACAGAAGAAGAGCACCAATTCCAAACCATGACCTAACAGTGAATCTCATCCTTAACTACAGATTCAACTGACATAGACTACTTTTTTTTTAAGGCAGGTGAAAATTTCTCTTATACTTTAAAGAGTTATTTCACAGATACAGGTGGATGGCAGAAGATGGACAAGAAGAATTGGCTACGACCCACACAAGAAACAGCATCTATGCAAGTCACCCGAGAAGCTGCAGAAACTTTCTTACAGCATGTAAGTGCATTTTCTCTCCTATTCAAAGGCATATTTTTCCCTAACTATGCAATATTTCACTGTCCCAAGCATTTACATGGCCCTGAAGTTGTAATACCGATGCAATAATTCCTTGGCATCAATAAAATATATTCCTTTTGAGATCTCCTGCTGTTTCCCTCATCACCAGTAAAAACCCAAAAGCCTTACAAAAATAATTATTTTGCTGCACACTGTTTTTCATTTTTGATAGAATCTTAACTGCAGACTTCTCTGAATGCACATCTAAGAAAACCCTTGTCATTATTTTCACTGACCTGAGTAATTAGGTACGAGGCAGAGCCCCCTGCTTCCCCATTGGTGAGGCACAGAGCACACTCAGCAAGTTTCCCCCGGAGCAGACAGCAGAAAAGAGGAGTGCTGGGAAGGTGTGTGTTGGAAGGCAGCGGGCTGCAGCCACTGCACCAGGATGGGACAAACAGCCCACAGCAGCCCATGATGGCCCATGACACCAACTGCAGTGGGTTTGCAGTGCATCGCCTGCACCACCTCTCTGTTTGTTTTGCTCACTTTGGTCACTGCTGCTAGTGGTCACTGGGTTTTTCTCTGAATGAGCAAATCTGGCCTCTTTGCCTCAGTTTTTATGCTGGTATTAGGAATATGCTATTTACCTTTGAAGGGCTGTGGAGGCGATCAATCAGGCAGTGATACACCCTGCTTTCTGTAATCTCCCCAACTAATTAGCTCCCAAGCAGGCACCGTGCTGCAGAGCAGATCCCCCAGCCTCACCGGTGAGAACAGCGGGTGGGAGAATAGCTCCACACACTGCATCCCCTGCTTGGCCCTGTGCTGGAACTGCTTGTGACACTAATTGATCGGTGCCAGTTGTGTGTGATGGTGGCTGAGATGCACACAGCCCACAGGGAAGCTGTTCAAAGCTGTGGTAATGTGTAACCTCTTTTGCTGCCTGAAAGCATGATGGTGGGCTTTGAATTCTGCTACTACCTGGGACAGCCAGGCCTCTGTCCCCTCCCAGCATTAAAGAGATGAATCATATTTAACCTGTTTGAATTTTATGGTAATGACCTGGGGAAGGGAAGGAGACAACTCACTTGCAGCTGTTTGGAGGCAGGGCAGAGGGGCTCCACATACCTGCAGGGACATGCAGCAGTACCAGGATGCCAAAGGGATCCCACTTGCTGCCAGTGGGAAACCTGCACATTCTGCTCTGCTGGCAGCATTGCTCTGTGCACGGAAGCCCCAGCAGCAGGAAGCAGCAGGATGTGCACGGGCTCCCTTCATCCTGCTGACTTCAGGTCGAATTAGCAGTGCTAAGGTGGTACATTGAAAACACAGAGGGGACAGAATTGAATGGCAGAAGTATCACGGGTGTAGCTCTCCTCTGTGAGCACTGCTCACAGTTTGCCTTTATACTCAGAGCTGATGCAGCTTTCTCAAGCAATATGTGGTTCTGCTAAATGATTTATACAGCATGTGTTGTGGCAGACACTGACATCACAAAAAAACTGCTCTGCAAACTAGCACAGTGATTAAAAATAGCAACAAAAATATACGACTGCAACCTAGAAATGCGCCCATCAGCATCCTAAAATACCTGCATCACCGTGGATACCTCCAGCAAACGTTTTAGAATGCTTTAGATGATACTTCAGAGCATCAACATTTCAGGAATTGCTGCTTTGGGGAAGGAAAGGCCTATGTATCTGGGAAGCTTTGCAGTGTCATCACCAGAGCAAGAGAGAAGCTGAATGTGTGCAGGAAGTATCAGCCTCTCGACTGCAGCAAACACCTCCATGCAGAAAGCATGTGCAGCTTTTCTTGCCCTGCCTTGGCAGAAGTTCAGCTTTAAAACAAACACCACTGTTACCTAAAAACTTCCCTTGGAATGACAGAGTCCACACTGTGCTCCTCACTGCTTCGTGGGATGGCTACATCAATAACATCTCAATTTGTTGGAATAACAAAACAAATCGACCTCCATTGAATTCTACTGTTGGTTAATACAAACAATGACTATTCACTGTAATAAGCCAAATGCTGCCTTGCTTCAGCACACGGTCTGAGTTCTGGCCAAGTTCTCAGCACAGTGGCCATGCACACAGAGCTGAGTGCTCACACTCCTCATTCCCAGAGTGCAAATGCAGCCCTGGGTGAGGCAGCCCAGGCCATGGGACTGCTGGGCCCAGAGAGAGATGGCCCAGAACTGAGACATCCCAGCTACACTCGCATCCTTTCCAAAAGGCATTTTGTGCTCCCAGAGAGTCACTGCAAAGAGACTGGTGTGCTGGAGTACAAGAAACCTGGATCTTACTTTCTGTTCAGCAGATGTTCTGCTGATAGCAAAGCAATGGGCAGCCATTTTATCAGCCATTGCTTCTGTTACCCTTTTCTCAACACTTTTAAATTAAGCTTTGCCTCCCTTTTGGGTTAGGTTTTCCAGAGCCAGGACTCTTCCATTCTGCATTGAGACACAGCTCAATGAAGCCCAAATCCATTTGGACTTCACTATGCTGCTGTAATAAACCCAGCTGGATTAGGAACGAACAGCTCTGCCTTCTGAAAACAGATGGTTTCAGACTCCAGAGTTTGGTCGGGCACTCAGAGAGGAGCTGCTGAATAGCTTATTTAAGACTCAGATGGAAAACAGAAACTTCTATAACCACAAGTTGTGTAAAACAATACACATAATTCACTGAACTGAAAAATGTACCGTCTTCATCATTTTAATGATGATTTAGCAAAGTAGACGTTCCAGACCCCACCAAACTTCTTACTGTCGTCTGTACAGAGCTATAATGATGCCTTGCCATATTCTTGATGTTTTCTTTTTTCAACCATCACATACCTTTCTGTTCCTGACGCTGTGTATATTGCTGTAGGTAGATTTAGGATTAGCACAACCCTGCTTAAACAGGTTTGCTTCCTAAAAGAGGAGCTTTCAGGAAATAAAGCCATTCTCGAAACAGCATCACAGCAGTGCTATCTATAGGCATCCCCACAATTATTCTGCCTGTTATTTAATTAGCTCAGACAAAGGTTGCAGAGTGCACAGAAATCTATCAAGGGATCTGCAGTAATATTTGGAGATCGTTTCTTTTACTGCTTTATCATTAAAGTCTTATGTACTCTTGCAATTGATAGAAGCAATAAAACATCTCTGGAAAAAAAATAATAGAAGAAACAAGAAGTAATATACATGAAATAAACCCTTCTCATCTTAAATTCTGCTAGCACGGCACCCATAGCATCATTTAACAGTCTGCTGGGTCTGGTGTACAGACCGCACTCCATGGATCATGACAAAGTACTGAGATCTAAATACATTTCCTCTGTTTATCCCGGCTGGAAAATCTAAATTGAGCTGTTTGAGTGAGAGTGAATGTATCACTGCTTGGTTCACAAAAACGGTACCTTTGTGCTTCTCAGGAGTTTCCATGAACATCAATCCGGAATGTTACATCAAAGAAGTAAAAATATTTCAGAAAGAGATGTTGCAATTAAAAAAAACACAGAGCTGTGATCGTACGTGGGTAAAATCATCTGTGGAAACATTTCTGCATTGCGTACAGTTCAAATGACCTGAACTGAAACCCTGAGTACAGTGAAAAGATAAGTTTGCCATTGCTTCATAGGCATTCGACAGCCAAGTGTGTCTGCAGGATCCCCCCGCAGTACACACAGTAAGGAAAGCAGAAAGAGACGCACCATGTCATTGGCACTCTCACATAGAATGCAGCAGAAAACACTGTAACAGCCCTCACTGGGATGGTTGAAAGACTCATTTCTTTTTTAAAATGAGCCTTTTCAGGGACAAGACAGACAGTAGGTGAATGAGAGGGGGATCAGATCTGCCTGATCCTTATGTCCCAATTAGCGCACCCCAGAGAGGGCCCAGTTTAGCTCTTAGCTCCTATGCTGAGTTCCCAGCTAGAAAAGGCCCACGAACCCTTTTTTAACCCCTTAAATTGGGTCTGATGTAATCAAAATACTATAAATATAGAACCCAGCATGGCCTTCCTAAGGATTCAAGTCTTGTTTAATTTCACTTTTAAGAAGATGGTTGAGTGATACGGCATGCAGAGCTGAACGCCACCAGATGACATGCTGCTAAGCTAGTTAGGAAACTTATGTCAGCAACTATCTGTACTTTAAAAGAAGTTCAATCAAATACCAGCAACAAACACAGCAGCCACAATTCATCAATGACAAAACGAGCAAATATTGTTGTCCTGGAAGTCAAAAGCCGTTCTGCAGCCATGGCAGGACAAGCAGGGAAACTCAAACAATGCGTAATTACGATTAAATCAATTAATTGTAGATGTGTGAGCAGTGATGCTGCATCAGCAGATAGCTTCCTGATTTTGAAAGGTAGTAGGGACAGAATGAAGCCCTTGTCACGCTGATTTAAACAGAGCAGATCTGAGAACAATCAGCCAATTCGCAGCACCAACAACTAGCAGCTCTGTAACGCTCAGGACTTTCTCATGCTTACTCAATGCCAAGTCACTGATTGCAGCCAGGATCCCTACTCTCACACATAAATCAAAGGCGAGCATGTATATATACAAAATGAGCCCCTCGCCCTGCATTTGACATCAATGCTACTTTTCTTACATTTTCAGACTTGTTTTTTCAAACGAGGAGCCAGCTGTTGAAATCTGGACTCAATTCATCTTAAGTGTGAAAGATCATGTCAAGTGCAGGCAATGATTCACAACAGGAAGAAGGACACTGTGATTTCCCAACTATCTGATCAAGTTTTAGGCAAATGACTAATGTTAGATATTGGATTATGCGTTTTTGAAAGTGTGCCATAAGCAAGCACAGCTAGCAACTGAGCACACAGCTGAGTGGGGACATATGGATAAGGTCTCAGTGCTTGTTCTTTCTGGAAGAATCATAGCTGAAGAGCATGGAACAGAATAAGACTGGCTTTTTTTTTTCCCCCCCCCACTAGAATCTCTCTGAATTTAGTAAAAAATACCCCCCACATATATACAAACACACACACAAACCCTATCTTTCGTGACATCCCCAAATGGGGTTTGCGACTGTTTATATTTTCTTTCTAAAAGCTACTTTGAGGGAAGAACACGAATCTGTGTGCAACACAGCCAAAAAAGGAGAATTCATGTTTTGGTTCCAGCTGCCATCGGTGCTGGAGAAGCCTCATGATGAGGCCATCAGGACACCTGGGTTACTTTTCCATTTCATCACTTGTCTGTTGTGTACAGCACAACCTGCACACAAGTTTTGTGTACAGCCTTAGGCGACTCCTTGTGCTCCCCTGTGCCTTTACTGCCATCTATATCTTGAGAGTGATAGCACTTTGCTTTGTCACAGGGATGTCATAAATCCATTAAAGACAGAGATGCATCTGTTTACCAGAGCAGTGGTTTTGCTGCAAGCACCAGAGTGAGGCAACCACAGAAATTTGGAGAGCTCTGTGGATACGCTGCCACTGCAGTGACTTAACAGCTTTTGAGAAAAGGACGGAAAGGAGAAACAATCTGAAATAGTTCAGAATAAAGCCGTCTTGATGAGATCTGGGCAATACGACCTACATTTCTTCCACTTTCTATATAGAAAAACAGAAATAGTTTGCCTGACTGTAGTTTACATGAGAAGGGCACAGTGCTTAGCAAAGGCACAACAGCCACGTCCAGGAGAAAGCACAGCACCACACTCCACGAGTCTACTTCTCCCTGTGCCTTACTGATATACTTTAAGGTTCACCCAACTCCCAGCAAAATACCCTCAGTGACTCATAGGGCTCAAGGCTCTGCACTCACAGTATGTCCTGTTTTACACTGGCAGTGCAGATAACGCAACCTCTCCTCGCTTTTTGAGTGTTGAAGTCCATGTGCCAAAGCAAAGCAGAGGTAAGAGACCAATGAAAACACTGCTATAGGAAAGAAGCAGTAAGGAGTTCACATGCAAATAAAATCACCTTAACCCTGTGTATCTATGGGCTCTTATATCTGTACTTTATTTATCTGTAACTTTCTGGACTTGCAGGAGAAGTCCCATTGGTTTTGCCTACTTGGAGGGACCAGTTTATCTCTGCTCCTGACCCTTTAATTTGTCATCCAGCCAGAATCCCCTCAGTGAGAACCTTTCTGGCACTCCAAGGCTGCAGTTAACTTAATAACAAATGTAAGCACAGTTAGATAAATTAATTTCAAGGTCAAGCACACTGACAATGGAAAATGGATGCAAGTGGCAGGTAATAGGAGGAAATTCGCATGCATACTGATACACTGTTAAAGGCAGATGTTACTAGATAATTTAATCTCAAATGTAACTGATGTTTTCAGTTGCCCTTTTCCATTAAAAGAATTGTAGTGGATGCAAAAATCAAAGATTATTCAAAGAATTAAGATATGAAAAGCATGTTAGATCACTAAACTCCAATTAGTTAAATTAAATTGTATACCATTATCTACCTGTAGCTTTATTGGTAGCCAGCATTAGCACTCAGCTTGAGCAATAATAAAATTAGAGAATAACACTTTAATTGAATTGCACTTAAAAGGATCATGCTGACAAATGTGATTGTATCTGGCTGTAATGCACACCTTTTCCAACGATCATTAAATCCAATGAAATGAAAGTCACAGGATCTTGACAGCTCTGAAATAATCTGCGAACCATGCGGTATCTCGCAGTTCCTAATCAATTTAGAGAAGCCTCATTAAGGCTCTGCAGCTAAAGAACACTCAAAAATCAAAACAAATTACAACATGTTATGGATAACTAGCTAATCATATCGATACAACAAGGATGTATTGTGTTGCAACAATTCATTTCCTTCGTAAGGAGCATTTGCCATGGATGATTTAGGAATTGTTATTCATAACTGTGATCAGCTAGCCCTGATGTCAAGTATTTTTTATCTTTGCTCATAATAAACATTTCTTATGCTGTGTCTGCACTGTATTCCAGATCTAATACTGGACTCTATGATCATGTGCGTGTTAATTATTTGTGTATCTGCATGCTTTTTTCTCTCCTTTGCTGTTTTTACTTCTTTCCTGAGCACGCAGAAACAATGATGTGTGATTCTGGGAACAAATTAGATATTATCAGATACCCATGTGAATATTTCTTGGCAATTTTTGTTCCCCATGAGTAAGTACTTTGTTGCTGGCTTATTTAACAGCCAATAACTCACCCTCACTCTCTCCTACCTTCAGTGGCTGTTTCCTCTTTATATGGCAGCTAATACAAAATAGTGTACCTTGATGTAACACTTACACATAAGCAATTTGAGCTGGGTAATTTAGCAGATTAATGAGACCAGCAAACAGGCATTTAAAACTGAGGTATATCTGTGGCACTCATTCTTGATCTACTTAGTCAACATGGACTTGGCCACTCACCTTTCCCAGTGGACTCTTCCCAGTCACATGATAAATCATCTTTACTCAAATCCTTCTTTTTAAAGATTCCCTCTCAGCCTTACTTGATAAAAGTCCCAGGCATCTGACAGCATGCTTGGAACCAGATACAAGCTCCCTTACTCCAACACGGACATTATATTTACCCACTCACTCTGGCTGTTGATTAATGTTCCTTCAGCTTTGAGCCTTTGAGGGATTGTTATAGTGTGACTTCTGCTCTCAACAAAGCATAAAATTGGATCTAACACTAAAGAGCTGCTATATAATACCATCCTGTTTTCTGTCCAGAGGACTGATTTGCATGGACCACTCCAGACCAACATGGGAACAGGGTTTAAAATGCAATAGTAGATTAAGACAGAATATGATACCGATGCTAAATACAATTTATAAAGCAGAGGTTAAGCTATCTAAAGAAATATGACTTTAATGAATACATGCTGTTTCTTCTGTTCTGTTTCTGCATGAAAAGCAGAACATGATTCCAGACAACATATGGAATTCTACACACTATTTGAAACAGTTTTTAACGCTCACCCAAAGTATACAAAGTGCCTATTACACATGAAACATACTGCCCAGTTAAGGCACTAGTGAGTCCATAAACATTTGAGAGGGATTTTGAAATCTGAAAGTGAAGATAGCAGATCCAATTACCAACCAGGGGTTTAACACCAATGGAAGTTTATTTTACTGGCATTATGGTAGTACCTAGAAGTCCAGAGAGTGGGAAGAGGATGGGAGGAGAACTCAGCAAGATGGGAAGAAGGCCTGATTGCCACATCAAGTATCCATCTCCATTTTTGCTATATTGAGCACCCTTTACATAATCCAGCAATTAAACAGAAAAAACACACATTTGTGGCTCCCCTGAGGCAGTGAAAAATAACTAATGTACATGTGCAACGGCGTTCCTTTTTGCAAGAAATTTCATTAGGCTATTTCTGTTTTGAGCCAAAATACAGCACGTCGGATGGCAACAGCTCTGAAAGTGGCAAGACTGGATCGGGAACAAACGGATTTGGAATAAAGTTATAAACAGGAATCCTGTTGATATTTCAAGGCCTCTATGGAGCGTGAAAGATGACAAAGCCTGTCATTAATTACATTAAGGAAAAAGCAGATGGCCCCCTGGATTTGCCATAATCCTGGCCCCTTTTATGACCAACACAGTGCCATGCTGGCACCTCCCCTGCCTGACTGATGCTGCTAACATCACATTTAGTCCCACAGCCAGCACTGGTGCTGCTGAGGGTCTATGTAACTTCTTTGTCCCTATCAAAGATCTGAGTTACAAATATTTTTCTGTCCCTCTCAGGCATTCACATGCCAGAGGCTTAAAGAAGGCAGAGCTGCAGTGTCTGCTAGTCCCTGGCTGCTGAACCACGCCAGCTGCAAGCACACACAGAGCCTAAAGATAAATAAAACTTAGGTAACCAGTATTGTCAAACACAAGTGTTCAGAAGCCTAAGATAATGTTCAGCAAAAAGGAAGTTCTTTGGCATGTTTTTCTGCATTCTCAGCGTTTCCTTCTTTGAAAGCCCTCGGTGTGCACTCCAACCACAAAATCTGAAATGTCTCTCAAGGTCTATGATCTTTCTTAATCAATGGAAGGAGAGACATTCACATTTTCACTTCATCCCAGAAGTACTGACAAGCCCACTGACTACCAGCAGATTCCTGCTAAGATCACTGCAGCTGGCAGTGCTGAAAAATTTAGAGTTGCAGTATAAGTGAGGGCTCAGCTCTGTTTGTGCCTTTGGCTGATGAGCTCACACCACAGGGAAATCACATGGAGATGGCCATGTATGCCAAGGGGATGGGCTCCCACACAGGACACAGGCAGTGCCATGTGCCATTTGGGGCTCCAGCCTGTTTTTCATATCCAGAGCCTAGGGCAGAATGGCTCTGGACTGTTTAAAACTTTTTGCTGACACAAGTCCTCCCTAACAAGGGGTTGACATTGCATTGTTTCTTGGAATGCAAACATACATATTTGATTTTCCACACTTTCCTTCTTTCTCTCTTCCAGCCACTTTCTACCTCGTGCTCATTGTCAGCACCCAACCATCATCCCTCTAAAACTGTTTTCCTGCATTAATAAAGCTGGAAAAATGTTAACAAGATTTTATTATTATTATTATGAGATTACAGTTCACTTGTGAATCAAAGTTGCATTAAGGGTCTGATTCTGACACCCCCAAAATCAATTGTGATTCCATTCAATGAAACCAAAAGGTCTTTCTCTCATTGAGTCATAACTGAGTCTGGTGACCATTTATTATTCATAAGTATGATCTGGGACAGGCTGATAAATGACCCCTAACCATCCCACTCAATTTCAAAAGGGGAAAGAACCAGTGTGGGCTGATTAACAGCTCCAGCAATCTCAAGTCATGCTAACCTTACCTTTACAGGGATAGGGAGATGCCTGATGAGCATAATGTTTATATAACAGAGCAATTATCTTTGTAACATGGATTATTTCAGACACATTCACTCTAACTAAATGTGGTGGGAGAACAGCATGGGGCTGTGGAATACATCTGACACAGCATGTAAAATTGATAGCTGGGGGGCTGTACTGTTGGGCTTGCTTACAAAACACAGGTGGAAATGATCTGAATGGCAAACTGCATGAGGCAGCACACAGGTAGCCTCTGTGCAGAGGGCTGGGCCATGGGGAATTCATGTTCCTTTAACTTAAGTTGGATACTTGCATTAGAGAAGCAAGAAATGGTGAGATTGCTGGCTGGGATGGGCAAAGTCCTGCTCAAAACACACCGAGTACTGGCTTGAAATAACTTGATTATCTTTGCCTTAATTAGCCAATAAAAATCTGGATCTAGAGTGCGCTCACCTGCCTGGGTAGCCCATTAAGCATTCTGAACGATGGTGAAGGAATTCAATAAAGCCAGAAAATTACTAGTGAGAGGGCATAACTCAAAAAGACGTGAATGCAGAAGTCAATGACTATGAGAAGCCTTCAGGGACACAAATGGGCTGCAAACAGGAGATTGATAAATTCAGTAAAAGAGGGGGAAAGCAAAGGGAAAGAAACTCTGCTCTGTAGAGGCCAGCAAAGCACTACTGTTAGGAGTGTGCAAAGAAGAAAGAATGCTGAATGAAAATCAGGAGCTGAAACATCCCATCAGATGCTTGGCTGCAGGGAAAAAGCCATTACAATTTGGCAGCATTTGGGCAGTGACATGGGGCAGCCTCACTTTCTGGCCCAGCAGAACTCATGTTCCTCCAGCACCTGGGGGCAGAGGGCAGCCCACAGGGCAGACCCTGCTTTGCCTCTCACACTGCAGCATGGGCTGTGAGATGGATGGCCCCAGGGAGGGGGTTGCCCTTGCTCTCAAAAGTTTCCTATACATTTCACCTATGTTACCTGAAAAAGCTTTCAGCTGACTGCTAAGATGGTGCCTTCTCCCACAGGATGTTGTCTCCATAGGGAGCAGAATGTGGCTGACCCATCCATGTATGGCATTTACACCCTCCTCCTTGAGAGCCGCCCTCCCACACTTGTTCACATCCTTCATGCAGTTCAAGTAATGAGAGGGAAGCAGATAGCAGCAGTGACCTACTTCCAGCCTCCTTCCTTCAGGAAGCTGTCTCATCAAAAGCTCTCCATGAGCCCAGCTCAGCCTCAGAAATCCAAACAAAGCAGAAGTGTAAAACGCCAGAGCAGGTTGCTCTGAGTGCCTCTGAGTGGTCCACAGTGCCTGAATGAATAGAGCCCATTAAGAGATATAAGAAACAGGACAGTAATTTCACTAAGGAAATCCTGCATGAAGAAAGTGATTCTCCTCCTGCAGCCCAACCCCTGTGGACGTGGCGAGCACTTCTCCCTGGGAGCTTCATGCTGCACTGGGATTTAACCCAACAGAAGTTGCAGCAAAGCAGGTCATTTAGGAATTGAGAAACCTGCTCAAAAGAAAAAGTTCTGGATTTAAGGCAGAGGATCAGTGATAGTAAACCAAGGAGGAGAGGCAGAATAAGAAAAACAGAACTTCAGAAAAAAAAACAACAAATAAAACCCAACAAATGTGCTTTTAAGTGATCTCAGCTGCACCAAGTAACACACACCAGCTGCTACAAGGTGCAAACTGAATGTCTTGGGCAGATCAACAACAACTTGACCAGTTCTGTTCAATTATGACCAGGGCTGCACCTAAGATGTTGCCAGTAGATGGTGTTTTTATTTTAACCAAATCATTCCCTGAAGGTTGCTGGTGTTGCCACTCACACTGCTGTCCTGCTCCGTGCACATCCTGCTCACTGAACACACTTTGCTTCTATTTTCTGAATTTCTCCCCTCACTGTGCTATCCCTTTGTGAAATGCCACAAGGAGGATCACCCTGACCAGCATAATATGAATGTCTGGATCACTGATAATATGCTGTCCATAGTTAAACATCAAATCCTTGCACTCTTGCTGTTAAACATAATTCCATGCTAACTTTCATAATTTGAGCAGTAGAAAAACCAGGATCTTTCCTCATTTTACTGGCACGATACATCAGCCCCAGGTTTACCTCTGCTGTAGGATAACACAAGCCCACACACCCCAGACCAAGTGGATGCAGCTTGAAGCCAATGGATTTCAGTGTCCTCCTGACGTGCAGCACTATTTCAGAGGCACCTCAGCTCAGGGTTTGGTTCTTATTTATGTTTATGGTAGATTTCAAGAAGTTGTGTGACAGTGTTTCATTTGCTTTTATCTTACACAAGCTTATTCAACTCCCTTCACAACCAAACAGACATTTTTATGGTTCACTATGGCTACAACTTATTAACTAAGTCATACGAAACATGAATGCACTGTATTAACACTTCAAGGCTTGGTCTTTCCCAGTCCAGGTGACATTTGCTACCACTACTCCACGTGCTATCCAGATAATCCCACACACTTGGTGTTCCTTCAGAGGGAGACAAGGGGTGAAAATTTCTCAGAACAAAGGTCAGTTTACAGGAGAAGACAAAAAGAAAAGCCAAGAACCAGGAAATACAGGTCTACTCAGCCACAAGTGTTGTGTGTTTGGCACGGGCCAAAGGCATCTCAGAATGCTGGAGCTACTGACAACACACCTATTTTCTTCCCCTCTATCTGAAAATGTATAGCTAATTGATCATACAATCAAATGGAACAGTACTCAAGATTTCATACTACGAGCTCCACAACTTTTCCTTTGTTTCAAAATGCACAAACCACTTGTTCCTCACGGGGTGTCCAACACAATTCTTGCAATTCAGTTCATAGCAGACAAGCTCTGAGTTGCATTCCCTTTTGTAATTGCCTCCACCATGTTATGGCTTCATGCTCAGCTGAAACATGTGAAAGACAAAACTCTAAGGCTGCTGTAAGGAGAAACAGCTCCGACATGTGAATAGACATGGGATCGTGCTGCAGGTGTGTTGTCCTTATGTTTTAGATGTGTTCAGTCCCAAAGGCAGCAGGACTGGAAGGAGTTTGTTCACACCTAGTTGCAAAAGATCTTATGAACAAGCCTGACATGACTCAGGGTTAAAAGGGTATCTATCTGAATCTTAAAATCATCTTCAGGTAGATTTCTCATTCTGTTTACTCTCAAGCAACATCTTTCAATCAGGTGTAGCAACCAGTAGAATAAAATAGCCTCAGGATCTAGCCCTTAATGCCCACTTGGCATACTCTGACACTCACTTGCAATTATTTTCCTTTCCTAACTTGAGATACAAAACGTCCTGTCTGCCAAGAACAGCCCAGCAGACAGTTATGCCTGTCTTTGCTTGATGCTGAATGATTTTCCACTGTAGATTCATTATGTCATTGAATTCAGTCACGGGAATATTAACATTTTCACACATGTGGGAACTCATCTTGTGAATGCAAAGCTCATTTATTACAGTGATTTCTTTAGAGGCTGTGCTATGCTCATTTTATAATGTGGCTTATAGTAAGGACAGATTCTGAACTGGTGTAAATCAACATAAATCGAAGAAAGCATGCAAATCTACCTGAAATTTGAAGTTTACAGCCAAGACTGTTTATGGCTGGTAATTAGTATTTTAGTGTGGTTTTTTTTCCTGGTGTCTTGAGTAATTTAAAATCTAATGTAATAAGGGAAGCTTTGGGACTTTGTAGCAGAGTGGCTTTGGATTGCTTACTCTGAACTCAGGCATTACTCAGACAAGCTTGAGCAGTTTAAAGAGAGGGGGCATCTCCAAAGCCACACTGCATGATGAATACAGCTCCGGACCCTTGGGCTGCTGCACTGAAGGCCAAGGAAAGTAACAACTATGTTCTCATTCTCTCTCCTCAAACAACAGAAAGTAAATTAGTTTAGACTTAAATGTTAGCAATACTTTACAGTTACTGCAGCATCATAATTAGGGGTTTATTTTTATTTGGGAATACAATACTGGTATGCCTAAAAAATGCAAACTTGTCATGTCTGCGAAATGTTCAGCAAGTTAATGCTGCTAGTTTTATTCTGAGGACAAAACATGTGAAGAGTTTTAGTAGATGTTCCTAAATTTGTGCAACAAGAGAAAATGAAAAGCCATCAGCTGCTGCTTTGAGGACTTATGTGCAATTATTTTTCCCTTAGAATATCAGCCACTAATTATCTGGGTCAGCAGAAGAGGGAGCTACATTTTTATTAAGAAGCTGAATAAGACCGCAGCTCCTTCCACACACGTCATTGCTATGGGCTAGTCTTAAAACAAATAATTACAAAAAATAGCTGCTGTGTTGGATGTGTAAGGGATGGCCTCCCTGGTGGCTGAAGAAAGAAAGCCCAGTAAAATGCTGCTTTGGAGCTTCTGGAAAAGGTGATGAATTTAAAGTTTCAAAGAAAGCAGATGAACTGATTCAAACAAATTGATCTTGCTTGCCATGAGAAGGTAGATATTAAAGATGGTGATTCTCTTGAGTTTTATACCTTACGCCGTCATTGACACAATGGTAAAGTAACATTATAATTTGGCTTAATTCTACACGAAAAATCAAGCCCTACATATATTTGAGTATTCTCTTAAGCTTATTTTAAACACTGATTTCTCTCTAATGTGCAAGAACAAGGCATCTGATTGTATCTTTTAACTTACATTTTATCATGTCATAGAGCAAGGTCTCCCTCTCAGCTGGAGCTGTTCTTTTCATGGAGGAGGAATGCAGTTGAGCACCCAAGACAGACAAGGTAGGCCACCCATAGCTGGCTTCATTTGCACCTTACAGTACCTATGTCCTGCTACTCAGAACTGCACAGCAGTGCTCATGTAGCAACAGGACAAAATCTCAGCTTGGAAACTTATCACTCAATAGGGAGACATGAGCAGGTAGCTGAGCATGCTCAGGCTCTGCCTGATGGCACGTGCTGCTCACCAGCAGAAACACAAGCTCCTCATGGCTGCAAAAGAAACCAGTGGGTAAGAGCATGCTTTTCTAGCTTGCAGGCACATCACATCTGGGGAGGGAAGGAAAGAGAAGGGCCTACAAAGCGTTAAGAAGAAACAAGGCTGACAGCAGCAAGAAGGAATATCCTCATTGCTGCTCCCTCTCTGTAGAGCAAAGATCTGAGATATGAGACAAGTCCAACACGTGGCCAAGAAGTTAAACAGCAGAAGTTCCTCAACCATCCAAACAGACAGTCAGTATTTTCAGTCAAATCTCATTACTTCTCGATGTCTGAAATTCACACAAATGAAGTGGAAGTAAGATCAAAAACAGTATAGGGGCCCGTATGGCTCCTCAGGCTCATGAGAACACAATTATCAATGATCTACACATCTCTAGTGTGCCTCCAAATGTGTAAACTACTAGCAACATAGCAAAACTACGTGCTAATCAATTAATTTGGCCATGGAAACCCAGTGTCCATCATCGCTCAGTGCATCTAGTGAATGAAATTCCACCCCAGCCAGGCCAGGGCTCTACGCACAAGGGTCAGATTCTATTGGAGGCTCCAACAGTTACATCTGCAGAGGCTCAGCCAGGGAGTAAGGTGCTTTCCAAACCGACAGCCCAGATCCACAGATTAGGGGCTAAATGAGGCCCAGTCAGAATACCTGACCTCTACAGAAAGAGTGTCATCTTGTTTTTTTCCATACAGTCATCCACATGTGATCAACGTGCTGGCCAGGGCCAGACTACATGCCTTGCAGCCATAGGCTGCTACAAGTACAGGCACCGTGAGCTGCCTTTGTGCACAGCACCGCAGCAGTCGTGCATGGAGCCAGGGCTGCCCACAGCTCACGCTGACCTCTGCCAGCCCCACGCTACCCCTGCAATACCTGCAGCACCGCTGTCCCTGCTTGCAAGGCACTGCTGCTGTGCAGACATGCTGCAGCTCTTGGCGCATGTGGGGCATGCATGAGGTGCTGCAGCTGGGACAAGAGCCCTCTGCAAACAGTTGCAGTGGGGAGCAGTGCAGAACCAGCTGTATTGGTATTACCAGGGACTTTCCATTATCTGAAGTGTTCCAGCTCCACTCTACCTCATAAAACAAAGCTGGCTGTGTTACTAACCCTCAGCATTGGGAAACCATAAAGCAGGAGTCACACACACATAAATCACACCTAAATGCCTCCTGGGTTTTGAGCCTTTAAAGCTCATGTTTTCAAGTTCTTCTCTGTAATCATAAGAAATCAAAACTCTTTTTCTTTTTTTTTTTTTTTTTTTAACATGAAAATTGAAACACTTTCCTCACCACTGGAATACATAAGGTGAAACTTTAACCAAGTAACACAAGACTGAAGATGAGCTCCTAATGACTGACAATGCCGCGGGGACTGAGGGCCCATGGTGTCTTGTGGGGTGCAGACCTGAGCTCCCCCTGCACCGGGATTTGGGTGCCTCAGCCCAGAGGACCTAATCCAGAGGCTGAGCTGTGAGGCAGAGCCCTCTAGTGCAGCACACTACAGTTATTTTGCCCACCTTACGCTCACTTTGTTCTCATATGATTGAGCAAAACCCTCCCACTGCCCTGATTTTAAAGTGGCTCTGTGGTGGGAGCCTCTAAGTTAACAACAAGTCCAATTACAAACTCCTCTTTGTTGTACTGCAAAACCACCTCTTCAGAAATTCAAGATGTATCCCACAACACACGAGGCTCTAACACTTGCAAGCAAATGGTAGTCTTTGGGTATGCATCTGGGTCATTATATCAGCAAAGCACAGCAGCACAATGGGGCTAGTGCCTTGCTGTCTATGGGGTACTTTTAAGCAAATACTTCAGCCGCAGATAGTAAATATGGCTTCAAAGCAGAACTATATCTAACTGTGAAATAGCTGAGTCAGGTGCATTTAGTAAAGTGCAGCAAGCCAAACACTAATTACAGTGCGGTTGCACCTAGATTAGTGTTACATCTCACGTATTTTTAAAGTAGGATTAAATCAGTGCCAAATTAATTTGATGAACCTACGTTAGCTTCATCCAAAAGCGTTTTATTGTGGCTAAAGAAGAAAGGAGCAAGAGATACGGAGAGCACTGGAAGATCTGCTGCTCATTTCTGAGAATCAGCACTAGGTTTTCCAGGAGCTCTGACTAAGTGGCTGAAAAGTTTAGTCACTCACAGGTGTTTTGCTGCCATCTGTCAACAGCTGATTATTGCAAACCTGTTTACTCAGTCTAGGGCAGTGTGAGAGAACTCGCTATCTTTGCTCAATCTCTTTATACAGATCCTGAGCATCTTCCCCCAGAACCAAACCACCTCAGGGCTTTGGGAAATTGCAATCCACATCCCGAGATGAGCTTCGCAGCTGGCCCCTACCTCTGTGAAGTTCCCGAACTTCAATTCTGGCTCAGAGTCCTGAATTTGGAGACTTAATTATAGCACTGTCATTCAGAGCAAAATCTTCACAGGCTGGGGTATTGCCATTACTTGCCAGATGCATCCACACCCTGGTACTGATTACATGCATTACTGACCTCAGCTGAACCATGAGAACAATAAGGCTAGCCCTGGTCAGGAATCTTTCTGACAAAACCTGGCTTCACTCGAAGGCACAGACCTGAATCAAATGCACCTCAGAGACACTTTCAGCGTGCACTGAGCCCAGACAAGTCACGGGCAGGCTTGGTGTGACAGCTGCCTGCTCACCCTCCGTGGCTGAGTAAGGACTATCAGGCAACAGAAGAAGGCACACTGCTGGCTGCCCTAAGGCCTGGACCAATGTGGAAACTAACTTCTGCTTGAACTGAACTTCAGCACATGCCAAAGGGCTTTGCAAAGTTGGGCCAGAGCTGCTGGATGGAATTGGACACCAAGTACGTTTTCTTACACTTGTAGATACAGAACACTTGAAAATCTCCCAAGCAAATCGATAACCTGGCCATAAATAAAGATGCAGCCTGCTGCTTCTGATCATCACCACTGGATTCCTGTAATGTGAACAGGATTTCATTAAACACATTTTTGTACAGGAGCACCTGTAACTACTCAGAGCATCTTTTCATGCGCAGCCTTCAAATAGGACTCTCAGCCTTTCCCTTCTATGTGCATGCAATGCAGGGTATGTTTCAATCTGATTATGTTACTTTAAGTAGTGAAATTCTAATCTTGCTCAACAAGCTCTTTGCAGAGTGGATGTGGCGACATGCTGGACATCAGTCCTATCAGAAGATATACACATAGCCCTGAAACTTTCATGGCTTTCAGCCTCTGCTTCCTCGAATCACCAATTTCATCAACAACACAAAGGGAAGTTAGCCATGAAGGAACAAACTGCACGAAGAAACAATGAGCAGAAACCAAGGTTCAGCACCACTGCACCTTGCCATGCAGCACTAACCCACCAGCAATACTTTCATTTGATTAGATTGATCTGCTGGCTTCTATTCCATATGGCTGAAGCCTCAAACCATTACGACCTATTGAAAATAATTGGTAATGACAGTTTCAAGTTTAATATTTAATACAGTGGTTAAACGGAGTCGTACTGTTTGTGGTTAAAGTTTTCCATTGACTAACAAGCAAGTCCAGAGCAAAATGCATTCTTTCTCCAAGCTGTTACATTAGCTGAAAGCTGAACACTGTGTTACTCATAATAGCTTCAAACCTTTTCCGAAAAATGGATCCCAAAGCCAAGCCAAATATTACATTGATTTGTGGTTTATTTTTTTCTTCTTATTACCAGAGGACAGTCTCTTTACTAGCTTTGAGAACCGCTGCAAGGTGGACGGGCAGACTGGAAGGCATTTCTTGGCCATTTCCATCTGCTCCTCTGACCCCCCAACCATGCCAGCTCCCCCCACTGTGAGTTTTGCCATTGGTCAGCACTGGGTTAGCAACGCCTGCAAGGAAAAGGAGATGGGACCTCCCTGGTCTGCAGCTGGCATGTTGTGACATGGCCATCTCAGAGAAGAAGCCTTCTGCTCATTGCTCTGCTTTCTGCACAATGATGAACACAGAGGGCTGCGGAAGCGCAGGGCTTGAGCAGCAGTGGGATATCTTAAAGTAATGACAAACATACGGAGCTTTGTCCTGCAAGGGCTCACCCACCTGTACAAATTTTGGGTCAGGTTACCTGGTGTCTCGCCAGTAGCTTCAAAAGAGCTTTATTTATTTACTCTAGCCAAGAATTTGGTGCTCTATTTTTTAATCTGCCCACATCTTTCACCTCCTCCTGTAGCGCTTCTTCTCCCAGTTTTTTTTTTTTGTTTTTTTTTTTACCATTAACACTCCCAGTTCAGGATGATTATTACATTAACAGGGA
Source organism: Coturnix japonica (assembly GCF_054131305.1). Lineage (NCBI taxonomy): Eukaryota > Metazoa > Chordata > Aves > Galliformes > Phasianidae > Coturnix > Coturnix japonica. The sequence goes on along the minus strand of NC_140668.1, from coordinate 25,733,687 downwards.
TTCCAGCCGAGGGTGGGGCTCACTCCCAGCAAATTAGTCAATGCGGAGCTCCACTCCCCTATGGCTTGGCTCCCACTGTATCTGAGCAGGCTTGTACACAACGCAGCCGCTGCAGGGACTTACTGGAAGGAGACCCTTTGTGCCATTTGTGAGTTCAGAGATGGGACAGAAAGAACACCTGAACTGCTCAAAGAACACCAACATTCACTAAACACTTTTACCAGTGCCAGATGCTGCTTCTGGAAAACTTTCCTGCTTGCTTGCTTTGGTATAATGTGCAGAAACCTCTATGGACTGTAGATAAAACCAGAAGCACACCCCAGGGACCAAGTCCTCTGAAGAGATAAGTACCTTCCCAAATGTATTAACTGCCTTTGTCTCTAATTCTATTGCACATCTGCAAGATATTCAGTGCCAGACTCTGAATTCTTAGAACAGGGTTTGCCAGCATCAACTATTAGTACTAGAATTTGGCCTTACAAATTCTTCACCATGCTGAGACAGGTGATTTGAGAATGTACACCCAGAGAAATGAGGCTTCTAAATATATAGTGCAAATTTCAATAAAACCTCAGACATATTAAGGAATAACTCACTCATCCCAATTGCAGTGTAACTGTCCCTTATCCCACCTCCACATAAGAATACAATCAAATGAACTTTTGGAACTAGAAGGTCAAGCAAGACTAGCTTCATAGATCCCAAGGTGGGAGAAGAAAGTGATTTTATATCACTGAAACTTCTGAGGCTGCACATTATAATAGAAAGATCAATTGACCAAAAAGGGAAATAAGATTGCTGGGTGGACCCGAAGCTTAAAATGGACTTAGCATTGTTTTTGAACTTATTTAGAGGCATGATGGAGAAATATGGCTTTGTTTCCATTTATAAACATCCAAAATGACAACCTGAATTTAGGACTTGACAAGCGCCAGACTGACTTAATTGGAAACAGCAGGACTGTATTCTTAGCTGAGACATAGGTGTGCCACTGCTGCCACCAGGCTATCTGCTGCAGCTGCCCACAAAGTTGGCTGGAGAGAACCAAGATGGGAAAATGCACCATCAGATCTCTTTGGTGTTCATCTGGGCCCTGATCTTCTCAATTGCATCTGTACCTACTGGCTCTGCCACTGGCTCACATTAGGCTGGTATTTGGGGTTTATTTTGCACTGAAGTCAAACAGTGAAGAACCCTACTCAGAATGCTCAAGAGATAAAATGAAAAAATAAAAAAAATAAAAAAAAGGCATTTGAGGCTATTTACTTGGTATCAAACATACTTATTGTAGACTGAGACAGCTTAGTCAGGAATTTGCACCAGATTTCTTCTAATTGGACAAAGAGCTGTGTAATTCCTGTGCATTGGCTATACGGCAAAATACGATGTGAAAGGCTATTAACACCTCTCTTTCTGAAGTTTTCAGAGAGCAGCTACAATTACTTCCCTGAATTTTACTGAAGACTGAGGTTTCTCACTGCCATCTGACCCAGGGTGTGCATCACCCTGAAGGGCGCCAGGTGAGGGGCTGTGGCTGGGTTTCCAGCCTGTGTTCTCCTGGAGCAGCTCTGTGGGATTTGGACCTTGGTGACCAGATAAGCACTAGCAGTAATGCCTGCACTTCCATGTCACAAGATGCCAGCAGCACCACAGGTAGGGAGGCCCAATTACTCCACATTTTCTGGACAGCTTTAGAAAGCCACATGCAATTCCTGACTTGCTCCTTAAGAGTTCCCCCAAACTACATCATGTAAAATAGACCAAGTAAGAACTGAAATTGTTAGTGAGTCTAAATAATATCTTCCTTTTTTACCTAGTCACGGAGGGGTTTGCACCTTGTGCACCATACAAATCCGATTTAAGCTCTCAGAATAGGTTCTAAGTAGGACTTAAGTAGTGCAGGGGCCGTTAGGCTGACCCTCTACACTGGGGTTAATTTCATCCAAAAGCTTTTCCGAGAGATAAGGAAACAATCTTTCATGTACAAAGTGCTTGAGGAAACCAAGAAACAGCAAAAGAATCTGCCTGCTTTGAAAGCTTTGTATCTCACCTCTACACTCAATAGAGAGATGTGTTGTGTTGACGTACTGTAGATTATACCTTAGCCAAACGGTGAAGTTAAAAGGAAACAGGATCTCTTGACACTGTTTTAGACAACCCATAATACGGCACTATCATTAAACGAAGTTTACAAAAGGGTTCTATTTACATGTCTGCAGAAAATAGAACAGGGCGCAGGATGCTGATTGCAGTGTAAATGTTAACTGAAGGACTGAACGGCACTCTCTGGGCATTTGGAAAATCCAGTGCAAACAAAACAAAGAGCAGAAGATGGTCTCATTACCCAAAGCAGCCTGCATCCCGACAGCAGGCTGGCTTTAGGTGGAAACGGAGCAGCATTTGCTGCTGATGGAGGGCACCATTGGGATTCACAAGGGAGATTCAGCAATTCAAAAGATGGGCACGGGGAGGAAACTGTGCTGAAAGAATTGTGTCTAGACATAACTCAGCTTATCTACTGGCTGCTTCCAGCAAAGGAGTTGGTGGAGTCAGAAATTAAAAGTGGCAATGCACACCTGTGTCATCAGTGTCTTGGGAGGGAAGTACTGTTTTCATGGGGAAAAAAATACCCCACTGTCATTCATTCAAATCTGGGTCATTATATGTGTGTGAATGTCTATCACCTTCACACTGGAAAGGTGAGGGTTCATGATGGACAAGTGAATTCACACCTGTTTTGTTTCTGGAGTGCTTTGGCACAGAAAGGGAAAACAGATGGACAGGAAATCTCAATTCTAGACAGTTTTCCAGATGAAGAAGAAATTCCCTTTTGGCAGGAGACAGATGAATTCAGGTGGATATTAATTGCTTCATATTTCAGTTGCAAAAAATGCAAAAGGAACATAAACTCAGATTAGTATGGGTAAAAAGTTAAGAGCAGAGGGCCAAGAGACAGATTATTTACAGACTGGAATTATTTATGGACAGTGCTGCATCCTTATTTTCTCTTACTTGTGAAAACATTTCCAGCAAGGCTGCACACCAAGGCCCACTGTAGAGGTGAATGCTATTTGTGACTTCAGCTGTTTGTAACTGACTGTTTTTACCCACACACTCAACCCTAAAATGACCTCAATTCATGACTAATAGAGGGCTGAACTGAAAGTGGCGCTTAGAGGAGAAAGCTCTGCATTGCCCAGAAACAGCAAGCACCAACTTGTGCTCCATCATTCAGCCAGAGGAGCCAGGGCACTAATATCAACCGTGGCTCTTGGCCCCTGTTGGTTATAGGGAAGTCCATAGAGCCATGGTTTGTACTTGGCCAAGATTTAACAGAATTGGACCCATCTGCAAGTTTAGACATTACCCTGAGAGACCGAATTCAATGCCTTGTTTTATGTTATTATATAGCTATTAAGAGCCAGCCCTGCAAAGATCTGCAGCGAACAGCTTTCCTCAGAGGAGCACTTCTCTGTGAGGCCTTTATATCATAGATGTGCTGTGTCACAGGCTGCAGTATCATGTGTAGCAAACACACTGTCATTAACCACCCTTTAGCAGGTAATAGGGTGAAACATGTCAGTGAACCATAAACCCAGACTGATTTAGAAGATAAATTGTAATGGCCCAGAAGTAGCTGTTACGGTCTTTTCCTGTCAATACTTCACCTTTAAAAAAATTCCCTAAATACTTATTAATACTATACAATGTAATGGCTGTCAATAACATTTATTTTAAGTAGTCCCCAAACACATTACATAATCTGCATTTAAAAAGTCCATCTCGCCAATATCTGAAGCAGGCACAGAAGAGTCTCTAATGCTCTTTGCTCCTCCACATTAACCCTTCTCCACTGATTGATCCACATCTTGCTGCGCTGGGAGGTGAGAAGACATGAGGGGCAGAAATGTTAGGAGCAGCTGCAAGTGGCTAAGAGGGAGTTGATCGCTCCTGCTCCCTGCCCTACACCCTCTTAGCCCCAAAAGCCAACTGTACCCTGGGCTGCATCAAAAGAAGCATGGTCAGCAGACCAAGGGAGGTGATCCTGACCTTCTGCTCTGTGCTGGTGAGCCCTCACCTGGAATACTGTTTCCAGATGTGGAGTCTTCAGCACAGGAGAGAAAAAGACTTGTTAGAGTGTGTCCAGAGGAAGGCCACAAAAATGATCCAAGGGATGGAACACCTCTCCTATAAGGACAGCCTGAGAGAGCTGGAGCTGCACAGCATGGACAAGAGAAGGTTCTTGAGGAAACCTGAGAGTGGCCTTTCCGTGTCTGAAGGGGACTTTAGGAAAGATGGGGACTGATTCCTTAGCAGGGTCTGCTGTAACAAGACAATGGGAAACAGTTTCAAACTAAAGGAGAGGAGATTTACCTTGGATATAAGGAAGAAGTTTCTTACAAAAAGGGTGGTGAGGCACTGGAACAGGTTGCCCAGAGAGGTGGTGGGCCATGAAATGGGGTGTGAATGAATGGCAAGGCGCAGCATGGCAAGAGAGACACCTCACAGCAGTTCTGTGGCCCAGTAATGTGTTGCAGCATTCACAAGCCAGCAGCAAGCCTAAGCAGAGGCTAGGCCCTTTCTCAGTCCTATCTGAGATGATGGTTTGGTGATTTAACTAACAGTATCTCAGTGGTGCTACACACGGGCTCCTGCCTGGCATGCTAACAGCTGGCTGATCTGGGCATGCACACAACCCAGCTGGCATTGCCAGTGCTAAGATTACTGCTGGTTACGAGGTGAATGAGTGGCAAATACCGCGATTATGTAAAATGAGGATAATGGTAATTACGGAATAGCTTCAAGAGGGAGGCAGGAGGAATCATTTTTCACATCATAAGTGTTAACTGTTGGTGTTAATTATCAGTGTTTATGACTGCCACTTCTCAGATTAGCAAAGTAAGCAGTGTGTGATGAAGTAGGGCATTACCAGCGGAAGTGAAATCATGCTCCTTGGGGCAACGGCGAAGCCATTGAACAGTCCCTGGTGTCTCAGGTGTCATCTACCTCTGCTGCTCTGACAAAGCAATACATTGCAGTTTTGTATGTCAACAGCACTAAGCATCACAGCTAGGACAAGATCAAATGCTCCACAGCCTCCAAAGAAAAGAGTGATCCTACATCTGTGCCAAAATTTGGACCTATACAGAATTACACCACATATAAAAGAAGTCATACTTAACCCTTCTGCTGGGAGTCAAGACTGATGTGGAAGGTGTTGCAAACCAGAAGCATGAGACACGATTGTGTTACATGAAAGGAGAAGGGGTGGGTTTGGCTGTGGATGGGAGCTGTGGTCCCATTCTCTATCTCCTTAACACACTTTTACTAAGAGCAGGGATGGACGAGGTAAATGTACAACACCAGTGATAGCTCCATAAAGATCAAGCACACCAAATGGGAGCATTTAAAAGTATATCTTAGAATATACCAGCAAAGTTCTTAGGCAGAGGCACTATTTTTCATTACACTGACTGCAAAAAATTATAGACATGATGGGGATCTTGCTAAAGCGGCAGCAGAGCCTCCCATTGACAAAAAAGCCATTAATTTGCAGTGAGCCTGATGGAATATGACAAAATGACACTTCTCCCAGCGCTGGCAGTGATAACTACTAGTTGGAAAGATGCCTGCTAAAGTTTGTATCCGGAGACTGCTGTTCTTCTTCTAAATCTTAGACATTTGGAACACTGTATGAAACACTCCTGCAGTTACAAATGCATAGCTTGAACCAGTGGTTCAGTGTCTGAGTATCAAGGCACTGCTGGGAGCGAGGATGCACTTCTGAAAGAGTTAAATGAAGCAGGGTCAATTATCACTGGAATGTTAACCAGAACTCCCTAGGGCAAGATAAATCAATAGTAAATACAATCTTCCTACAGAAGTGTGTGCCATTTTCAGTTCAGCGTGCTGCAGAGCACACTGCCCTGTTAAATTAAGTAAGAACTGCAATAACATCATGCCATGTAGTAGAAATAGAAGTAGGTGAAGTTTCCTCCATGAACCCAAGGAGTGATGCAATGGCAGCTTGTATGGGCATAATTGTATATTTTGCTAGCATCAAAAATAAAGGTTTTAATGTATTATTAAATTCCTTGCTTGGAGGCAGACATTTGCACACCTACAATTATTTTAATTGCATGTTCCAGATTTTTTTGTTTTTCAGAGTTTTATGACAGAAGCTGAAGTTCAAATGAACAACTCACGACATACTTTCCTGAGTCTCACTACTACGTTTTTCTCTCTGGGTAATGGAGTGGTTTGTTCAGTCTGTTATATTTTTAGTTTTATGGAAAGGTTTTGGAAAAAACTGTGCCAAAGAAAATACGTGTGGTAACCAATATGCAAACTACTCTAAATTAAATAAGTCTGGAGAACAGCAAAGAACAAGTCTGGAAGCTAAAGACTACTCTACAGTCCAGGAAGAGGTGACAGAATTCATGCACTGCCTCGAACCATGCAAAACCATTGACTCACACTGCGGCCTTCAGAGCCCTTGTGAACTTCTGCCTTTGTGAAATGGCAGACTAAGATGAGGATTTAGAACATATTGTTGCCCTGCAGTACCTTTTTTACCTTTTTATGGTCAGTGTGCTGCAGCTTAGCTCTCTGTCACAGCAGGATGCTCATGGGAAAGAGAATATCCTTCTTGCTCACCACACAGTTCACATTTAATCAACATGCAGTGCTTGATACCAACACACCTGAGCTCCTGGAAGGCCAGGAGGAGCCCTACACTGTGACCTGTCTTCTGTTCCTCATTCTACCACTGGATTCTTTCACAACCTGGACATAATCACCAATATTCTCTGTACCAGTTTTCCCTCCCTGAAAAGAGCATGACTACTTTTTTTTTTTTTTGTGGACTCCCCCTCTGTGTCCTCTTCCACCACAGGGAATGGATGCAGACATGCTGGCAGCTGACAGGGACCGCAAAGCTGAAGCCACGATGCTGATACAGCAGTGCTGTTCTGTCCTATCCAAAATCCACTACCTGATCCCACAGATTGACATTTCCCAGGATCTTACAAACAGACAATATCTTTCATCTCCTCTCCACCCTCAGATCACAAGAACTATTAAGACCAGAGCAATTTCACTGATGCCAATGATATTTCTCCTGATTTATAGCAAATTAAGTGGAATGGGAATTGGGTCAGACTCTTGGTGGAGGGGAGGGGTCACACATATTGCCTTTTGCCACCCCCTCCCCTGAGGCAGGAGGCTGAATAGTGAGTGCACATTCTCATGGCAAGGGCACTTCCTCTAAGAAAAAAATATTCATATATACCAAATCTTGAATTTCATTAAGCTTAATGCATTTGCAGCCAATTGAATTTGATAGAAGGCCTTTCCCAGGTAGTATTTAAACTCATCAAGAACACTAATCAATGGTTGGTAGTTAAATGCATTCTTAACTTTTTATGTGCATTGTCCTTGTGCCATGTGCTGTGATGTCTTTATAACAGGATCATTAGGGAACATCACAAAGATTAATAAAAATATGAGGTGAATTGGACACAAGGGGTTCTATTAAATAAAAAAGGATTACAGAGAGACGAGGCTCTGTGGTTTTTAGGGATATAGTATTTTAAGTGGATTTTGCTACGTTTGTTGGCTTTTTTCTTAGTACTTCCTTTCATAGTTGTACTGAGTTGATGTAAAATAGGTTGGTCTCAGGGTAAGCCTAGAGTTAGGAGGAGAAAAAAAAGCCTACTTTCCCAAGCTTTTCTGTTTCTATTCTCCCTCCTGGAAAGAACATGAAAGCCAGGACTTAAAATACACGGCAGAAATTAGAAACAACCTTTTGAACTGTTTCTACCCAAAAGCAGAATTTTCAGCCGCAAAATGTCATTGATCCATTGATACACGTCTTAGAGGAGACTCCACATAGTGCAGGAAGATGAACAACACTTCAAGCACAACCTGCCTGGCTCTAGGATCAACTCCCTGGGCCAGCTGATGGCAGGACAGGAAGGTCTCAGGCTCACTCCAGCTGCCCCAGTAACACCAGCAGCTCTCCTGGCAGGGCTGTGCTGAGCAGCCCTGGGCAGGGCACTGCGCCTCTTCGTGCCTCAGTTTCTCAATGTATAATGAGGAATGATGGCTTTGTCCTCTATCTTTGGATTCTGTTCAGAATGCTACCTCAAATCACATCTCTCGCCACCTATTGTAACACAACACACAATGTAATGAGGGCAGAACTAGTTTTACCCTGTAAATATCCATGTGGTGCAATACTAATAACTTATCATCTGAGGCCAAGTGATAAGCACAGTCTGGGAACCTAGTTGGGACTTGCACCTTGTTCTGGGGTGGAGATTTAACAGTTAACTCCTGCAGCACTATAACAGATTCGCTGATCTTAATTTTCTCTGTTTTTCACAGAAAATCCTCCACACCATCTCTTTGTTTTAGTGAAGTCTTAGCTAGTCTGTTCTAGTTCTGCTGACCTGGGAACAGCTTCAGCAGGCTTAAAGGCACCCAATATTAACATGAAAGACTGTAATCACATCTTCACAGCTGCTAGAGCCCACAGTGTCACTGGGAGTTTGCATGGCTAAAACAGAATTTGCTGTATAATCCATGCACTGTGCTGTTCATGCATGGTAATTATGTAGAGCAAAATCTGTAAGGAAGGAAGCAGCTACATACAGTCTGCTTTTAAAATCTGAAGGGAAAGATTCCTATCTCTACTATTTGAAGAAACCACCTTTGAAGAAAATCACTTCTTACTTCTTTGATGACCAACAACCAGTATGTCACCAGTGGCTGAATTTCACAGCGCTCTCTCTGAGCATCTCTGTTATTTAAGACTGACAACTATCAACCTCCTCCTGTGTTCTCCATTGCAGCTCTTTTCTCTACAGAATCAATTTTTGAAGAAACTCCTCACATAACTAAGAGGAACGCATGCTGGTAAAGACATGATGAAGTTTAGAACGAACCCCATTTCTTGCTACCAGCATCATATCACTATTTCACATCCTCTCTCCAGTAATCTATACATCACAGAAGATTATGTACCCACGCAGAGAAAGTTATATATACCAGCTTTCCAGTACGACATAACTTATGAAGTTATTCCCCGTGGAAAATTTAAGCAAAACAAAATTGCTGCTGCTACATTTCCTTCCTCCTCCTCCTCCCTTTCCATAGGAGCTGTAATTCAGGTGCCTCAGTGAGTTCTGTGGTCTGCATCTCCTAGGATGTAGTACTTCTGAGATGCTAAAAGCTGTGAAAAGTATGTCCTGCCATTGCAGGAACAACCTGAGCACAGCCCTAGCACACAGAAGACAACAGATGCAAGAAATAAGTGAACACAAGATCCCACTAAGCACTAAGAGTGCACTTACAAATTCAAAAGTCAATGGAGAAGAAAAGGGAGGCTCTGGGGCAAAATGACTTTGATGCCTGAAGCCTCAATAAAAACAAATATGCAACAGAACAAAACAACAAAAAAAAATTATATTGCTACCAACCTAAGCTTAATGTCAGGGAAAGAAAAACAACCAGAAAAGTTTGGAGCAGCTTTGCCACCAATCACCTATGACTAAATTTAGGCCTGACATGGAAAGTCAGATGTTGCTCATAAGAACCGCTTTATTTCTGGCGTCTGTAAGTACCAACTCATCCTGATACCTCTGTCTACTCACTCCACCCCTTCCACACTGTGCCTTGCCCCTCAGTGCTCAAACTGCCCCCCACAAACACTGCTGCCTTTGGCAGGGGGTGCGGTAAGTGGTGAGGGAAAGAAAGAGCCGTCAGCAGAGAAGTGGAGCATTCAGTAGGCGACAGCCTGGTGCTCCTGCTTTTGAGGCCGCTCTTGGGACTCTGGCATTGCCCAACTGGAATATTTCTGCTTTGTTTAACACAGTGAAAAAACATCAGTCGACACCGTAACGTTAAGAGTGGTGGATGTGAATATGACCGATAAACAAACACGTCTTTGTTTTAATAGCGGGGAGTGACTTTATCACAGTTAATTATAGGAATTTACGCTATTTATGTGAACTCAAGAAAGCAGAAAACATTCATTTGTTGGTAGTGTAACTGCTGGGTGGAGGCAGCCCAGATGCATGGAGATGAATACTAGACTGTATCTTGTTTGTCTTGTTATGAACAACTTTACTATGTAAATTTGAACTTCAGTGAATAGCTACTTGGCACATTAGAATGTATAATTATAGACACACAAAAAACAAGGAAAGTGACATTTAAACATTGTTTCTTTGTCACATATCAGTTAAATATAGAAAAAAACATATTTACTTTAATCCACAGTAGACACTTGGTCTCGCACCTGCTGCTCACACGCAAAGTATGTCATTATCACTCAGCGTCCATCCCCTTACACACAGAAAAGAAAGTCACTTTGGTTCAGTCTTGTTTGTCTCATTTCAAGCCTCAGAGGAGCTGCACTTACAGAGGAATGTTAAGCAGAAAACAAAACCAAAATAGCGCAACAACAACTACAGTCTGTGGAGGGGGGAAAAAAAATGTTGCTTTTGTTTGCATTCAATAATTATCCCAAACCAGCTTTGATACAATTGCATGAATTCCAGAAAAATTTGTTCCCCACTTTTCAGAGATGCACCAATGCTACAGAAACACCACTGTCATGTTAACAGACATACTACAGCCATGCTACACTGCTGCTTGGCCAACTGTGCAGTGCCGGCATAACCAAAGCCATCATGGTGCCCAGCACACTGCTGTGAGATGCTGCTGCTCTAAGTCCTACACCTTTTCCAGGTTTCTCTTCCAGACAGGAATTATTATGAACAATTATTTCAAATATGCAAACCACCAGTTTCTAACGAGGACCAGAACTATTGCTAAGGAAGACCTAAAAGCATTCTTGGCTCTGTAGAAGAACAAGTTTCAACTAGCAGTAATCTACATCTAAATCTCCTAGACACATAAACAGTTCTCTAGTCCTGCAGTGGCTACCTGCATCATACTCATCAGTGCTTTATCATGGAAAAAGGGAAATGGATCTTTTTACAGAAGGAAGATCAAAGCAGAGGAAGGGACTGATGGCACGAGGCAGTGCAAGTGCTGACCTCCCCAGGCTAGCATGAAGCTGAGCTTGTCCTTTGCACACTGCGGTGACACACAGCTCTGACAGCTCATGGTCACATCCATGGTACAGTCTGTGCTCACAATGGGCTATTATGAACTCAGACTCTCAACAGGGCTTATTTAAAGGGGACAAGATGGTGAGGAATTGTGCTGTAGCCAGCTCCATCCCTGCTACAGACACACACCTCCCTCTGTAACTTGCTCAGGTTTATACCCATGGAGACTGCAGGGGAAAGAGTTGAATAAAAATCTGCAGGGAAGCACTGGCTCACCTTCCTTCCCATTAAAATGACACTCACATTGGATGAGATCTCCAAAGTTTACTTTCTCTTAAGCCCAACAACCCAAGAGTTAGGATGCTGCGATCTAACACAGCTTCGATTTAAAATTTCAAGTAACTCTTATTCCAGGCTCAGATTTCTCCAGAGAAATAGCTATTATATAAAACTAAACAACTTAAGAAGGAAGTTTTGCGCATTAGCCCACAGAATATAGGATGTCTCTATAAAGTCTTCAAACCGTATACACAGCATCCCCATTGACACCACAAAAGGCAGCCATCTCTGGGGTGAAACAGGCACACGGAGAGACTGTCGCATAGCAACAGCAGTGCAAAGCAAAAATTGGTGTTTAGTCAAAACTACAGTAGGGGATTTGTTGAGTGCTACGTTGGTGCTGAGGAATTACACAAGACAGACAACTTCCTATACTGCCTGTACCTTTATCTCTTTCTTTCACTTTTTTTTTAAGATCCAAACACATAGCTTATTTTTTCCTCGCTTAATGATACACTGTGCTTTTTGTCTTGATTAGTACCTTTCAGTAGTTCGTTTGCCATACCTCAAACCTGCTTGTCACGCATTTCCGAAGGAAAAGTAAGCAGCATCCTTTGGGCTACATTCCCGCATTTTTGATCCACTGTTTGTTTTGCTGCTGTAATGATTATTTGTAGCTAAAGAGATCAATGGAAGTTCTTAACATATTCATGCGGCGCCCACTGCGCAGGCAGCACTCAGTCACAAATCAAAATAACCACACAACACGTGGGTGTTTGAACAGGTAACACAAATAACCTAAGCATAACAGGCCTGAGGACATACCACAAAGAATATCAATTCCTACTTAAAATGTCCTATGGCATCACTACGCCAGGTGTAGCAAAAATAAGGGCACAGAATGGAAAGGCTGCAAAAGTTCTTGTAAACAACGCGACCAGAAGGGATGGCTGATGCAGCCTCCAGAAATGGCAAGGGAAGAAAACTGCATAACCCACAATTAATGTCTCTAAAACCAGGCAAAGGAACAACCAACCAGACAAAAAAGAAAAACAACACCACCAAAGACATCTGCAAAGTCTGCTTCGTTCTCCCACAGCATTATACCCACACAGTGTGCTTACTGTTTTATGCTGAGTTTTCCCATTTTTGATTTCTCCGTGTACTTCATGTTCTATCCATCAATTCCCTTCAAGCCATTCTCATATAACACTTCTAACGTAACAAACCTTCTCAAACTGTACTGTTACACACATTGTTTCCACTTCCATTCATAAAGAAAAAAATCATATCTGATCTTTTTTAGACCTTTCCTTAACAAAATAACCCTTTTTCCAAAAGGCTTTCTACTGGTCTGGGTAGACTTTTTGTTTGTTCATTTGTTTCATTTTATTTCCCAGGACAAAAATCAGAATTCAGCCTGGTGCTATCGAGCTCTTCTTTAGCAAGCGCTGAAGAAGCAGAAATGCAGTGGCTACTGGTTAAACCTCTAAAGCCTGGAGTGCAGTCCCAGCATGGAGACTGCACACACACGTTAGAGGGAGTTGGATGCATTATGCATTTGTATAACTTGAGTATTCATGGCTGGGGAAATCATATTGATTGGTTCTGGGTCTTTTGTAAGCTCTGACAGATCCTGACCCACATTTGTCATCTTAGTCATTTTACTCCCAGCTTGTTCCAACCATTTAAAGGCTGCTATTTTCACTTCTTACCTGCTCACTGGGAGGCAGGAGACTGGTTTATTAGGAAAACAACCGTGCGTTAATCAAGCTGCTCATACAACAGAGACAAGGTTTTGTCTGTCCACCATTTCACAAATTGGCCAAAACTCACATTTAGACTCAAATATATCCAGCATCCAAACACAAGCACAGCCTAACCTCTATGTCTAACAGAAAGCACAAGAAAGTTTCATCTTTTACCTCTCAGCACTGGCCAAACCAGGTGTCTACATGCAGTATTGACTGGTCAGCCTTGTTAAGGAGTCATAGACAGATCCAACTGTCATCCTCACATGTCACCTGCTAGCCCGTGCTGCCTGGTGAGTGCACACACATCAAAGACTTCCCTCATTGTCCCGATGCCGCCCACTTACCTGCTGCAGAAGCAGGAACATGGGTGAAGCTCCAGTGATGGGACTGGCTTGTGCTCAGACACCTCCTGACTCCATGCTTCCTCAGCTGAAGCTCAGCATTTTCCTGCACAGAACAATTTGACAGAATCAGAGGTGGCTTTTCACATCTTCCTGATATGCACAAACAGATCTGCAACTTCCCTTTGTTGAACGTTTGTTTGTTTTTATAATATTATCCCGCCTGTGTGAGCATACAGTGTTCTAAGAGGTAAGAATACCTATTCAGTTTACCTCCAGACTGCTGTTTTTTTCCTCAGTGTAACCTCAGACAACACGTCCTGCTCATTTTCTGATCATGTCCGGATTGTTTCTCTCCCAAGAATAGGGCACTTGACGATTTCTGACACTGAGTCAGAAACAACTAAAACGCTCGACAGAATTTGCCTTTGAACAACACGGATGGGAATTGATTATGGCTAAGTGAAGCTGTCAGGTTACAATTTACTAAGACAGTCATCTACATCACCTCACTCCTTACAGTGTTTTGAAATCTGCAGACATGTTGCCAGTGAGCACATATCGATTACCGTTCCTTGAACGTGGCAGAGAGGATTTCCCTACTGAGTGGCTAAATGATGCGTGTGTTGAAACAGATTTAATTGAATGTAAGTATGCTATTGGTAATTTTATTCAGAATTCCCACGTGAGACAAGTCACACCCAATTCAGAGAAGTACATCTCCTGGTATTGGGCCCCAAACTGTATTTAAAATGGAAAGCATAGAAAAAATACTGAGCAGGGAAGGGGGCAAGGTAAGCTGAATACTGCAAGGAACATGGATGTTTCTTAACCCTCTATAATAACTCAATCCACTTCAAAATTGGGTGTCTAGACTTCTTTTCTACATACAGATAGATGGACATCTTAGACATCTATTCAAAGATGGAATGAGCTGTTCAGTGAAGGCAAAACTAATGGATGAAGTAAATGTCTTAAAATAAGGTGACATGGTTCTACTCTGCAAGATACGAGTCCATCCCAAAGTACTTATTTTCCTTTCCCCTTGCAAAGTATTTTGGAGGAATAGGAAAGAATTTTGGAGTCATAGGAGTAGGAGTGAGGTAACTGAAGTATGCAGGTAACATCTTTGCTACAATGGTTTGGTGTTTTGACAATACATATACAGCAACCTGAGATATGACTATTCAGAAAGCATTAGTTCCTTATTTTTCAGAGCTCTCCAAGCATGAGGGAAATGCTACACTGAGCTTGAATGAAGCCAGTACCATTAAGAAGACAACTAATGTGGTGTACCCCTCACTCAGCATGTAAACATCATTGATGTTCACAGACAATGCTCACACACATTTACAAGCGAGCACACTCTGGAGTATCTACAAATCAATATAAGGGCTAAAAACCCTGCTCTGAAGAAAGACACAAGCTATTAATTCAAATCCTGATTCAGCTGAAAACCACTGAATTTTCAGCTGTTGAAATGCCATGTTCAACATGGGAGAGAGAGAGGAGAGATGCACGATGTGAAACTGCATTTATGACCAAAGCAAATCCTCTGACTGCTTACCAGTGGTGTAAAGCTGCTCTGGCTTCCCTCTGCGTGGAGTAATATCACATGACAGAACCTCTACTGCATGGAATGACAAGCTGGGGAAAACAGATAAGGAAAGCATTGGTATTGAAATACACAAAGAACAGCAGATACTCTTTATTGTGTAATGCATTAAATTACAGCAGATGGTGTAAGTAATTCGTAAGCGCCGCTCAAGTATAAAAAAAGCACTTAAAGGAAAAAGTTTGCAAAATTCATGAAACCTTTCTTCCCCCAGTTTCTGAATCCCCCCTTTTGAGATATCCTCAGGGTACAGTCAGGAACATGTAGATTTTTAAACTGGAGTATGTACATTTTATGTGCCCAATAAATCACACAGCATGCTGCAAAATTCAGACATCAAAATGGCAGAAAACAAATATGAGATTCAAATGACACTGAAGATGTGGCTCTCTTTTTATTTCTTTTTCCCAGTCCACCAAAAAAGAGCTCCCTCTGCTTCACAGCAAGTGCAGTGGTGCCTGGAACCACACCTCTGTCCCTGCTTTCCCATATGGAGCATCACCCAGCTCCACTAAGTCCTCAGAAAACACCACGTATGGGACTTCGTGAGAACTGCAGGCCAAAATGACTTTATTAAATACTTCTAAGGCAAAGATTAGTAACTGCAATTGCAAATAGATATCCTTCTCTGTTCCTTTGATGGACAGCATGTGCCTATACCTGGTTTCCTCTGAAAACTAAGAAATTCCATAATAATGTGAACACAGACTGCATTGCCAAATTGCTGAAGGCCACTGCCAATCAACAAAGAAACATACCTCTTATTTTTAATGAATTACACACATTTTGGTGTCCAAATCACTGTCACATTGAATACATTATGCACCTTTTCATTCACCTTCTAAGCTGGAGATGCATACATCATGGGAGGGTTATTTTGCACCCAGATGCAGGCACATTCCTTAAGGAATCACCTTTCAACAGATATTTTGAGCTGCAAATAATCATCCCTAAAATTAAGTCTAAAACATTCACCACATTGTACAAAATGATAAAGCGATCTCGCCTTGCCTGCACTTGTCAGTCACAATGAACAACTCCGGTGAATGCTGAGCTCTTACACCTTTTCCCCCTTTGTCTGAGCAATGTACTTTTAATAACCATTCTGTAGCATCTTCTCTTTGATAAGCTACTGAAGCCCATGCATTTAAACTTGACAGTTTGGCATACAGGCCATAAGAAAATCAGATGATCAGGAACAGGACCTGCTAAGCTTCCACAAATGTTTGTGTTAACTCCTTGCATTGACCATTAGCAGAGATATCCATAGTTCAAGCTATGGCTCCAGAAGATGTGGTCAGCAGGTGCTGGCACTCATGGTCTGCTCAGATGAAGGGTCATTAGACATGACACTGGCTCCTAAGTAGGAGGTGGTTTCCTAAAGCATTCAGCCCCTGTAGACAGCTTTGTGTTAGCAACAATGGGTAAGCACTACAATCCCATCCAGCAGCTTCTGCCAAAATCCCTGGCTCGAAGTGACTGCAGCACAGGTGACAGCCAGAAGGTCCCCTACGCATCAGAGCTGCCTAACATCTCAGCTGTTTGAAAATCTGCATGTTTAAAGATTAATTTCATGCTGGAAGAGGAGCCAATTATCTAACAGATTATGATGTGAATTGCATTTAACACAGCAGGATGAGAACTGAGGCAGCTGACCAGCAGACCTGACCTGCAGGCCATTATCTGGTATCTGCCTTAGTGGTCAACAGGTTTTGGCTGGGTAGGATGCCAAGAACTGGCATGGGGTGGGCAGCGGGGCAGAAATGAGCTCCTGAGCTTGAACCCAGCCCTCCTCAAGTACGTGCTGCATAGTCTGCATGACAATGGAGGTTTTAGCTCAACTGAAAGCAACAAAGCTGACCCCAAAAGTTTGCATGCTCCCAGTTCTGCTCCCCATACACTTTATGTCAAGCTCAGAGTTACCAGGTGTGTAAGCAAAAGGAGCCCACAGGCAGTTTTTGCTTGCTTGGCCAGCATCAGACTTCAGGTTTCATTGACCTTGACAGCAATATACAGAAACTACTTTCACTTGGATGAACTATTCTTGAATAATTTCACCAAATATTTAAGATCCAAGACACTTGCTTTGAAATACTAACCTTTACCTATCCTCCTTTTATCTTCACAAACCAGTAAGAGGAATCCTGCCAAGGCAGTAACCTGTTTGGCTCATGATGAGCTCCTCTATAGGCTCCTTATAATATTTCTGTGCACCGCAGGCCTCTCACTAATCACTGAGGTGAATGTGCTTGACTGGCTGCCTGGAGAGAGCTTTAGGAGGACTGGAACCCTCCAGAGGACAAAATTATAGAAGAACATGGGCACCCATGGCCAAATCATTTCTGCATGAGGGAGAAACATTTTATTTTGTTGTACTCAGTTTCTTTTGAAGTTGTAACCTCTCAAAAGTGAAAACTAAAAGCCATACCTTTCATGTTTTTTGCATTTCCCCCTATGTCATTCTGTCTGGGAACTGCCTTGATGTCTCCTTTAACTGTCCTGGAAGCATTTGATTTCCATCCGTTTATTTTTTCTGAACTCCATTTTGATCAGACATTTTTCCCTTGTCCAACTCATGAAATACTTTTTTCTCACTCTCATCTGCCTCTAAATTTCTTCAGATTTTATGTATGCTGCTCTGCTGGACCACCATGTCAACACACACACCCATTTGGAGCTTGGATTCCCATCTGAATGTCCCCTTGCGTAACATGCTCAATGCCACACTGCTCACCTACATGGCACATTTATAATTATAACTCTCGAGGTCCTTTCCAACACCCACAACTCTATGATTCTGTCTGTGAAAATGATTCCAAAGCTGCAAAATGTACCCTGAATTTTCTCTTGTTCTCTAGTTGCATGAGCTCATGCGCTGCTCTTGTGAGCAGGCAAGTGAGCAGGACTGCTGGGAAGAAACAAGCATCTGAAAAGAGCAAACGTTGCACGTACCACTCTCAGACTGTGATGTATCTCCCCAGTCCAAACAAACTAGACCAGCTCACGTTTTCAATTGGCAGTAACCTCTGAGCATGAGCTTTTGAGTTAGCTATGGAGTGGCAGAAAAATTTAAGCCCAAAACTGTTCTACCACAATCATCAGGACATCAGTGCTGCTGCTTTTGGTCAGTAGGACCACTCACAAATCTCTGCTGTGCCACACATCCTTCTTACTACTTCCTGTGCAAGTAGTCAGGCTGTGAAGAGGAATTTCACCAGCACTGACTGCACAGTTTGGCTTTGTACAATCTGAGTCACATTACAAACTTTCCAGTCAGATTTCAAACAAAATGCAATTCAAGGGTGCCTGAGACAAGAGTTTTCATTCTTTCTGTTCAAAAGACAGGGCTGATTTACCAGCAACCAGACAGCAGTCCTTACGCATGCAAGCACTTGCTCACAAGCTTCCCAATTAAGAGTCTAGTCCTATTAAGACTAATCACACAAGCCTTTGCCACATGAAGTAAAAGATCAAAACTCAATCCAAAGCCTGCATATGCATATAGCTGATGTCCGATAGATTAAAACTTCAGGATTTTTTTTATTTTTTTTTTTTAAATAACTTTCACTCAATAGAAATGACTAAAATCCAGTGTGCGGATGATTCTTCATACAAAAACCACTGAATAGTTCAGGCTCCCAAGCAAACATTTGACAAAAGCTGGAGCTGAACCTTGGAAACCACGTGGAAATCCCCTTGGTACAGGCGCACACCTCCACCACTTATCAGTCTACAGCAGCAATACGTAAATTCATAAACAACAATTTCTCCCCATCATTAAACTGGCCATCAAAACTGAGACAGAAGTAACCAGACTCCTGCATTTACCCAAATTTGGCAGCCAGTGTCAAATACTCCCAGGGCCCCCCAAGGAACCTCACTCTCAGAACCACCTGTTGGTACCTTTTTGCAGTTAAATACTTCATTTAACAATGGTTAGGAGAGATTTTAAAACTATTATTGGCTACAGACACCATAAAGCATTAGAAATCAGTAGAAAGAATTAACTTCAGAAAGGTAATATAATTAAAGGCAGTGCCTAAAGGCCTCTTATCATAGTAGACTGTACCTGGGCAAATCTTAACTGATACCTGTCCACTTAGCAGCCTTTTGAACAAGAAGCACCCCTTGGGACATCTCCTACACCGGTCTGGAGCCATCCTGTGCAGCCCCCAAGCTGAGGAAGACCCTGCTCGCCCCACCAGGTCCTCCCCATTGGCCGCCATGCACAGGAAGAAAGGAGCGACAGCAGCACGTTCTGGAGATGCCTCTTGTTCAGCACAGCCCTGGTGGGCTGTGGGCACGCTATGGCTGAGGACTTCTGCCAGTCTCCTCTGGCAGCCCAGCTGTGCTTATTCATCATCTTCTGCTTCATGGGTATTTTAATCAGGCGGGCGGGGGGAACCTAGACTGTCGTGAGTACTAGGAATGTTATGTAAAGAGAAATCTCACTGTTTCCACTGTGAAATTTTGCCTCAGGCAACTTATGAATGTTCCAGAGAAGATATTCACTATTTTCAGCAAAACAGCTGACAGATCCATCTGCTGCTCTTGGTGATATTGGGTGCAATTTTCGAGTCTCACTAACATACGCTACTGCGGTCCCAGGGAGGAGGCGCGCTGCCTTGCGCCATGCTTGTAAATGAAGGGAGCACGATAAACTTCTGTTCTATTTCCACAACTTTAGGATAAATACTATTTGAAATACCTCAGTAGCAATAAGTACAATGCTTGGAGGAGCTGGTTTTATTGTTACAATGAGTTTCTCAAGAAGTACGGATGCTCAAGAGGAAAATTTCTGGAGCCCTTTGTATAATCCTTTCATTTAAGAAATCTTAGCAGTTATTTTATCTGGAAAAACACCCATGAATTTCAATTGTTCTGCAGTTATAACTGGGAAAATTTTTCATTTTATACTTTTCAACAACAACAAAAGTGGGCATAAGTCTATTGCAACATTCTACGAAAGCCACAATGGCAATGTTTCCACATAAATGCTTTTCAATGATTAAGAATGCTTCTTTTTGATATTCCAGAATGAAATGTTTTCTTGTTTTGAAACAAATCTCCTCTACTTTTTTCAGAATGACTCTGAAATAAATAGGAGCCATATACACAGATTTCACCACAAGTTTACGGGCCAGGGGAATTTTGAGTCTTCTCTGCCATGAATATATCAAACAGAATGATTAGAATCCTGCTCTATGGAAAAGCTCCATATGAATTTACCTGCATGATAGCTGCAAAGGTATCTGCAACATAATCTTAGGCACAGTGATGCAATCTCAGTTACCAGACATCCTCATAGATGGAGAATGAGGGGCACAACTTATGTTTAATCCATATGGGAGGAGATCCCCGTGCCTGAAGGAAAACCCCAGTGTGGGCAGATATTTTACACGCTCTGTGCCAGGTTAATAAAACAAATACTAACACCATTTCTTTTATCTTCAGCACTATTTTTGGCCTACATCAGAAACCACAGAGATAGAAGCTGCCACATTGAATAGGCTCTTCTCCTCATGTTATTCAGCCTTATTAGAACAAGAAGAAACGAAGGGAAAAAGTATCCCACTGAAACTCCACGGTGACAGCAGTCAGCCTCTCCTGAACTGCTACGGCAGCTTTCATCTTACTATGAATGCCGTCCCACTGCTGGGGGAAGAGACAGTGGCAGAGCAACAGCAAAAAAATAAAATAAAATTACACACAACTGTGTTGAACGGTGCCAAATGTGACTCTCCCAGTGCTGGTTGAAGAGGCAAAGTTTCTCAGGCTTCCCTGTAAGGTCACAGCTGGTACTTCTATGAATTTTCTTATTACATGGGAACAAGGCAGAGGTTCATAGAGAGAGACAGATGGTGAGGAACAACATTATTTATCCTAATGTGCATGTGAGACAAAGAGCTTTTTGGCATACCTCTTGAGCTGAGTCTTAGGGCAGCCAATCCACACCAAGTGTTTTAATCTCTCTACTTTTAATTCCTTCCCTTGGCAAGTCCAGTCCTACTTGTCTTCAGTGTCCACATGAATCACACTAGATGTTTTCCTGAGATTTGGACTCTGATGAGCAATTCAGCCAAAACAAGAGCAACAAACACGCCAACCCCAGCCAAGCTTGCCCACTGCCATGCAATTGCACCCGCGTGGGCCACTCTCTCTGCTTAGCAAATCATGATAGCAAGTGCAAATGAGCAGCTCTGAGGATTCAGGTTCTGAGTTGCAGACATGCTTGCTAATCACAGTGAAAATGCAAACTGTGGCTGCAGCTTTCAGGTGGGTAAGTGGTGCTCGTGTTGGAGGATGTGGGGATAGGCTCAAGGCTCAGGACAGGACGTCAACTGTGGGAATGGGGAATCAGCAACAAGAAGGCAAAAATGTGGTTTGCATAGTGGTTTGAGTGTAGCTTAAAACACGAGGGAGGGAAGACTTTGATCTCTGTGGAACAAGGCTATTGCTGGGAGGACCTTGCTCACTCCAATGGAATTATTCTTAGATTTAAGCAGTGATAGAGAGAGGAGAATCTGCTTGCCTGAGTCCAGCCTCCTTATCTTGCTGCAAATGTCAGAATTCAGATAGCCTTTCCTGTTGCCATCGTAGTAGAAATGCATCTGGAGTTAATGCTAAAATCATGTGTGTAGGGACTTCCAGGAAAGACCTCACAGAAGCAGAGGCGGTACTTACAGGAGAAGATAAGATATGGCTCCATCACATGGCAATTGCTCATTCAGACCACCTGCCAGGGAAGTGAGCCCCTCAGCCAGGCAAATAGCTATTTATGACTAGATTGGCTGGGGAGAAACCAATCCTAACTTCTGGAAGTGTGATAGCCAAACCTGTAAAGAGAGTGTCTTAATCTGGCACTGAAATGTGGAAGGAGGAGGAGCTGGATAGGAAATGGGATGAAGGGAATCGCCCTCCTGTGGTATTTTTAGCTTGTGGTTCTTTAGGTAGGAGGTAAACAGAAAGGCAGATCATGATTTGCAGCTTACATAGAGTGTTGAGCTTCTCCTAACTAGGTCTCCACTGCAAAAGGAGAGAAGAGGATAACACAGCCCTATCTTTTTTTTATAATTATTATCACTTTAAAATAGTTCCACTTTAATGCCTTACCTCACTGCAGCACACAGTATCACAATTCACTTCACTACCATTTAAGCTGGACCAGGTTTCACTTCCACGTAACTACAGAACTTTCTTCCAAACAAATCAAATGAGATTTAATGCCTTGGAAAGGCGACAGACTGACAGCATAGGAACTTTAAAAAAAAAAAAGACCCTGCAACTTGTGATCTATCCTCTACAAGCTCTATTAATGCATAGACAATTACCTGTGCAATGAAAACCCAGCACAGATTTTTGACTAGTGTAAATCTGTACAGACTCAGCAAAGTGAGGTTCTAGATCTCAGGCTTTCTGGCTTTTCAGCCTCTCATAAATTGTTCTGCCTGCAGTTGTTGCAATACCAATCTGGCAATCCCACTTGTTCTTCCTGAGCTACAGCGGACACGACTTGCTGACATGGGAAGCCAAGGAACAGGCTACTTCCTGGAGCAAGGCTTATGTAAACCCATCAACACTGACAGGTCACTACAAATCTAGAGAGGGTGGTCTAGTAATAACTCCCGGTTAGTAAATACCATGTCACTCAGAGCTAGGCCCACAGCAACCCCTCTTGCAGATATTCCTGCGACTCACAATTAAAAGGAGACAAGGCAGTACTTAGGCACACATCCAGGTATGTTTAAAATAAATACTAAAAATATTTGAAAAAAACAACTCTAATGTTTACTATTTACTTGTGACTTCTAACAACCACTAAGAAGGAGGAAAACAATATTTCATTTGGCACCGTTTTGGTTTCCTTCATGTTTGCAAGCAACTCCCACTGCCTCCACTACAAAAGACATCACAGCTTCTTCTGGATGTCCCACAACACAGCATGGCCAGTTTCCATCTCCCACAGCAACACGTGGGAACATCCCTATTGACTTCAGTGGGAAATAGGAGCGATCAGCACCTCAGAAAACTAATTAACTTCCATGAGTTGCCTAGGCTCACTCGTCCCACATCAGGAGCACAAGTTTATTGGCACCAACTTTAAAATTCAAAGGGCCTCTTCTACTTCTTGATATAATTTAAGCTAAGACCTGCTGCAGCCAAGCGCTTCAGGATTGGAGAGTCTCTGAAGTTTATGAGGTTGCTAACAGGTTTACAGCTAGACTCTTTCTTCGGCATCTTGCTGGAACAGCTCCCAGGCTGTGCTGCAGCAAACCAAGGCTCTGGATTCCTGGTAGCACACCATCCTGCAAACCCATGGTACAGCCATAAGGGTTTTGTCTTTGAATCGCTTTGGCCAAGAAAGACAAATGCAGCAGTCTGGGCTGCACGAAACAAGTCATCTGGACATAATGGCTTTCTTGGGTAAGATATAAGGATTCAAATTTTCCAGGTTAGTTCATGTTAATACACCTATCTTAGAGAACATTTTCACCAGATAACTTGAAGAAAAGCTGAATTTGAAGGTTATAATGTTGCCTGCAGTACTCCGAAATACCCCACACTTCTGCCAAGAATCAATTTCCTAAACCCCACCGAACCCAGGCACTGCATTTCTAGTTCACCTTTTCAGAGTTTCACCTTGATTTCTTTTTTTCTTTTACCTTTTGTACCACAGCAAATAGTTGCAATAATAACGACACCGGTAACAAAACTCTTACTAATGCACTCCATACTAAATAACTATCAGAAAAAAATCCCACAGCGAGCAGAACTGGCATTCATTATTCTAGTTGTTTCATATCTTTAAATGATTCTGGTAAATCGATAAGGCTCTGCAAAGTGGCTGTTGTCTGCTGATTTCTAACTCTAGTCAGTGGCATCCACTCTTTAGTGCACCACACACTTGCTGTGTAGCCATTAGATGAAAGCACTATCACCTGTCAAACAAACTGCTAGAACTGTGATAAATTAATGATCAAATAGTACAGTCTGATGTACAGTAGCAGTGCCGAGGCTACTTACAACCAGGCCTCATGCTTTAAAAATGTAGCTGACATTAAAAAAAAATCAGCCATTAAAGAAAAATGTCACACAGCTTTTCAAAAAAATATCTATTTAAAAAATGACCACATACTGCTATGCTGGAGTTTTGTTTTTTCCTTCTTCTTCTTCTTAAAAAAAAAAGAAAAAGAAGAAGGAAAAAAGAAAAAGAAAACCCAAGAAGTAAATGTGCTGTAAAACCGTTCTGTGTACTATGGATTTTCAAGGCAGGCAACAACATGCAGCTAAGCAGAGAGGATGTTTGTGTTTTCTTGGTAAGTAGCTCTGTGTACAAATCTGTACCTCAGAGGAATCCTCTGGCGTGTCATGGACAGAACTCTTGTTTGCAAGGGAAATGTCCCGAGTTCTTCTTTTCCCCTGTAATGCTTTTGATTTCTGACATCATGGGTAAAATATTTCAAGGGAGCTCCGTATCACTTCTAAATATAAACAATACAAAATAAGCCTTTGCTTTTGAAGCACTTGACATCCTTTGAGCTTTGAATTTCAACTCCTAATAACTCTTGATGCTCACTGCATTAATGTATAAAGTCCTTTTTGTGAGCTAGAAATGGTTCCTCATGTCCCTCCTGCCATTGGCTTTATGAGCTTAATTTATTCTTTTTAATATAAAATCTCATTACCTGAACATGACACCACCACTTCCATTTTATCTTTGATATAAGAACAGAGAGAAACCAAAATCAAACCCTTAAAGTCTGTAATCATCCCTCACTTTCTCTTGCTTTTCAAATTTCTAAACAAAATTAAGTAAAAATACCTTCCAGGGCACACTAAGAAATGTAAAGAGTGGAGGAATAAAAACTACTTTATAGTGAACTAACAAGGGACATAATTACTTACACAAGCAGCATATCTTCTTCTTGATGATATTCCTTCATGTTTATTTTGCTATATTTGTGAAAGTTGAGGAGTGCTTAGGAAGAATGGATGTGCTGGAAAGCTTCATCTATTGAAGCAGATCCTGAGCAGAGCAGCTTTACCTTTGGCAAAACAGATCTATTTCCCAAACTTTACACTTCCCATCGAATCCTTAAAAATGCATTTCAATGATTATTTTTTCTTTAATAAACCAAAACAATTTTTAAAAAGCCACCTCTGAGACGACACGAAGTGACCGAGGATTAAGTCAGGTCTTGTCCAGTTCTAATTTTAACAGAAAACTGGAGTGATCACTGTATGTACCACATGAAAGCATCACCTCCACACATAATGGCAGTTCCTTTACACTGTTGTTGTCGGAGATGTGACTTAAACATTACGATAAATAATGAATTTGTCAGGGATCAAACTCCATGATCTAATCATGTCTTATGGCTTTCACCAAGTCTTTTGAGGTAGCTGCTTGTAAAGAGGAGGACTCTTCCACAAGGCATGTGTTTTTCACCAGAATCCACATCCCATATTCTGCAGCATCTTTTCTTTCTATCCATTTATGTGGAAACATTCAGCTAGCAAACAAAGGTTTATATCCCCCAGAAATCCATTTTAACTGTGAAGTGTCAACTACTCCCTCAGAGAACCTAACACTTGTAAATATTTTAACTCCCGTGCTGTGCTTTTTCCTCTGATACCAGCAATAATCAGGAGTGTGTGTTCATCTGAGGCTGCCATGCTGCATCTATTGCTGGCAGCATCACATACAATGACTGAGAAATCCTCACACTTGGTTCGTGCTGCTGAAGCTTAATTTCGTGTTAATCGCATTCCCTACTCAAGACCAACTCCATAAATTGGGATGAAAGTGTTTGAAAACAAGACCTCAGACGTTTCATGCATCAGCACGAGGAACCTGCATTTTGTTCTCACGTCAATGGAAGAACAGACAAATCCCACTGAAAATGGGCGTGCAAATGGATAAGAAAAAATTAGGCTCCAAGAGCTCACTATCCAATTGCATTGGGAAAAAAAGGTAGCTTGTTAAGGAGGATGAGAAATTGATACACTGTTGAATATGGATCGGATACATTGATTCTGATGTGCAGATATACCCTACAATAATCGTATGAAAGAGTATAACACTTGGGAATTAAAACATCTTAGATCACTAAGGCTCATTTTGTCATTTATTCTTTGTTTACTTTTACTGTATTACTAAGTTCTCTTACACTTAATTAAACACACCCATAACATTTCTTCAATTAGATAAATAATGCAGTTGCTTCCTCCGTCACGTAAGGATGGAGAAAACAAGATAATGTAATATTTATTTTATTCTGGTTTTCTCAGTCAGATGCTTTACATCAAAACACACGCAGCTGGAAGGTCCATCATTAGTATTTCCAACTACATGGATGCTATGAGCGGCAAATATCTCATTAACTACTTAACTGTGATGATGTTTGTGTTAAAAATTTTGGCAGAACAGGTGAGGGCAGATTGAAAGCAGCTTTAGAAAAATGTCTCATTAGCAGACTCTACAGTGATGAAATCCTTCAAGATAAAGACTGCAGATAGTAAAAGCCAGTTCAAACCACTGATTTGAAACTCTAACAGGAGGCTGATGGCTTTTTAAATAAGTAGCAATTAGTCTGAAATAATCCATTTATCTCCTCGGCAAGTGACCGAAATAAAGAGAAATGAGATAAAACTACACGCAGAGAAACAACTAAGTGATAACAGGAACGCGATCAGATAGCACTGAACAAAAATTACAAAGGCAGGGCAATAATATATAGTTCATTTGCTTATTGCAGGCTTTGATTCATTCCCTGTGGTAATTGTAAAATTTAATAATATCTGTATACTTACAGCGTTCTGAGAAAAGCACTACCATTACACATTGTTATCCCTGTAGGTTGGATGACAAACGCCTGGGGCAATACTACCATCAAAGCATGTGACATAGCCAACATGGATCTTCTAATCTTCATAGGGACGACAACTGTCACTTTTAAAGTGCATTGCAAATGAAGAGGGCATAAGAAAGGAAACTTCTAATTTTTTTTTTTAATTTTTATTTTTTTTATTATTATTCTTTTTTTTTTTTTTTGGATGTTAGTAGTAGGAACTCTTTAGGTCTACACTGTACTTAAAAATTGCAGTAGCAAAACCCAGGTAATTCACTTGAACAGTTGTATAGATTTCTTAATGCTTAAAAAGTGCTGTCCAGGCTGGGAATAACCATCTGTTCCTTCGAGAACTCATACTCTCTTAGCTAATATATACAGCTAATACACTGGATGGCTTATACGTGAAAAATAGATCAATGACTGCCAAAGGAAGGTATGCGTTATTCCGGCAAACAGCTCTGTTTAAAACTGCAAAAGAGGTTGGTTTTTTGTTTTCTCCTGGTGGTACCTAGTATTTTTTAGGCTCTGCAAATTAAATGAAGAAGTAGCCGTGTGTTGATTTCCATTAACATTTTTTGCTTGTGTAATTTTAAACACTAGCCTCTGTCCGGACAGTTCTCATCACCCAGCCTGGTAGTTTGAACAGGATTGTTCAGCATGGAGTTTTCCTCTTAACACTGTTTCTCATTATAGCAAGACTCAGTAGTGGGGGACACCTTTTGTTATGTACGTACGAACAAAAGCAGTCAGAACAGATTTAGCATACTGGGCAAGCAAACCAGAACAGTTCACAGATAAGATACTCTGTACTGGATTTAATCTGTTAGATTTTGTTTTCCTGGACTTCATAACACTCTGGTCGGACAGATGAGTGCCATATGCCTTCAGACTGAGAAGCTAATGTAATCTAAACTAAAAAACAACACCAACCAACAAAATGCAAACAAACCCAAACTATAACACCTCTCCCTCCAGACCATCATTTCAAGACGTTTTATTCTAAGACCTCCCAAAATAACTGGCTAGCAGTTTCCCATAGCAGCTACAATAGTGTAACTACACAGTTCAGTCTGCAAGCCACTTTTGAGGTGAGCAGTGCAGTGAATCTAGTCCAGGCAAGAGGAAGACACTAACTAGAGCAGTTAATGACACCTGACAACACGGGCTATCTAGCTCCCATTAAGCGGCACTAGAGTCAACAGCCAAATCTACATCCAGCAGCCTTGCCCTTCCTTGTACCCTCACACACTGAGTTTGTCACACCCGCTCTGAATTCCTTCCACTGCTTTCAGCATGAAGATGACTGACCTGACTGCTACTGCGCTGCTGCAATTAGCAAACACAATTAGCCACTACACGTTTTTGTTCAAGCTGTACAAAGATAGTGATAAAAAACCACCTTTCATGGGAACTTCTTTCTGTTACCTAAGTATAAGATTCCCTTTTCTACTAAAGAAACAAATCCTGAACAGCGGAAACAACAAAGGCATTCTAGTTTTGGATCAGGTCTGGAATTCCCAAAGAGTATGGCTTGGCAGGTTTTGGGGTTTTTAAAAATAGAGCATAATATTGAGAAGTAGGACAGACGTATCACTGCGATGTCAAGGGCAGGGGTGGCTTTTACTGTCCCTCATCACAGTTTGCAAAATGGGCTTCCACATCTGAGAGGAGCTGCTGGGTTCTGCTGTCAACAAGTACTAGATAGTAAGAAAAAATAAATATCCTCGTGGAATGTCTTAAATATAGAGATAGAATTGAATGCAATCTGCATTTCATTATTTTTAACCCAGATTGGATTCACTTGAATGAAGTGAGCAGATTGTGATCATTTTAGGATGAAATGCCAGAAAACAGGAAAGTTGTATGAAAGAGCTTCCCCCAAATTCTTGCATATAAAACTCACATTTTTAAGCTGATCTGTTGTTTTAAAAAAAGAATTTCACATGAAGATGCTGGCT
This sequence comes from Coturnix japonica, assembly GCF_054131305.1. Lineage (NCBI taxonomy): Eukaryota > Metazoa > Chordata > Aves > Galliformes > Phasianidae > Coturnix > Coturnix japonica. The sequence continues at coordinate 25,704,804 of NC_140668.1, read as the reverse complement.
GCATCTGGTGTGGAGGTGGGAGGCTGCTATCTGGCAGTGAGAGTGTGCAGCAGCACTATATTCAAGCCCAGCAACTCTGGCTGAACTCAGACTTGCCTGCCAGGTTGTTACCCACCGGTGCTCACCATCCTGGGAAGGTTCAGATTCCCAGAGCATAGGAAACAAACAAGCTTTTCCAATCAGCCAAAGCCAATATTTCTGGGAAGCTGTAGTAGAGGGACTGACAGATGCCACACATGGTGTTAGCAATTGACATCCAGGAGGGCAGCAGAGGTACCAGGGACTGCTGGCAGGGAGAAACATGGAGCAGAAAGAAGGCATGCTGACATATGCCTAACCACAGTTCACATGTGGGAGATTGTGTACATAGAGCTAATATACATGCATATTCATTCATAGATGTATATATGGATAGAGAAATGATGCTAATATGATTTACCCCCAGGACAGACTCCAAGCATGCCTGCACTTCAGCCTGTTCAGCTGTGCAGATTAAGTTATGCATGGCTAAGCTCCCGCTAACCAGACACAGTCCTGCATTCCAGTGCCTGAACTAGAGAGCACCAAAAGTTAGTAACAAGAAAGCCTCCTATTATGCCTTCAGTGTAGCCAATTGTCATCAATTCAAATCCTACAATTCAGAATGTCTTCATCTATATCCCAACCCCTCACATATTTAAGACCAGAGGAAAAACTCAGCTCTCCCGAAGGCTTCTATGCAAAAGCCTGAAAATAACCAAAATATATCCCAAAACTCAGAAAAGAAAAGAAAGAAAGAAGGAAAGGAAACCAAAAAGTAGATTAAAATATTTCAACCTTCATAAAAGTATAACTAAGAATGCTATGGAAAGCTGTCCACAAGATAACACTTCCTGAAACATCCCTGTAAGGATCTGCAATTTGATTCAGTACTGCAGTGAAATAACATTAGTATCTTTCACAATGGAAACTTCTCAGAAAACTAGTTTGGATCATGAAGCTCCAACCCCCTGCCACAGGCAGGGCCACCAACCTCCATATCTAATACCAAGCCAGGCTGCCCAGGGCCCCATCCAACCTGGCCTTGAACACCTCCAGGGACAAGGCATCCACAGCCTCTCTGGGCAGCTGTTCCAGCACTTCACCACTCTCTCAGTGTACTCTCCTTCTATCAGTCAGTCCATCTTTGATTCATAAAATCTGCTGTCAAAATGCTACAAGAGGAGCTTCCACGTTGCAGATAGGCACGCGTTTTCTAACACTTTCAGTCAGCCATCCCAGCCCATTGCTGCTGAGGTCCTGAAATACAGTTTATAAAACGTAATTGAATAACTGGATCACCTTAAGGCTCACTCGGGGACGCAGCTGACAAAAAGCAGATTCAAATATCAACAAATTATTTCTGCAAACAAACCTGGGATTTCAAGTCACTGTCTACGAGCCTCCTCTGAGGCCTTTTCCCTGGCTGCAATTCTGTGCTTTCTAGTCAGTGTGAGGCTGAGGTTTTAGACTTTGCTTACTTAAATTAGAACAATTGTCTTCAAAAGCTGTTCTGGTGACCTACTGCAGCACCTGCCACCCTTCCTGCAGCAAGCTCCTTGCACTGATAGAAATGTATAAGGTACTTGATCTTGGAGTGAAATAAGGTAAATATTCACAATTTTACCTCAAGCAAAGTCAGTCTTTCTGGCTTTCCACACATCAAGCAGCCAGGACACGTATTTTCAGATACTTTAACATCTTTGCAAAGAATGCTACAGTAAGTTTGTCATCCTTACAATAGAGTGGACCATCCTGTAGGCAAATATATACTCCTCAATCACCAACTGAAGTATTTGACAGAGCTACCTGCAGATTTAGCCTTAAACTTTGGCCAGAGTAAAGCAAACAGCAGCAGAAATTCCAACGCAGCATTTGAATTGCAGAGTGCAGGGCTCGTGTTTGGTCAGTAGCCTTTGGCAAACACACGTTGCAAAGATCTCTCGCTGACTTGTGGGTGTCGTTCTGCAAGCACGCCTGGTGCAGCCTGGTGCCCTCAGCCAGGGGCAGTGCTGTGCCTGCTCACCTCCCCTGCCCCGGCGCACAGACAATGGCAACGTGTTGTTTGCTGCCCAAACCTCCCGTGCAGCATTCTGCCCAGATGTACGAGGGTAACTTGATCCCAATTAATGAAAGTGACTGGGTCAGCCTGTCACCTCCCATGCTCTTTATGTGCTGTTCAGACATCTATATGCTTATTAAAACCTCAGGCACTCTACATAAGCTCTGCCTTGAAACCAGTTGCCAGAGGCATCACTGCTCAGAACCTGTCTACAGGTTTCTTGGTTTCAGATCTGACATCACACAAACCTCTCTTATCCACCCTGGCAGCATGCAAGAGATGAAAAGCAGCCCCGTCCTCACAGAACAATGCTCGCAAGAAGGATGGAGGTGCACAATAACAAACACTTCACTGCTGTTGTTCTTCACAGATGTACCTCACTGCTAACATGCTCCAAGGTTAGAAAGTGCCGACAACCCTTCACAAACCTCTTATTGCTTTTATCGGTCAGAGTGGGGAACTTTTTACCAGGAGCTTTTTGCCCAACTAATTGTCTCTGTGCTGTTTCAGGCAAAGCTGGAGCACAGGTGGTAAAAACAAATGATTTCAGGAAAAGAATTAGTTTCTGATCAATTCTTGTCCTGCGGGTTCTTTGATGATTACGGTTGGGATAGGACCAGTACCACTCACATGGCACCACTTTCGCTCCATTACAGGACTGGTTGCTATTGTTCTTTGTTACGCAGTGTGTACTGGTGGTCAGGACCTAACCCTGGATGCCTGGTGGATGATCATGAGATGACTTAGACAGGAAGAATAAAGTGCCTTCAGATATCTGCCTTCCTACCACTTGTTCCAGCCATCTGCACTCAGAGCTACTCTGTACCCAAATACACAAACCCAGCAGCCCAAAGCCTCTTCCCCTGGGCAATGGACCTCCAGTACTGGGTGCCACTCATACCCTTAGCTAACTCCACACAGTCAAAAAGCAGCTTCCTCAAGTACCACTGCTGGAACCTGTTCCTGCTGCTCCCAGCCTGGGGCCAGTCCATCTTCAAGAGATTAAGCTCTTTTTATTTATATGGCACACAGCGTAACGTTCAGGTTAGGCACATAAGAAGAACAAATGGTCTCTTAAAAAGGCTTTGAACTTTATTTCTTCTTCAAAGTTTGGCTCTTGGAGGAAGTGGTTTAATAACTAAACTTGCCAGCACAGGCAGGAAATAGTATTTCCTATGGACATCCTGGCACCAAAATGAGATTGCAGCAGGAAGAGTTTCTGATTTCCTTTAAAAAATGCACTGGTCTGGGAAGAGCAAAGCATTGCCTTCGAAGGGAGCTCACTCATTTGGGCTTTCAATTGCTGCTTCAGAGACAGAGTCTGGATCTACCCCAAGCTCAAAATCAAAGGTGTGGAGCTCCTACTTGCACTGAGAGATAGGGATGGCTGGAGCTCTCCAGCTTTAATAAGAACCAGTGTTTATTATTATTATCATCAGAATTTCCTCTTCGTTTGCAGGCTTATTCACAGACTGGCTAATGGGTTTCCATAAATACTAACAAGTGCTGCCTCAAGGCTTTGTTGTACTGCACAACATTAAGCAACAACAATAGGGAACAGCTGCTCCTGAATAGTTGCATAGTTAATTACACCATATACCTACAGTCTGTCTCCCTGCCATGCAATAAGAAAGCTATTGCACATGTACCGTCCATACAACGATGGAAGATATTCAAGACAGCCCGACACATTCCAGGCAAAACAAATGGGAACCAGACTCAGATGCTCAGACTGCCTTTGCTGCAGGAGACATGAAAAGCAAAACAAATTAATGTTACAGCTATAACATTATCATCGTAACAGAAGAAGTTTGCATGTATTCTTCCATTTGTGTGCATATCTCTAAAATAAGCATTGGATGGTCTAACATCTGGTTTGTCCAAGAAGTCTGTCAGGTATTTCACAGATGTGTAGTACTTTTATTTTTACAATCTGGAATAATCACAGTCTGGCATACAAAGAAATAGTTTTATAATCGCGTTCCTCACCCAAATACGTCCCAATCTCCACGATGTGCACATGAAACATTTAAATTAAGAAATAACTCTAGGATGATAAAACCTATGCTTATAAGTGGTTTATATTGCAATTTATAACAGGCACATTTGCTCAGATCTTGGCTTTCTTTAATAACTTTTCAATTCTTAAGCCCAGCTGGAAGCCTAAAAATAGGCAATAGAAAATTGGCTTGTTTTGTTTAAAGTAATTGAAAGGATACCATGTTAATCTTACCACGGCCAGGTTAGAGCAGTTCTGCAGGTCTCCAGAAGAAAGGCCGTACAGAATTTACAACATACATGTTGGCAACAAATGCAGCCATTTTATGGGGGATTCAGAACGGCAACGCATCTCATCTCTGCTGCTGTCCCTCCTGACCAGGATTCCTTCCACTTCTCCTACAGGTCCTCTGACCCCAGCCTGCTCCCCACCTCTGCCCCACTTGTGTTACCATCCCACCATGGGAGCACCTTGCAAGGCACAGACAACAAAGGCAGATGGATGGCAGCAGTTGGCTGGAGGAGAATGAATGCAGCCCCAGGCAGAAGGTGAGCTCTGCCAATGGACTTCCAGCCCAGCTCCTGCACAAGGTTAGGAAATGAAAGCCATTTCACCTTCATGACCCTCAGTTTCCAGGCACTCAGTATAAGGCTGATTATATTTGCCCTCATGGAGGCCTTTATAAAGAGACACTTTGTAACCTCTGCATAAGAGCTAGCTACCAGAGTACTTAGCTTTTTCCTGAACATACAGCACTACAATACACCAAGAGAATGGTCAAAAATAAGATAAAAAGCTCACAGCCTATTTAAATTCCTGAGATAAAAATAATCTAATTGCTCAAGTCATTCCTCTGAAACCCAAACTGTGAAATAACTTCCTTGCCATCAGACAGTAAAGTTAAATTCAAACAGCTGCCTGGTTTCCAGAACAATTTGTTCTAACAAAAGCAGAGCACAAATGCTGAGGGGTTGACCCTATGAGGCTGCCCCCAGGTGAAACAAGGATCCTCAAAGTGGGAAGGGATCACAGCACAACTTGAAAGTGACACCAGGCACCTCTTGCCTTGGTACCCCACATGTTGGCCAGGTCATGTATGATGGTCATGCCATGGAGCTGGCAGGAGGTAAGTGCGGCTACGGGGCTGTGAATTTTCCCCGGCCTCTCACTAATTCCAGACCCTGTGGCTTTTCAGTGTTCTTAAATTTTACTTTGAATGTGTATATAAACATACATGTGTGTACATACACATAGGTATATATAAACTCTGCTGTGCTAAAATTAGGTTCTCTGCAGCTAAAAGGACCGAGGGACAAAAGCAGCTCTCATTTTGGTCTCTGCTAGAGGCCAAAAAGCCATCATCCTCCTTCTCAGTACACTAACAGCAGCTTAATGTCAACATGACAGGAGCAGAGCACCTCTGCCTCAGGAGGTGTCTGCATTGCTCAGCTTTTCACTTCTGGGCACTGCAGCACCTGATGTGGAGACAGCGCCGCTTCCTCCATGAGGCTCCTCATGTCAGAAATCCTAACTGGGAGTTTTTCATAGAATCATAGAATGGTTTGGGTTGAAAAGGACCTCAAAGATCCCCTAGTTTTAACTCCCCTGCCACAGGCAGGGTCACCAGCCACCAGACCAGGCTGCCCAGAGCTACACCCAGCCTGGTCTTGAATGCATCCAGGGTTTTTCTCACATTAGCATTGGTATATCCCTCTCTCCTCCAGACAAACAGGTGCTCGAGTGCAGTTCTGAGCCCTGTGCTGGCACACAGACAGGAACAGAGAGGCACTAAACGAAGAACATATCCACAGGCACCTGAACCTCTCCTGTAATCAAATAAGAAACAAGACTCCCTGGATAATGTAGCTGCACGCCACCAGACTTTGTTTTCACTTTCTTTTATGAAGTAGCAGCTCCAACTACAACAGAGATCCCTCATTCACTCCCTGCCTTGGCTGACAGTCAAACAGAGCAAAAAGAGAAAAACATCCATACACATAGCCTGATGCTGAATGAGACAAGGCATCTTTTTTGTGGTTCTTCAGGATAATCCAAGACACTGACAAATCACTGATGAAATAATGCATCCAAAAAGCAACTTGGAGCAGCTAAAGACGGCTGTCATTTCCTAGCCAGCAACATTTGCCGTCTGATGTTAGTACAGGGTGGCAAATGGAGAGGCACAGGAGACACAGAGAAGTTTCACCATTTGCACTGCAGAGCTTTCCCCAGAACGACCAACAGTGTGCAAAATTTTCAGACTGACTTTGGGAATCGATCTTTCATGATCCATAAAACATCAGCACTATAAACCACGCAAGCCCTCTGAGCTCCCATATATTTTCATGCAAGCAGGTCAGGATTTCTTACTTCAGCAACTTATTACTTGCTCAGGGTTGCAACTCCAAATACATTTCAACTCTTTTACTGGGCTGTGATCTTCTAGTTAGGGAATGAATCAAGCTATCACTCTTGCAGAGGAGCCTGGACCCACACTACACTGTAAGCACATCCCTCTCCCCAGTTCAAACACTGCACCGTACACAATTAGCATGCAAGCCTTTCTGCCCAGTGGTACTGTAGAGACCAAGAGCATTACTGGGTTCAAAGCAGGATTAGACAAATCCATGCAGGATAAAGACCCATCAGTAGATGAGCACTAGCTGCTATTACATGCAGGCCGCAGAACGTGCTGGGAGCAGCACTGCTTTGTACATGCTGTGTGTGTTATACTTTCCTTCAGGTCAGTACCGCAATGACTGAAAGCAAGGCGCTGCCCTGGACACTGCCTGGCAGCTCTTACAGAGAGCAGAAAACAGATCATGGCTGTAACACCATGAACTAGAAAGTGAATACTGAGAGCAACAAAGGTGAAGAAGCAAAAATATAAACAAACCTAAAAATAAACTTTAGAAAAAAGTTGACTGTAAGAGCACTCCATCACTCTCCTTCTACTTTCTATGCTTACATCTCCCCTTGGTACTTGCTCCAAGGAGACAGAGGTTAGACCTGGCCTTCATACCACAGGCTGGCGATGCAGCCTTACATGGATGACTATCAAGAAAGCTGCCCTGAAGCCGTGTCTCCATCAAAGCACCTGCAGCAGATCCCATAGTATCAGGAATCACCCCAGCTGCAGCCTTTTGCTGCTTTGGTTTTTGGCTGTTTGAATCTCAACCTCTGCTCACAGCAAATGACCTGTCTGATAGAATGAGCCTGTTCCTAGGGTGCTTTCTCCTGGCATACTGGTTCTTCTAATATGGCTGTTTCCATACCTGCTACTACAGATGTTCAAAAATACTTCATTTTGAGAATGTGTTTTCTTTGGTGGACGGAAAATAAGCTTTTGAAGTATTTCTGGTTGGAAACGTTTTCAGAAGATAAAGAATACTTCAAGTATGATTCCGGACCAATACAACATTTTCATTAGAAGCAGACAAACAACAAAGTGCCTCAGTGTTTGTCTGTGCCTTCGTTACAGGCAATGTTTTCATGAGAAAAGTCCTGCCTAAATAAAAGGTGCCTAAATAAATACGTGAAGTTAGTTCAGGCTAAATTCAGAGGAAGGCACTTAAAGGTACAAGCACTTCCTCCCAGTGCCAAGAAGTCAGACATATAACTATGCCACAGTGCTAATTAAAGCAATTTGAAGGCTACCAAAGCTGGGGAAGCAAATTTACACAAGTGACCAGGGTCACAGCCACAGCAATTGCAGCAGTTCATCAGGTAGGGACAAACCAAAGCGTCCAACTTCTACTGGATTACAAATGGAGCATCTGCAGCAAATGTACAAACTGGTGTTGGGGAAAAAAAAAACAAAAACAGTTGAATCTGCCATGGTAATTCTAAGAATTTATGTATTCAAACTGTATACTTCTACCTGTAAAATACAGGTATTCACAGTATTGCAGTTAGCAATGATTATTACCAAAAGAAATGAAATGTGCCATTCTGAAGAAGCTCAAATACCCGTTTTTTCTTCCCTCTGTAAAGCTTTACCCAAACCAATGGGATTTAAGAAATATTTCAGTTGACCTTGACAGAATTATTTAGGGTAGGGGCCAGTACAGAACAAAACAATTCGTCCAGCTCTCTACTCTGTAAAGACAAGATCTTGTCTGATTTTGTTTTAATTCATATCTTATATATTTTATTGCTCTTCAAATCATGCAGCTTGAATGCCTGGCTTATATTCTTCTCCAGCTCTTCTGGATGCAAAATTAGACATATTCGTTTGAATACATCCCTTGAGGGGTTGTGGGTGGATCTTGCCACTGGATGCTACAAAATATCCCCAAATCAAGAGCTTTCTGTGTTAAACAATTCAAATCTCAGGAGACCATCCAGCCAATTTACCAAGTATAAATATAGTCCCTCTGCCATTCACGCTGAGCACAGTGAATTCCATGCAAAAATCCCAGGGGAACTAGCAGAAATATTTTAATGTTCAGCACTAGTCTTTAATTTTGCATTCAAATTATGTCACTGCCCACTTTGCTCTTTCCTCTTGAGGCGTTCACCTTCCCTCAGAAGGCAAGTTGTAGGGTAGGCAATGCACACACCTTGTTCCTAAACACAAGGGCTGACCACAAGACAGCCTTGCTCTGGGTTCCTAGCACATAACTAGAAACCTACAAGCAGTAAAACACCTATGGACAGGACAGGCCCCTAAGGGACTCCATGCCTGCCCTTGAGGTTACTCTGCATTTCCCAGCACAAGATCCCATTTCCAGGTCCTTACAGCTTTGCTAAATAAACTGGCCTGAAGACATCCCAATAAGGCTCTGCCTCAGGCTGTGTGTTTTGGAGAATGGCTCATGCCACTAACAAAGCAAGAGCTCTACTGCAACTCAATTAGTAGTCATTACAGTTAATGAAACCTGTAATAGTGTAATGACAAGAAAAAAGCAAAGTTTCTTGTGCTGAAGTTTCATAGCAGACCTCTCAGACAACGATAGGAGCAGTTGTGATAAAGAAATCTACTTCATGAGCTGTAAGGAAAGCAAGTAGGAGTTCAACCTGAATAAAACATACTGGGGAAGGAAAAACTTAAAACCAAATGCTCATATAAAAGCTCTGCTGCCACATCAGTAACCTTCAGAGTATTTGAGCAGGGAGGTGCCATTCCTGTGGGCAGGGTGGCAGCAGCACCGGCCTTGGGCCTGGGTGCAGGAATAGTAGTGCTTGGAAGGAGGTGATGCTAAAAATCCAAGGATGCAGCAGACTCACTTTGCAACTGCAAGCAGAAATGAGTTGTGTGATGCCTGTGCTGACAGGAATGGCAACAATTGGTGCCCAGGATTGGCAGTTTTTATGAAGTGAACAAACAGATTTGAGAATCAAAAGGTATTCTACTGAGCAATATTTCTGCAGGGAAAAAGTACCGATCTCCAGTGAATGGAGAAATGATATGAATGACTTAATTGAGAGCACGCTATCATGAAGAAGGACTTGGCTAGAAAAAACTCAGCCAACAACCCTTTCCGGTGCAGGGCCAAAGCCCTGTGGGATCTGCAGTGATGGGGGAGGCCTGGGGCGTGTGAGCAAACCCCACAGCAAACCCCAGCATCCAGCTGCCAGGGGCTGCCTGGGGCAGGGGAGGAGCAGTCCGTGTGGAGCTGCAGCTCAGGCAGCAGCCAGCCAGGCGGGCTATTTCCGAGCAGACGGTCACTTCCTCCTCCTGCCCAAAACGAGCCTCATCCCACACAAAGTTTCCAAGCCTCTCATTAGTGGTTGTGTTAGTGTATAAGAGCTATAATGAGAAGGCCATAAACATCCAAAGTTAGCTGAGGGTCCTTAACCATTTTAAATAGGACTCTCTTTCCAGATTTTATTTAAACTCTAATGACTACCACATAGGATCAAGCAACAAGAAACAACATTTGTATTACAGCTGTATTATTTAATTCCCACTAGCTAAAAACGCCAGGCTACTGGCCAGTGGTTCAGGAAAATAAGTGGTGACAGGTGAAAGAAAAATACCCTTCCTGTACCTCCTTAAGCCACTCCAAAGCCTGAGGCTCTGCACTGTCATTTACACCTAATGAAACCTGTGTCAGGCAATGCTACTTGGCCAAACCTATCCATTCAGAAAAAAATGGACTCTGCTACTTTTAAAGACACAGTGTTCTTTCTGGCCATAATTTCTACTGCCTAATTAAACCATGATAGAAGTTATCCCCTTAGATTAGCTATTAACTTATTTATTTCTCCTTTTGAAGGTGTACTTAATGACACCTTCTGTACTGGTGGATCCAAGTACTTGGAAGCTCTAATTTACTCTCTGGTTCTGAGAAATAGCTTTATTGGACAGCTTAAAATGTTTGGAGTAATAATTGCAGTCCAAACTTGATTATCCCATTTAATTCTGAATCAAGCACATGTATCTCTTCACTGCCAAAGGGCTGCTTTCATCCCTAATGGCCACACTGCTATTTCTCAGGTTATTTTGAGCTGCTTTTGGCAACCTGTGTAACACAGCAAAAGCAGAACGAAAACAGAGACTTGATGCTTCCCACCACATGCAGGGCTCTCACATCATTCTCAAGACAAAGCCAGAAAGCAAACGCAGAGTGCAAATTCATACTGATCTGCCTGGCTTTTGGAAAAGTATATTTTCCTCCAGTATCAGTTAACGTTAACAAAGAGAGATGCCAATCGTGTTACTTAAGTCACAAGAAGGTCACAAGAAAGAGTTAAGGTAACCACACGTGTATGACTATCACCTCTTTAGAGAAACTATACATTGGAAGAAATGTAACCCGGTTCCATGGAGGTCCTTTACCCACAGTAGTTTTCTTATTTGCTCATTAATTATGCATGTCAACTGTTTTACAAATATAAAAATAAAAACCACTTGGGATTTGCAACCCAGATATCTGCTGTTTTGCAACCCAGAAGTTTGTGCCAAAACCATTCCTATTGATTACAAGGGATTAAAATTACTTCCTAACGTACCAGCAGTAGAACCTGGCCCTGAGCAAAATTGCACTAAAAACTCAGAATATAAATTAGGAAAAGCAGTCGATGAGCTGAATATTCATGTTCCACTACAGAATCAAAGAAGTGCTGGGTGGAGGAGCCCTCTGGAGGTCTGCAGTTCAATTTCTGACTCAAAACACAATTACTGCCAACAGTGGATTAGGTTGGCCATGGCTTTGTCCCACTGATGCAGCACTCTACTTCCCCACAGAAATATTTGTCCTAATATCCAACCAGAACCTCCTAATTTATGTCATTTTTGACTATTGACACCTTGCTATGATTTCTGCTGCTGCTGAGAAGATTTTGGCTCCTCCAGCTCTGTAACTTCTCTTTAAGAAGCTGCAGGTTGCTATTAAGTGCCAATCAACATTTTTTTGTTCTTACTGTAGTTTGCTTGTCAGGTTCAATAAATGCAAGCAAATGTGCTTTTTTAGTGACTTTTAACTTACAATACTATGTAGGGTGGGAAGTACCGTACATTTTTACAGATCCTTATCTCAGCAGCTTCACTCAGAGCAAACTGAAGTACGTTAAAAAATTTGTACCTTTTCCTGTAGGGTCATAGAAGAGTGGAGGCAATGTTGTAATGCACTTCTGGAGTGCAGTCATGCATGGCTAACCAACGTAGTCAGCTACCAGGATCAGACACACACAGCTAAGAGGCTTCACGCAGTCATGTATTTGCAAGACTTCTCATGTGCAAAAAAAAAAATCACACACATTAGGAATACATGATTAGAGCATAGAACTTACTGAACAGATTGAGTCTCCCTTACAATAAAAATTCCTAAGGACTATTTAGGATCCCTAAATATTTGCCAAGGAAAATGAGTCCTTTCAATGAGAGATGCTTTGGAATTTAAAATAAATGTCCTATGGCTGTATATTTAGAGGATATCTGTAGAATTACAGAATTCTTGTGGTTAAAGCAGAAACTGGAGAACTGGGGCTTGTGCTCAGTTCTTGGACTGACACAGGTTTCCTCTGGGAGCCTGGATGTCAGCCTTGCTGGGGCTCTGCTCACCAACCACAACTATCGATACTCATGTTTCCTCCCCTTGCATTTGCAATCAAAAGCAATTAACAGACAACTTTTTCACATCATCAGTAAAAAAATCTGTCCACCATAGCAAGGGCAACCACACAGCTTCCAATCAGTTATGCAGGCGTCCTGGGCCTCGCGCTGCTACAACCAAGCCTCTCCCTTCCCTACAGCTCAGCGGGGCAGGGAGTTCCTGGGATGGCGCCAGAGGAGCTGGTACAAGAACAGGTGGAGGCAGCAGTCTGTATTGAGCTGAGGCTTGTGGTTATGAGGTGACAGGACCAGACACAAAGACGTTCCGGCTGCAGGATGGGGACACAGTTACATGCTCTGACCACAAGCAGTGAGAACAAATGTCGCATTGAGAAGTGGCAATGTGGGAGGAAAAAGGGGATAAAATCTTGTTTGCCTTCTAATAATACTGTGCTGGAATAAGTCTGCTCTGTCAGCTGCACCTATCTGGCCACAACAACCTGCTGCTCTAAAGTAGTGCTTCTGCAGGAGGTTCAGTGAACTATGCCTTGAGGACAAACATATGAAGTGCACAAGAACTCTTCCTCTGGACTTCATGCCACGCCTGCTTCCCCTCCCCTCTTTTTTTCCTGTTCAACTTAGTTCCTTCCTATCTCTTTCCATTTTTCTTCCCTTACTTCCAACACCAAACACTGTAGGCCCCCCCAAGAAAAGGAGCTTCCCCCGACTGCTCTGGCTGTAGATTGTATTTCTCTCCATCAACATTCTTCTACCTTGTCCTTCACACACGAACTTCACTGGGTCACAGCCCTCATGCTCACACAAGTAGGTTATGTCAGAGGAAAATACAGCAAACAAACAAGAAAATAATCCTACCAGCAAATGTAACAACAAAACCAGCATCACTTTAATGGGAATTTGCATATTCCTCCACACTGAAAGGTTGTACTGACAACATAGTAATTCTGAATTCTTCCTTTAGGGAAAATAGAGGATCTTTCCCCAGATGTGCAATTTGCATTGTTAAATCCAGTGTGTTCCCTTGCATTATAACAGTGATAGCCATATTTTTAATAAATTTTTCAATAAATAACCAAAAACATAAAACAAAAACAAAACTAAAAGTGGGTTTTATGAATAACAATATTAAGAGTTACAAAATCAAACAACTCGAGTTTTCTTGCAGGTCCAATGGGATTTGGATCAAATAGAACAAGAGAATTCAGTAAAGGATGAAAAAAGCACCTACATATATATGTGTATATATATGTATATACACATATCACTGAAACAAATATTAGGTAAATCTGTCTAGCTTTGGTTTCTAGACTTCAAGAATGTGGAAACCATCCAAAAGGCCCATGAATAACATGATAAACGCTTAATACTGTTATTACCAGATAATAGCTTCTGGATTTGAAAGGCACTAAGAAATGTCCACATAGTGCCCAGACCTGGGAAGCTGATGAACCAAGGAACAGTCGGCTGCTTAACCTTACACTAAGCCCCAGTGCTCCCTCTAGCAATGCAGAAATTCAGATCAAATTACTGGATTCAAATTCTTATAACTGACAGTGGGCTTGTGTTTTCCCATAATCTTGTCTTCCCAAGGCCTCCAGAAAGCCCACTTTTCCTGAACACACAGTTAGTCCGGAGCTTTCACTGCCACCAGGCTCTCAGTGCTTTTCAGTGGGTGTCAGACAGCCCCTGCTTGCAGAAAAGCATTAAGTACATGCCCAGTTAGGCTTCAATTGTGCATGTCTTGTAGGATAACATTTTGGCTCTCAGTGAAGAGGATGAGATTTTTGTGCTGGTTTTGGTGGAAGTGGGGTAATGTTAACAGTTAAATACGCGTCAGAGTTTATTTATGTAAGCAGTTCCATCAAATCCATCATGGGATTATGGAGATGGTTACAATTAAGCAACGCGGTGTTTAAGTGTTTATAGGATTAGACCCAGAGATTTGAAGCATACAAAAAGCAAGTCCTGTCTAGAGCCAATACGTGAGAGATGAAGAGCCAGCGGCAGGCATCATCGCAGCGGTTTTGATGCTGCGTTTTTTGCAGGCACACGATCCAGATTTGAGGGGCAAAATTTACAGATCAAAGTGGAAGAATTCAGAAGCCACAGGAGAACGAAGATGAAATTTTTTGCAGTGGCTGCAAATCCTCGACCGTTTCAGGTTCACGGTGCACATTTCTGAGAACAAAACTCAATAGTTCCCCACTGCTCTGCACACAGGCAGTGCCTGATGTTTGCCTCGCTGCTCACTGAGGCTGAGAATGACGGGAAGGATGTTGACATTTTGTGCCACACGTACGGCAAGCAGCGGATCATCTCCCTCTGAAAGGTGCTTTATTCCATGTGAGAAAAGACAAAACTCCGAGCTTCACATCAAATAAATCATACAATAAGAACATTATTTTTAAAGGGAGCGAGTATTTTGCATATTAATATTAAATGACATCTGAGCAGCAAATATAGAAATTATAATATTCAGTAATCTCACAGAGCTGCCACGGAATAGAGGAGTTCTGGTAACCAAGCTGTCTTAAATCTACAGCTGCTGGAAAAAAAAAAAAAAAAAAAAAAGCTTCATCAAAATTTAATATTCAAGCAATAGGGCCTCTTTCATTGTTATGAAAGCTGATTAGGGCCAATCATAAATTCCTGGGTGCTTCCTTCATTCCCTTCCCCCATCAGAAACGGGGGGAAATCAGCCCTTAGAAATAAAGAAAACAAAACCAGCAAACATTTTCCTGGCAGCGTTTCAGGCCAGCTACTGTTTTGCATTTGGTGGAGGATGCAGCCCTTACCAGGAGGCACACAGTGCCTCAGAAGGAGACTGGAGGGACATTAGTAATTCAAATAAGGGGCAAAAAAGAGACAGAATCAAATTAAAGCCCACACAATTATCATCTAGCAGAGTAGCAATGGTACATAATCCAGTCAGAAAGGAAGAAGTCAGGGCTGGCAATCGTGGTTTTTTTTTGTTTTTTTTTTTTTTTGTCAAGATGTGGACAAAGGTTTTTAGAAGAAGTCACACAGCTAAAATAACCATATTGTTAGACAGTGACTCATGGGAACAAAGCTGACAATGCTATCTAGGATAGTTCTACTGGTGCCTTCTAATCATAACGTTGGTACAATTTTCCCTCACTCTGACCTAGTTTAACTAGTTTGGAAAGCTTAATAGGCATGGCTTCTTACAGGACCGCCAGGAAGACCTAAATATATACAACAACGTCTTTTGTGAATGAAAATGACTGATTCATGGCCCGTTACACTTCATGAATCCAGAGGAACAACAGAGGAGTTCACTCGCTGAAGTTTCACACAATTGAGCCTGAATTTATCCCTCCTGCACTTCCAAAACACTCATGCTGGCAATGCGAGCCCACAGCCCCCAAACAACCCGTCCAGGGACAGAAAGCACAACGCTGCAATCTGAGGACAAAGGGCCATAATGTACCCAGACACAGGAGACAGGTACAAACACTGCATGGGCAAACCATGACATTGAGCAAGAAGCGGGCTGTGCCATCACCAGAGATACTCACAAGAACAATGCTCTCACTACAGTTTTTCCTGTACAAGTTTCTGTGTTTAACTGACAGGCTGGAAATCAAGATTCTTCAGTCCTGGGGTTTTCAATGAAAACAAAACACTTGCCAGTAACCGCCATTTCCAGCAGAAACCTCCTTTTGGCAGAAATGATATCTTCGTTCATTTTCTTGTTGAAAAACATCGATCTGTTCCAGTGATTGGTGTCAGCTATGGGACATGGCTCTGTTTTCCGTGGGATAACCGATGTGTTCGTGTTAACCAGATCAGTGCCTGCTACCATCTGCAAGCTTACCCTCTACCAAAATACAGAACCTGCTTTTCTGAACCTTTGGAGTTCCCAGTGTCACCTACAGAACCCTCAGCAACTTGCACTCAGCACAACCAAGTCACTGAGCGCATCCCTGCACACTGTGCCGGTCATCGCTCTTTACTGCAGGGGCAATGTCTGCCCGGCTGGAAGCCCAGCCACTCTCTGAATCATTAAGGGGCTTTGCTCGGCTGCAGCCGTAACGGCCCCACCAGGGAGATCCTGCCCTTCCTGTGCTTCTTAGGCTGGATCTGCTCCACAATCCCACCGAGACCAGCATAAAGGACAGTGATGAAAATGAACTATAAAAGGAACTCATGAGGTCAAGGCAGTGCATGTGCTCCCCCTCCCCGAGACCCAGCACAGAAGCTACTGTGAGCAGCCCAGCGATCAGTGGGGAGAGGCAGTGCCTCACATCTGCATGCTGAATCTACAGAAGAAAAATACAGCTCTCTTTCTAGAGTGATTGACCAATGCACATATTTTACTGGATTGCAAACAGTCAGGATGCTACTTTTTATAGCCTCCACAAGGCTACTCTGGCCCCAGAGAGGTAACAGGAATTGCACAGGGAAAACAGGACTTTTGTGGGTCACTCAATCCCCAGTTATTGCATAGAGAAGTGCCCCAGCTCGGATTTTCAGGAGCACTGTCCTAAATCCTCCAGCCACTAAAAACATGGGTCTAATGCCTGTGAAACTGCAGAGTCAGAAGAAAAAAGGACAACACTAAGGACCATAAAAAACCTTAGAGTTAATGCACATGCACACCAACCAGTCTTATGAAGGAAAACTATCCTTCTGAATGTTACACAGATCCCACTTTTCTCCACTTGAATAAAGCTAAGCCACAGCAAAAATGCTTTGTGAAGTCGGTTTTCTCAAGGCAAATCAGGGGAAAGGATTTTTAGGTGGCATTCTGGGAAAAAAAAAAGCAGAAACAAAACACAAAGCGGACCACCAGGCAGCTTGGAAGAGTGAAAGTTTACTTTGCAAAACCAAACTTTGCAGCTTTCAGTTGTTAACATGAGAGCATCCTTTAATTTTATCTCCAGCTACCACCTTCTCCAAGTTGCCGTTGCCAAAAAAGGTCAAAATATCTTAACGTTACATTCCATCGAGTCACTAAATGGAACAGAAGTCGTATTACTGTAATTCATAATTCAGAACTCAAATTTCATAAGACAACATCAGAAATGTCATTTTAACCACACTAATTCCTTCACAGTTAACATGAGTGGGTGTTGGTGCAATCCAAGCTGAAAAAAGCCATCTAATTTCAGCAAGTATACCACAAGCCAACTTGGCAACCCTCCACAGGGATCAGACAAGCGTCTGCTCTGTTAAGCTGAAGGCACAGCGATAATTATCATAGCTGATACTGCATCAGTAGGAATGACAGTGTGGTTTGTAAATACGAACCAAACCAGGATTCTCTCATACTCAAACAGGGATTTGGCATTACTGTGGGAATCCGACACAAACCTTACAGATCTGAATGCGCCCTTGATCCAAATGAGGGCACACTTCTCTGTGATTACAACGCCATTCACAAGCTGCAGCATGCACACTATTCTCACAGTTTTCACAGGGCTGATGACAGGAGCTGCACAGTCACAGCATGGCAACAACCTGAGGAGAACATGGGATGGGAGGACCAGGACCATCAGTAGAGGGCTGGAGGCTGTGAGCACCTTGCTAAGTGCTTGCTGAGGGGTCGGGGATGAGCAGGCCTGGGGCCCAGACCAGCATCCTGGCAGGGGTTTCTGGCTGCAGAGCTACACCATGATGCTTTGGCTGCATGCAGACAACTGCATGTGTCCTCACCAAAAATCAATTGGTAATAAAAAGAGCTTTAAATTCCTCATCTGCAGGAAATCAGCATATAAGAGTTTCTCCAAAGCCAGTTCAGATTTATTTACGTACTGTGCCTTGCTTCAGCTGCAGGGTGAGAATGCTACTATGTTAATGTTTGGAAAGCACTTCAGAAAGGTGAACCTGGACAGGGCTATTACAAAATTTCCATTGCAGTCACTAAAAAATATCCAGTCATTAGGAAAGATTCTCTCTGGATAGCCTTTTGCTTGAACAAAAATGCTTTGAAAACAAAGTTCTCTCCACTGGAAAAAGTAAGATCAACAGACCATTTCCATTTACTTCAAAATAATGTAATATGGAAATACAACAGCTATTTCCCACATCTAATTTTCCCTGTTCATGCTGTCTCCCTAAAATGCTAACAATCACTCAAAGCCAAATGTTTCTACTCTTCCCAATGTCTCAAGGTCACCAGCCAACCATCTCTCTCCATTACAGACTCCACGAGCCCTTTCACTCACCAAAGGCTTATGTCAGGGCAGAGAGGGGCCAAATTACTGCACGTTCCATTTACTGCCAGCACCTATGCGGGCTCCCAAATCAGTTAACTGCTGTTACCCAGAGCAGCCCTCATCCTCACTCTAGTTCATTGCTGGAGCAGCCCATGCTAAGGCTTGTACCATGTTACAACAGCTCTGGGTGAGCCAGTTGTAGGGTGGTGAGCCAGTGTAACAAGCTGCCTTAGCAGCACAAGGCAGGAGCCAGAGACACTTCTCCTTCCCTCTGCTCACATAGGAGAGGCATGGCAGAAGGGTAGTTTTAGAGCCCCCCCAGACACACTTTAACCCTTACAACCATTTCTCTCCTCCAAAATGCAATCTTGCATTCACTAAGAAAGAGAGAGCTTCTAACCAAAGTTGCTATATGTGGAATGAAAACATATGTATTGTATGGCAGCCTCATTTTCTTTCATTCACACCGCCCTGAAGAGCCTACCTGTTCCTCCTCCTCCTCCACCTAACAGAAGAGAGCTGTTGTTTGTGTATAGCATGCACATTAGCACAGATAAACTGCTCACTGAGTATAATGATTAATGATTGAATAGTGCAGTTGTTGCAAAAATAAGTCATGCAGTGAAGAGAGATCTGAAGATTATATCTAACGCCAGGGGATGGCTTATTAATCTTACTTCTTGAAGAATTCGTGAGTAAATCATTCTCCTTTATTAATGATATTTCACTTTGCTCCGTGAGACATCTTTTATACATCCAGAAGGGCAATTATCTGTTTAGGCCAGGAAACAATATTAGTTACAGACTGTGCTTGAATGTTTGATCTAAGTCACTTAAATAAAAGAGGGGGGGGGGGGGGGGGGGGAAGGAAGCATGCTCCAAAGAACTACTCCAAACAGGGCTGCATTTACAAGCAGGTTTTTTGGATCCCCTCTATTTGGAAATGACAAATAGCACGTGTTTTCAAACATCAATTAATGTGGGGCTTGGACACTCAAATGATGATATAACAACCCCAGGAAAATTGCATTACTTTTACGTCTTCTGGGTCTGACAGAATTCTATTATATGTAAGGTGGTTAAACATGTCTGAGATGGTTTATTAATATAAAACTCTTTCAAAGGGAGATCTTAAATTCTTGATCACAATGAGAGACTGAAGTTAATGAAAGGAGAGTCTGTAATTTCCTCCTAAAAATCTTTTCTAGGCCCACAACTCTTTTTCTATCTGTTTATCACCTGCTACCCAGAAAAAGACAGGATGATTTAAGGAGGGAACCAGGCACCTGTTTAATAGTATTATCGTAAGAACTATAACAAAAATTTACATAGATCTAAATGGAAATCTATAAATCAGTTCCAAAAGGAGTTTCATTAACTAGTTTTAAAGACCCCGGATATCAAAATTATAAACTTAAATTACTACAGAAATTGCATTAGATAATATCGGTTCATTATAGCAGTGCTTTGCAGATTCACAAGACTTGGACAAATATAAATTATTTTACCATAGATTTCAAAATATTGCCCAGCTGAGTCATAGTGAGCCATCAGAAGAATAAATCAGTGAGAGTGCAGCAGCTGCTGGACAAGTCAGATCACAGTGAGAGGCACTGGGACCTACTGAACAGGACATGGGGACACCCAGGAAAGAGGGGCAACTCCGAGCTCATCTTTCAAGGGCAGATAAAGGCTAAAGAGAATCTTCTATAGGGAAGCACTTACACACACGAGCATTTCACACAGCTACTACTGCAGCCTCTAAGAGCAGTTATTTGATTACAGAATAAATTATTGCAACACCTAATTCTGGTAGAAGACAACAAGTTAAATATGGATCTTGTACTGAGAGGAGAAAAAAATCCACCATTCAGGAGTACCATGGCACCATTCACAGACTGAACCTGCTCCAGTAATATGGCAATTTTCTGACAGTATTAATCTGCCTAGCAGCTCGAGTCCATTTTTATGATTAAAAATGGCCTTTCTAGGAATCTTAAGTTGTTTTAAGCTTTTAGTTTTAAGGTCATTGTTGAAAAAGAAGAGAAGCCATAAAATAAACAGAAATGATCCAATAAAACTGCCCAAGGATGAGAGATTTCAAATTTCCATCTGGTTGAAACTTTTAATTTGGAAGATTCCTATGCAGCAGAGACTAATGTTCAGTGTCCCCCACCAGCGTAGCCAAGGTTTTGTGCCTTTTGACCCCAAAATCAGTGAGCACCCAATCATATTGCTAAGCTGAAAAACAGCAAGTCAAAATATAAGTGCACTTTGCATCGAGCCTTGGTCTGACAGCAGTGTGCTTTCAGCAACCAGCTTCAAGCCATGTGCTTTTTATTTGTGTTTAGAATACATTGCAGAGTCACACAAAAATCCTTTTTTCCCCACAGCCTCACATCACAGCACCAGGCTCAGGATCTCCCCATTACCCAGAAAAGCATCAGCAGAAAAGTTTAGATCTGAGCCCACCTTTCTGAAACATGAGAGTCTTTGTAGGATTTATAACACTGCTCTGGATATTTGCTGCCAGCAGTTTTAAAGAATAAAGGCAAAGACAAGAGCAGTGAATGTGAAGACAGCATTGTATATTTTGATTGGAACTATCTCCCGTCTCATGCAAGCTTCAGTGACTAGAAAGCAGGGTCTCAAAGTGATTTGAAAGAGAGAATAAACGTAATTAATATTGATTCTTCTCTGAGAATTCCCTGCAGTCCTGCTCAGGGAACCAAGGTAGTCAACAGCAGCAAAAACCCAGCTTTTCCGGCTGGGGCCGGGGTAATTTTCAGAGAAGCAAGCAAACAGTGATCTCTTTAGGGATCAGAGTGTACCCCGTGTGCTGCATGAGCCCACGTCTCCTCCTGCTCACCTGGAACTTCAGCAGATCTGCTCAGAATCGCAGACCTGACCTGCTTCTGAGGAGAGCTGCATTCAAATAGGTTACACCAAAATAATCAGCACTTAGAAATGCACATCGCTTGATAGTGACTCTATCAGCATTTTTCTCTTGCTGGATTTTTTTTCTTCCTTTAGTAATTAAAAAGTGTCTCTGGAAGAGCAGTATGTACAGTATGTCATAAAGTCTCTCTGAACTACCTATATTTACCCCTGAAAGTGAATTCTTTATAAGACCTAGGATATCAAAGAAACGAGGGATCAAAGTAGTTTTAATAAGCAACCCAGTGTTTGTAGAACCTGCACTTTCATGTATCATGTTTTGTTCAAGTTCTTAATTTCGGTTCCTCACCACAGAAGGCACTTAAGATAACTATCTATAACCATATTGTCATGTTGAATCCTTTGATTATTTAACATGTACACCTTAGTGAAACAAAAATGCCTTTTTTCCCCATAATATTTGGACTTCATTGTATTTTCTCACATGAAACATAGATTTGATTTGTTTGATAGTTGCAACATCTAGTAGCATCCTTTTCTTCAGTATTTCTACTTATATATGAACAGTTTCACATCGTACAGTTGTATCTGCACCCATACACTGCTGAGAACTATAACCCCTTGCTATTTTCTTCAGGTAATAAAAGATAGTAAAAATTACAGAAAAATCAAGTTAACTGGGCCTTGAAAGACAAACCTGAGGCTCCCCAGTGAACAGCACCAGTACATTCTTTTACACAGTAAAACCTATCTTTTCATCCTTTTCTGCTATGTTTACAAATTGTTGCACACAGATAAAAAGCCCTCCCCTCCAAATTAAATTCTCATATATATTTGATCTACAGACATAATAAAATTATCAGCAAAGAAAAGAATGATTGCACTCCATGTTAAAAGTACCAACTGAAAGACGAGGGAACGTAAGACCAGACTGTATACAAAAAGCAATAATGACAAATGGATCTGGTAGCAATTCCAACTGCACATCTGGATATCAAAATCATTATTTTGGTCTGAAAATAACTGTATTGTCAGTCTGGATTCTGAACGAATAATGAGCCAGAAACATTAATGGAAGCATGACGAAATATCAACAAGGCAGACAGGCCTGTATATTTTCTTTTATTTTTGACATGGTCAGGAAGTAGAAGACTGCTCTGCTATCTCACGGTGTCTCAAGAGCTGCTCACCAGAAATATCTGCAGTGCACGTGGCATTGCTTTTGTGGTTGCTTTTAAAATTCAAGATTAAGAAGTTCTATGTAGGAAAAGCAAGATTTTCCAGTACACCGAAGAACAACTACAGCCTATCACACCCCTAATGAAAGAGCAGCACCTAAACTGCTACTTATAGCAGTTTAAACTGCTAAACTGTATTTGTAGTTTGTGTCCACTTCTGTTCCTGTTAAGTATTTCTCCTTTCGTAAATTAGAAGCAAATTATTGTTGGATACTGGAATACTATTTTTGACCAAGAAAACCTCCAAATCCTCATACATGCACAAACAAAAACTTTTTCGTGTTACATCTTTGTCAGGAAATTTCATAAAGCAAACTGCATTTTGTAAGAGATTGTATGTAGAGACACTTTGCCTCTCATTTGGGACTCATATCACTGCCATGTGGCAACCATCGCAATTACTTATTGAAAAAAAGCCACGTGCTTAGTTCAGTTTCAGATGTGTATATGTGATTTTACAGAATGAAATAAGGAAAAACACTATCACATGTTCAGCAGTATCTATAAGGAGAATTCTGCCAAGCCTTTGTAAGATTTCCAGCTTGATTCACAGGCAGTAATAGAAGAGACTGCTCTGTATATGAACATATACAAGATTAATTTCCAGCCCTGATGGGAAGTACAAACATGTGTATAAACAGATGATAATTTAAAGGATCCCATCCAACATCTCACCAGTAAGTTAAGGAAGGCATCCCCCTACCTACTGCCACCGGGAATCCAGTCATCTTTCTGCTAAGAGCACTGCCATTGCTTACCCAACACAAATGAGTTCCTAGAGCCTTCCCGAATCTCATGAGAAATGAGCACCCCAACATAAAGAGCAGCACCAACACCCAGGTATCTCAAGAACATCATTAACAGAAATAGGAGTACTCTGAGCCACAGAAAACCAATGTGCTCTGGGCATGACATGGGAGTGATGGGAAAGGAGGACTGGGCCAAACACCTCTCCTGGCTTCCAAGCATGCAGAACTGAACCAGGATGGTGATGCCCCGAGCATCCAGGCAGAGACTTCCCTGTGTTTCTTATCTTCTAGACCAGACCTAAATCAGGCTGTCATGTAATCAATGGACTATGATAGGCTGATTATCATGTAGGATAAGTGATATCTATTAGAAAAAATTGATCCTGACATAACTCAGAAAAGGCAGCAGCTTAAAGCTG
The DNA here is from genome assembly GCF_054131305.1 of Coturnix japonica. Classification (NCBI taxonomy): domain Eukaryota; kingdom Metazoa; phylum Chordata; class Aves; order Galliformes; family Phasianidae; genus Coturnix; species Coturnix japonica. The sequence continues at coordinate 25,681,219 of NC_140668.1, read as the reverse complement.
GGGGCCATAGGCCCTGGACCAGCCTTTGTACATATTTAATGGCTGTCATTTTCCTGGAGGTGCCTGAAAACAGCAAAACTCTCAGGGTAAATCTATATTGATTGAATAATCCTTGTCATCTGTTAGGACTAACAAAGCTGTCACAGCACAGCCACAAGCAAACAGATTTTATTTGATAACTTTCTTTCCGTCTCACTGCAGAAGCTTGGAGTACTGGTGTTTCAAGGAGCCCCTCTGCACCCCGACTGCACTCCCACAGGTGATTCCCCAGCAAAGGGCCCTGTTTTTGATGCCTGATTAACTGCCACACACTTAATTAAACCCACAGCACTGGAATTACAGCTTATGAAGGAGTCAGAAGCTGCCAGCGCGGCCCTGCTTCTGCAGGGCTTGTGCTATATTAGGAGCCAGGGCAGAATGATTATGACTGAGGCTTGGATAAAGATTGTAGGGGTGGGTGCGCTCAAGGCTGTCCCTGGTGACGGCATCTCTCTTTATGAATACAGAAAAATTCATCAAACAGAAATCATTAAGTGGAGCAGATGGGGTTCCTGTGCGGCTGCAGTCTGTGCAGTGCCTGGTGATGCTGTGTGCTCGCAGGGACAACAGCATGGCTGGGGCATAGCTGAGGAATGGCATGGCCACATACCAGCCCTCCCTGTGCACAGCCAGTCTGAAACAAGGGCCCCGTGTCACCCATTGACCTCCTCCTACCCCAGGTCTGCTTTGCACCCACAGAGATGCAGAAACTGATCTGCCTTCTAGGTCTGACTGTAACATCTCGCTGCAGGAGCACATTCAGTCACCCTAAGCACAGCTGTATCACCTGCCTTTTACCTGCCATTTAAGGGTCTACCTCTCTGTCCCCAGGTAAATGGTGAGAAAATGACTTAGCAGCAACAAAGTGGCAGATTTGCAGTGCCAGAATGACCACAAATGAAGCTAATTTGATTATTTTACCCGTACCTGATAGTAGCAGTTGTTTCAGTTTTGCTTCATCTTCATCTAACAGAGGTCTTTTTAGATTCAAAAGACTAGTAATTTTGTTTAATATTTCATCTTTATGAGCAGCTATAAAATCTATCAGTCTTAAAGATCCTATTAATTGCCTTAGATTTCTCACACACACAGTTTTCACTCGTTTCTTTTCAGAAGTATACATGTGGTCTTTCAACCCCGTCACTGAACACACATTATCTATAGAGAGATGGCCCACTGCTGAGGGCTGGGAGCCTGGGAGGCCAGCCTGACAATTAGCAGCAGAAAGGGAAAGAGATGCCAAGTGAAAATCAGGTTTAGCAGACACACATAGTTCCACAATCTGCAACCAGAAACAGGCTCTGAAGCTCCTGAATACTCTTAACAACTCTAGCATTTTTTAATGATTGCAACTCATTAAGAAAGGCTCTGATTATTATCATTAAGAACTCCTTCACCCAAGAGGGTAGTGACAGAAAACACAGCTTTCCCTGCTGTTGAAGGATGCCATCGCTTCCTCCTTTATCATATAGAATACATTTCCCCTTAAGCACATAAGGATTAACTGAACTCAGGTTAGCCCAAATCGGGACTAGATCTTTTGATTTAAGTGGAAGTGAAGGAAGGATCCTGCAGCCACTGTGTCCCTGTACATCACAATCTCATATTATAGATTTACAGAATTGCAGGGGTTGGAAGGGACCTCCAGAGACTGAGCCCAACCCCTCTCCTAAAGCAGCTCCCTACAGCAGGTTGTGCAGGGCAGCATCCAGATGGGTCTTGAGTATCTCCTACAGAGGAGACTCTACAACCCCTCTGGGCAGCCTGTTACAGTGCTCTGTCACTCTGACAGCAAATAATTTCTTTCTTGTGTTAGTAAGGAGCTTCTCGGGTACCAGTTTCTGCTCATTGCCACTTGTTCTATTAAGCAACCTCCTCCTTGGGTCCTGGCTTTGATAGTTCTGCACAAACCCCAAACTGTGCACTCTTTCACTTGCAGATTATTAGGCTTCTAAATATTAATTATCAGGAAAAAGAATCCCTCTCTGCTGCGGGGCCTAATACTTTGCACACAGATAGGCAGCAGGTAGTGCCGATCCATGGTTTGAGGAAATGGCACAGCCCATTTCCTGAAGAAGACTTTCACCAGGAGATTTTCAGACAGCCAAGCAGCAGAACTTGGTTCCCTCCTAAGGAAAAAAAGTTTGACATGCTTGGGCATTAACTCTGTGTGGATCTCATTTGAACCACCTTTAGATCAAAGCACAGGTTTTCCCTGGTTATGCTTAAAACAACAACAACAAAAAAAAAAAACAAACCCAACAACCCTTACTTTCTGGTTTCAAAAGGAAAAGATCTGCTGACTTAGACATCAATAGCGAGCTTAAAACTCAGTGAATAGCACTATTAACTTTTTTATTTTTTATTGGGCCACTCGTTCCACTCTCACATCCAAACGCTCAGAGTTCTTTGTAAGCAGCCAGCAGAGAGGAAATGCAGCAAAACCCTCCGCATCTCAGAAACGCAACCTCCTTCAGACTGCTGCGGTACGAAGTGACTTCACATGCCCTCGTTCACTCAGTTAGATCACAGTGCCAAATCCTGCCGAGTCTCAACTGGAAAATGGGAACAGTCCTACCGCAGTAAATGCTGCCTCCCCCTTCCTTAGTTTCTCTGCTCCATTGATGGAGTGTTAATGCAACATGCCTGCCAGGAGGATTAAGCCTACATTGCATACAATCTGTTTTACGATACTAATGTGAGATACGGAGCGAAGGGGAAAAGAAAACAATTACCTGACACACCAGTTTTTCTAACAGTGAGAACTGTTTACATTCCTCTTAAATTAAAAAAGAAGAAAAAAAATATATCAGGAAAATATTCTCCCTTTTTTAACTAATGCAGCCCCAACCTCTTTCAGAGCTTTCAAAGTATGTACTTTTTTTGTAAATATGCCAAAGTCAAGGCCTGTGCAGCATGTGATCTATAATAAACTTCAAAAGAACACCTTTGACATTTCAGATAACTTGCAAATGATGATGCAGAAAGATCTTTTGCCACTACAAAGAAAGAACAAAAGAACCAACATGAAAGAGAAATCAATAAACATATGGCAATTAATAAAACATTTTCTATGAATACCCTACAAAGAGTTTTACAACAGTATAAAAATCCAACAGTTGTTTCAATGTGGATTTAAAAAGTATCAGCTGTTATATTAAGATATTCTTTTTAAGCAACAAAATGTACGTAAAGTAACGGATATGGATTTTGTTGTAAATCCATCAGTTGCTGTGTTATGGATCAACTGGGAATTTTTTTTAAGGTGACCCAACAAATTCTGTAATGAAACCATCCATTTTTCAGGGCATAAAAACAAGGGCTGGAGCCAGGCGTATTTGTTTGTTGACGTATGGTTCAGCTCAGCAAGTTTGGCCAGTTTTAGTGGCTCTAAAAAAAAAAATAATCACGTCTCCAGATTTTAAAACAAGCCTATTGATTTTCTTTATAAGTAACATTACACTAACCATTAGGATGGACATGACAGTATCTTCACTGTAACCTACAAGCAATAATTTATCATCATCCTAACGGCAGATCTCCTTGCACACTGTTAACCTACCTTCATCCCTTTTCAGCAGTGAACAGTTCCCATTCCATAAATATTGCCAATAAACCCTGCGAACCCTGAGAGCCCAGCAGACAGCTGATGCTGTCACAAGCTCCTCGTGCTCTTTACTTAACACCTGATGGGTGGCTCAGGCTATCCACTCTGGTCCCACTAAGAAATGAGCACCTATTCTGCTCTTCTGTTTGCATTCAGACCTCCCAGTTCAACATTATGAGGGTGAACTCCAAAGACTTCTTTTGAGCACCAGCACCAATTTGTCCCCTTGCCAACTGTGGCTGGGAGAGCACAGAGAAATCCACCAGCAAGAGAAAAGAAATCCATGAAATGTCAAAAAAAAAGAAACCAAACCAACAAACAAACAAACCTGCACAGTGTCACAGAGGAAAGTTTCTGAATTTGATCTGCATAGTCTCTATATTGTGTGTAGGGACTGAGAAGAGTTAGCATTGTTATGCCTCATCATTTGATTATCTCCATCACTGTCCACTACACAAAGATCACGCAGTGCAGGTGGCTCGATTTAACACTTTTATCAAGGTCACTGTTGGTGGTGTTTATAGTTCCAGAATGGCATATAGCAGCTGCTTTGAGAATGAGAGCAGAAATAAGAAGCCAGAAGGCTCTAGGTTGGTATATTTCAAATAAACTTGATAAAAATGTATCCAATCCTCATATTTATCTGAATTGAAAGTTTTTCATATCCCTTTTTATGAGACCCTGTTCTGAATGGCAGCTCACAGGTTCAGTTTAGCCTTCCATGAAACCATGCATTCCCCTCACTTTGGACTTGTTTAGTAAGGCTCAGAGCATGTTTGCTTCCCATGACTTTGTTATTTTGGTTCCTCTGGTACTGACAGCTGGGGCAATCCAGCCCACAGCACCACATGCTATCAGCCCAAAACTTCATGTTAAATCCTCATTTCAACAACACATGCAGGATGAACAGTGGCCCCAAAAAACTTCTGGAAAACTGACAAACTAATCATGCATATAATTGCTTCTTGACTTTTACTCCTGCTGTGGCAGGACTTAATAATAACCTCAAAGGTTAGTGTTGGAACACACACATCATTTAAACGACTCCAGGATGACACACTGCAATAACATTATTAATTCGTGCAGGCCTGCTCCCTAGTGCTTCCAAAAGACTCAAAAGAAAATGATTTAAAAGGCAGCAAGAGGAAGCTCGTGTGTCAGGTTACTTTCACTAATTAGAACGTGGGGCTCGTTGTAGCACAGCTACAAACCTGTCTGCTCGCTCCTTGAAGGCAGATGACTCAAATAAACGTGAGCCGGTTCCTATAACCGCTTTCATGTCAAATTACTTTGCAGTTCTCTCAAATATGAGGCACAAATGGAAGCATCTATGTTTTGGTTTCTTTTGCTAATTACAGTTAAACTGAGAATTGAAAGACAGTAGATTCGAAAAGGTTCTCCCTGCACACGTTGCTGGAATGTGGAACTGGAGCTTACCACAACACCACAGGTCTGGCCCAAAGCATGGGAGTCAATGGGAAGTGTCTTTCAACAAGACAGTGTGTTAGGTAAAGCCATAGAAGAAACTGACTTGAAAGGAAAACACTTCAGATCTCTAGAATGATCCAGTGCCCAAAAAACAAACAGCACTTTTAGCTGCAGACCTTAACATACAGCAATAAGGCACTATCACAAGATGAACTGTTTCATTAGTCTCAGCTGCAAAAGATTATCTGGCAGCCCCTCTGCAGCCCTGCTGCTGATGGAACTCTTTCATTATTACAAAATATTTCCCTTTTTAAAAGTTCAAACTTACAGAGTTTGGTGTTGCTTGATACTTCTGCTTTTTGTATCAGAAATTCAGTTTTGACAGCTAACATACAAAAGTAGATTGTTTTGATAATAAATGTCCAAAAACTCACATCTTGGAGAAAGCAAAATTAATAATGAACTTGAGTAAAATGTAGCGAATGGTTTGATCCCACAGTTAAATGAAGGAAGAAAGCACATTTAAAAAATGTTAAAATAGGTGACACTTAGAAATAAAAATCTGACAGTTCTGAAGTAACTTGTTCTTATTTAAGCATGGATCTAAATTAAAAGGAAACATTAAACCAGAGATATGTATCTCACCCAGGAGAAGGAAAAAGCTTTGTTCTGAATAAGCCAAAATGCTCCACTTGACCCCCAAAGCACACTTTTAACTGTAAAAAGAATCCCACTGAGACCATGGGGGGGAACAGGACCATGTCCAGGCTCAGCAGCTCCCTACAAAATGGTGTTAGAGGTGTGAGGAAAGCAACCCATGCTTCCCAGAGGGAACACAGATATCTTTATTTGTCAGAAGAAAGCAATATCCTTTCCAAAGTAGTAAAAATGGGACATCTCTGGCTGGAAGCAAATTATATTATTTTCTTCTTTAATTTTGCTCTCTCTTCCATCTAAATCTTAACTCAGATTTTTCAACTTTCCTTGCAGCTACCAGAATAAGCTGGAGAATTTATCATGATCATTGGAGTCTCTGCTCTTTGCAGCAAATCACACAGACATGTTGCAGGAAAGAGACATGTTGATGAGGAGACATGTTATTTGTGTGGATAAAACTGTCAATGAATACACAGCTTGATTTAGCAACAGAAGCTAGTCACAGATTTTGGCTAAGTCTGCCCTCCAAAAGCCTTGCATTTTTTGTCTGCGTTAATAGAGAAGGCTTTAAATTTAAAGAGGGGAGATTTAAGTTAGATGCACTCAGGTTAGATGTTAATGGCAAGATTATTCACTCAGAGGGAGGTGAGGAACCGGCGCTGCTGCCTAGAGAAGTTGTGGATGCCCCATCTCTGGAGCTGTTCAAGACCAGGTATCATGGGCCCCTGGGCAGCCTGATCTGATGGGTAACAACCACATCCGTGGCGAGGTTGGAACTGGATGATCTTTAAGGTCCTTTCCAAAGCAAGCCACTCTATGATTAATTTGGATACACTGGAGAACACTGGGCTTTGGGTATTACAAGAGATCTCTGTCCTTTATGCTTTGAGGGCTGTGAGATCTCTTCCAACCTTTTTTCCATCACAGCAATGTGAGAGGCTCAAGCGGACTCTGACCTTCTCAGGATAGTCAAAAGCAAACTGCATTGCCAAGAAGCGAGGGTAAAACATACTGCATTCACCCGAAGATTTCTAAATATATTCATCTAACCAGTCCTCAGTATTTCAGACATACTGAAGAGCTCTAGCACTGTAACTTTTTTCCCTTCTAGAAAGTCAGCTAGTTAAGAGCAAATTAATTTTCTGTAAGAAATTCAGTTTAAGCAAATTATTAAGAATAAAGCAGTCGTCCTTCTTTGCTTTTCAAGGCATGCATTAACTTCATTTCTGAATTAAACATCAATAAAAAGGCATGTCATTAGTGTTTATTCTGAATGGTTTTTTTTATAATATAATTTCATTGGCTTTCATGTAAGTCCAAATTCTAATATGATTTCCATCCCTCTGTCATGTTAATTTCTCCACTGTAGTCCACCTCAGCCATTAAATAACAGTACTATAAATAATCTCCCTAATACCCACTTCACAGCTCTTTAATTGATAGTACTCACCAGAGAACATTATGCAGGTACTGACTTTTTTAACTACTTTTTTTTTTTCTTTTAACCAAATATGTCTTTCTTGAGCAAGGCGTACATTGCTTGTACCTTCTCCAATTCATGCCCCAAAGGCCAAAAGCATCTACTGGCAACATTCCATCAAATTAGGAGACAGAAGAAAGAGCAGAACAAAATGCCCCTAAACAAAGATGCATTTGTACTGCAGAGACCGGGTGCTATAACATAACAACCTCATCTCCTTCTTTTTTTCTTAAATAGTATATAAAATATCTTTGGTTAAGTTTTTTTCATTTCAGCAAAAAGAAGCAACAGAGAAAGGTTCCTTTTACGGCCTAAAGCTTAATACTACATGTACTATAAGCTGGAAGATAGCATTTTAACATGCTTTAGTACTGAACTCACAGCGCAGAACACACCGAAATGACCCTCTTGCCTTATTTGTGTGAGCCTGATCTACACATTAGTATCACTGGGGCACACTGAGACAGAAGATCCTACTAGGGACCGCTTTGACTTTTGCAAAAGGAAAAGGAACATCCTTCTGTCCTAAGCACCATAAGGAGCAAAACCAAAACTCTTTTGACGCCAACTTCTACATGAAGTCCACACTTCTTGCCTCTTTGGCAAACCTAAGCAAATAATGCAGAGAAAGACTGAAACTTCCTGCTGCCATGGTAGGCTCAGAATAAAAAGCTGGCCAGTGCAGGTTGAGTTTACACTGCTCCATGTACAGAAACTTCATGAACTTCACCACTGAATACACCAGTTGACCGCCTGAAATACTCAGATGACACTGGAGCAGTTATCCTCTGGATAATCTAATGTTTTCCACTGACTGTTGGTCAGTTTTAACACAAAAGCTACAAGTTCCTAAATATTGAACCCACACAGTAGACTGATGCTCACTGAAGGAGCTACGTGACTGCAACATCCTGGCTGCTTGTGAGCAGACACCAGCAAATATCTGCTTAGCACTGGCACAGCCCAATGAACTTTCTGGTGCTGCACAGCTGCACCAGCATCCTTCAGTTCAGTGTGCTGTGCCCTGTGTCCTGCACCTAAGTACGTAAAGTATCAAAGAGATGCTGGCACCTGCAACCACTTCAGGGCTCCCTTAGTCTCAGTTGCTGAAGCTGCTCATGTCAACTCATCCCTCTTTTGCAAGCTATACAAGCCACTGCAGTGAAATCTTCCCTCACCTGGCTATGCCTGTCATTTAAATTGCTTTTATTTGTTGTTTGAAATTTGTTTCATTGGGTCAAAGCCTGATAAAAAGTCAGGAAGAGAGGAGCAATGCCTGTGAGCAGCACCTGCTGTGGCATGGGCAGGTAATCATTGACATGCCTGGAGGATGGGGGACCAGAAGGCTGGGCAGGCTGACCCATACAGTTGCACCTATATCAGATGCCAGGACTGGCTGCAGGCTAGGAACAGGCACACATGGTAGGATTGGCTTTGAATGAGGTGTGGGGAGAGGGCCACAGCTCTGTGCCCCAAACCAGACTTCCTGTCCTCAGTAGATGCCATGAGCTGCATTTCATCTGTGCTCACACTTTGCAGCAGCTATGCTGGCAGAGCAGCTCTGGTCCTCATCAGGCCACACATTCATGGGAAACTCTCACAGGCCCAGATGCTGAAGGTGCTCCTGCTAGGAAAATTGAGAGCTTTTGCTTACAGCTGAGATGAAACACTCAAGCTTCCACTCAGCTGATGGAACCTGAGTGCACTCATACAGGGGCCTTCAGCAGGATGAGATTTGTTTTCCCTCAAGTTAGATCCACCTCCCCTTTCTTCATTGTGCTTTCCATTACAAAAATTAAGCTGTCAGTATCAGTCAGATGGAACAACAGGGCACACCAACTCTGCCACTGCAACTAAACATGGTAATCCAAGTCAGCCCTGAGAAAGGTCCCACAAAATTAAGACTGTTCATAGATCTGGTCATCAGGAAGCAAGGAATTAAGCAGAGGTTTCTTTCTGCAGCTTAAGACAGTGTTAGACTCATCTGCATTATGTTCCCATCCTTCAGGAAATCATACTGCTAATCACAAACAAGGCATCTCTGTCGCCTTTGCATACAGAGGCATTCTGAAGAGGCCGATTTCTAAACAAAGGTTGTCACTGATGCAGATCTGCTGGGGAAAAGCCTTTTCTGAGCCATTTTTCCCTTTAGGAGCATGGAATGGATCAGGCTCTGGAGCTATGTCAGCAATACAGCCCCAGCAGGAGCGTTACGTGCTGGCTCAGAGGGTGTCAGCAGGATTGGCCCTACCTCTTTCCTCCCACCAGATCTGTACATCAGTGCAGCGAGCCTGAAATTCTGCTGGGGGGATAAAAAAACAACACAACTTCAAAGGGAAATGAGTGTTTTGATTGATTTTGTTTCCCCTGTAAGTCATCGACATTAGCTATGTTCAAATAACATAAATGCTATAAACCAGTAATAAAAACCTCACAGTCCGAATGAAGAGTCCTTCTTTTCTGTCATTTCTTGCCTTAATATTGAGATCACCTTTAACTCTTTTCCTCCCAGTTCTGCTGTCAGATGCTTAAAATTATTAAAACATAAGTTTCCCACCATTTTTCATAAGCAGATTTCCAGCTTCCAGCTTCTCTCTCTGATTAAACTAAGCTCTTACGAAGTTTTAACTCACTAAATTAAAGATAAATACTTGAGATCTTGACACTTCTATGACAATTATTCTCTGAGATCCATTTTTTCTCCTTAATTGCTAACATACTAATGCTGCAAAATGTTATTTCACAGCCACATTACTTCTGAAGTTACTTATTAATGCCAGGATTTTCCCATAGCACTAAACCTAGGTTGCAGTTGTCTCCTTCTTCTTAGTTCTGGCATGACTTTGACCGGTTGAATCCCCAAATATGTATCAGTAATCAAAAGGTATATTTCAGTACAGGAGAACCTGTTTGGAAGAATTCTTCTCATTTCTTCTCTGCTTGTTTTATCTTTGCTTGAGATGTGAATAATTCATAGGCCTCTGTCTGCTTTACAGTCAAACGCATTCTGTCCACCCAAGACTGTTCGACTTTGTGATTTATTATTTAATAATTTGCAGGGCTGCGCTGTTGTAAGGTGAGCATTGTGACTGCTTGCAGAACTGTTACAATCTGGTCTAGTTAGCTGTCCTTTCTTTCCCTCTCTCCAAACAGCAGCAGTTATTGATTTTTTTTTTTTACAAACCTCTGCCATGTAATCCCACAGCTGCTGATCTCAAAGCTGTTACTATAAAGTAAAAGTTGGCCCTTCTTCTTGAAAACAAGAAGTCATGTTTTGATTCACTTTCTCTTTCCTTTATATATATATAAATATATATATATATATATATATTTATATCAATTGTTTCTCTTTTTCTCTTTCATTGTGCCTTAGTCAATGACAATATCCAGGAAGTGCCACTGGCTTCTCTTAAGGATAAAAATGAAAAATGAAAGCCTTTGGGGGAAATACACACTGATCCTTTCATTACACCTGCAAAAAACACCTGTCTGAAACTTTTCAACCTTTGAAACTTTTCCAATGGAAGTCGAACTGTTTCATCTATCATCTTGGCAACAATTATACAGTGTTGTCTCTGACTAATATGGTATTTGTGTTAAATCCCACTGCAAGTTATCAGTCACATCTAATGGTGAAAAGAGCTACTCCAAAAAATACAACGACTCCTAATTCTCAAAGATTTACTATGCTGCCAAGCTCAGTGGTACTAATCAGTGTGCAATTAGGGCCTGATCGATTGGCTTCAACTGACTTTGGATCAGGACTGTAACAGGCACTGAGGGCACAGGCGCACAATTGTCGCCCCCAATGAATTAACTTCTGTTCAGCCTATTTTCTACCTGTCAATTAATTATAGGGTTTGCAGCCTTTGAAGACAAAAAAATAAAATAAAAATAAAATGCTGTAGGACAAAACCCAAATTATTTCTCATTTGCTACTATGAGCCCTCGATAAAACATCTGTGCAAATACACTCTTTCTGTCCTCCTCATCTCCAGTCTATGCCTCATCTGCGTAGAAGGATGAAACTGTGCAAGTTTCTGCCTGAACTGGGAGATAAACCTTTCTGGACCAACGTGTGCACTTCATTACATTCTCATCTGAGTATCAGACTTGGTGTAAACAAACTCCACTTCTGGGAAGGAAAGCCAACGCCTTGTGCAAGGCTGGAGCTGCGCATTTTGTGGCTACGTACCCCAGTAAAGGTATGGAGAATCTGGAACCAGGAATCCAGGACATTTGTGGCAGGTACTTGAAAGTAAGCTTAACCTAACTCACTTTCATGCAGTCAACCTAAAATGTAATTTATTTCTCAACCCTACCTACAGTGCTCTGTTTTACTGCTCCATGACCTCACTCATTGGTTATGCTTTGGCTACTTTGGCTTGTTTATGCAATTTACAGGCCTAAGGTCTGGAAAACTTTCTGCAGAGAAATGGAACTGACTCAGCCATATATATTAAGACAGATAATTCACGCAAAATGCCTTATTCTGGTTTGATCAAATACTGTAAGACATACTACCGTTGTTGCACGCATACCGTGGTTGGCCATGAATGCAAAAGCCTGATAATAAGCTCCATCCTACAGAGAGTTATAACAAGCAGGGAGCATCACTCCTGTGTGCTATGGTGAATCCTTTCCTCAACAGAGCCAGGCTGCTGCTTGAGCGCTAGCTGAAGTTCCTGAATTACTTTTACTATTAGCTCTGGAGACAGGCTGGAGGAAGAAAACACATCTCTGCAAAGAGAGCCTCAGCTGAGAGGAAGAATTTATTTCCCTTTTCTACTTATTCTTGTCTTCTATTATTTATTCAAGGCAGGCAGCAAAAACAGTAGGATTTTGGCAATGCCTAATGCTTTACATTAATAGTATTGGAAAATCTTTATGACAGCAGATACTTAGATTGCTAGAATACCTGTGCTCTGCATATTGCTCTTCTACTAGATTTGAAAAAAAAAAAAAAAAAAAAAAAAGACAGTGAAACAAAATATTGCAATAATACAGCAAACCTTTCAGCTCTGGATAAGGCAGGTGGTTTGACTGTATTCGAAAGAACAGCCCTAAAAGATGCACCTGCTACTCTCAAACACAAAAATCTGCACACACCTAACAGGTTTCCCCCTCAACCCCCAGCATTTAGGCATCTCTGACTGATTTACCTGCTTCATCTATCCATTGTCTTCTATGCTCACCCACCACCTCCCAGCCCCAACTCACAGGCTTGATTTTACACCTGGGAAAACCACTACTCAGGAGCTCTTCCTGCAGACCTCCTAGTTTGAGAGGTCTAATAGCCCAGATAAAAAAGAGTGCTTAAACTTGCATAATACCTTTAACGACTCCCTGGGGGAAGCTGCGGCACAATTTATTTAACTCTTTGTACATAAGACTCTCATCTTGGGTGCCTATATGTTAATGACCTCTAATGGGCCAGCCATTAGCACCTTTCACCATAATCTCCTCCCAATGTCCATTTAGATTACAGTAATGGCCACTAGTAATGTAAAGTAACAGCTCCCAGCAATGATATCATCATAATGACTTCATTTGCTCCACAAGTTTTCTGATATATGGTAATCACATACCCCTGAATGTAGATCCCTATGGTGTGGAACCCATGTATCTTGTCCAGGTACTCAACATCTTATCTTTTGATGGACATCTTTCCATGGATATAAGCTTCTGAACTGAAATGGTTCAGTCTGTACTTCCAAGCATAAAGCAAAACTAAGCTAATTAAAAATTTAACTACCTGCCTTTTCAGGCAAGAAAGACAATTCTGTGAAGGTCAGGGATAGTTACGATGGCAAAATAACATTACTGAAATGAAGAAATTTCAAGAGAAGATTCAGGTCCTTAGATTTGAATGGCACAACAGTGACACTGAGAGCTTGTTCATTATAAAAACTGGACTGCAAACAAATAATCTCTGTGACTAAGACAGGAAAAAAATAGCCAATTGCATCCTTTTCCAATTACCTTTCAGCTAGCATACATCTATAGCATATCTTAATGATCTCCTGCTTACAAGCTTTCTCAGTTGAAGGGACAGCTGACTGACTTTTGGTTTCACATCTTTCAGTACCACTTGTTTTTGGTTTTTTTTTTAATACCTAGCTTCAACTTGGGAAAATTTCAAGCACAGCTTGAAGTCATCTTTGCAGGGATTTTTATCCCCTTCAATGCAGGGGGGAAACAGTCAACTCTAAAGTTATCAATTGCTATTGTCTTTTGTTGAAATGAGGACACACGCTATTATACAAGGTATTCAAGCATATGTCATCACATGAGAATATTGATCATTGTTTTAACTTCAGAAGAGTGAGCATATATGGACTCTTACAAGCCACTAAGCACTCTGAATGCTGAAGACATTCAGTATGGTACAAGGTGAGGTCCCAAAAATACCACCTATTCCAACACCTTCACTGCCAGCATTGTTTCCCTTTATTTGATGAAAACTATATGTAGATTACTGGCCAAACTTACAGAGAGGTCTGCCCTGGCATTTAGGTAATGATAACAGCAACAACAAATCTTTGTTTGGTCAATCTACACAGAAACAAATAGCTTAAAACAAACCAAGTACTATGTGGGGGGCTCTCCTTCCTTTCCATTCTATTTGTAAGGACTAAATGTGTTTGTGCATCAGAAACTTCACTTCTAGGTCTGGCAGGGAAACTCAGCCTTTGCTACAACAGAAGCTAGTATGCTAGTAATAGCTGGGAGATGGATGAATAATTAATAACAGAAATAAATAAATAGTTATTAAAACAAGTAAATGTTTTCTTCTGTAACTGATAAATGCAAACAGTTTCTAGGCTATATCCTGGTTTCCAGTGAAGGCTTCCAAACACTGCTTTCAATACAGACGAAAGCAGCTCAGATTGTTCTTTCATACAGAATGGTAAATTATGTTATTGCTTTTGCACAGTACTCCCAAAGCTTATTGCATATTCACTTGTATACATCTAGTGCAACATTATTATCTTGTTCTCATTTTCTTTCTTCTTCCACCCGTACCCCCCTAGCCTCCTGTCAACAGTTGGGGAAGCTGCTAATACTGTATTGTATATTCATTATCCTAGCTTTTTCTTTACAAATATCATTATAACATCCTGCATTTGTAAAGTAAATAATTAAACATTCTAGAAAGTCTTATAGGACACAGTAATCTAATAGATGAAAGACATCAGAAATGCGAAAATCAAATGGAAGTGCATGTAATATGTATCTTTTAAAAGAGATTTCATAAAATAGGGTTAATTTGTTAATCAACCATATTTAAAATGCTAATTAATCACTGACTTAGAGTCTATTCATAAATAATTGAATGTCCTATTTATGCAGAATTTCTTATACTTGGAAATGCGCGGCATTCATTCTGGTCTTGAAGCATGCAGCACGGCATTAACACTCCTTGAACTCTTCCAGCTCTGTATTTGGACAGTGCAGTCACAACTGCCTACTATTTGGTTACATTTGCCAATCATACCCTTGCAATTAAACTAATCTGCCCCATCATTACATGTATCATTATAATGGCAAAATGCAAACACTATCATTAACTCTGCCTTTTGTGCCAGCACTCCAAACACAGAAGCAGGAAGCACATAATATGAATGTTGGGTGCATCGAGCCAAGAGTGGATATACTGTTTTTCTCCCTCTTTTCAAGGCATCCCCCCTTCCTTGTCTGAAGTCCCAGCATGCCCACAGACATGGGGAAAAAGTCTGTTCTCAGATAATAGCAGTTTTAGGAGCAGGTTTCTGAAGGTACAAGAGACATTTCTTCCTTCTCTAAGGACTATGTCTTATGGAATGTAGACATCAGTCTTAATGTTTATGGCCATGATACTGGCTACAGCGTGAGACCTATCCATGTGTGCAGGTGAGAACAGCACTGACTACGGCCTTTTGACTCCAGCTGAACTCAAACTCCTTTAGAGAGAACATGAATAAGATTCTGAGAGAAATAGTTGAAAATTTCTCAATGAAAATGCACAAGTCAAAATCTTTACTCACTGTTTGGATTAATTGCTCAAATGTGGATTGTTTTAAAGCTTCACAATTACTTATAATGAGTGTACTTACACTTCCAAAACAGAAGGAATAAAAACAAGTTGAGGGGGCAGGGGAAAGGTCCATATTCATGCTAATAAAATTTTAAATCTTTTAAAATAAAATTACTGCAGCACAGGAATTATCTGAATTCTCAAAGCATGTCCTAAGTGGGAGAATTTTATTTCAGGTTCCTCCTACTTTGGTATGAAGAGGTAAATTAGTCCTTGCCTAATGTGATTTAGTGGACTGGCTGGCAATGTAACTTGTCATTAAAGAATGAGAATAAGAAAAAGAATAAATCCCTCCTTCTAATCCTTTTTTGACAGCCTAACAGAATACCAATTTACCATTTGATGAAGGCTTCAGGATGTTATGAAACCTCTACAGGGACTTCAGAGTTCTGTATAGAAAAGGATGAAGATGAGAAACAGCCAAAGTTGGTGGGAAAAAACGGCTCTGGAACAGGAGCTGCTCTATAGATGGCTGGTTGCAAGCCAGTTGGCATCCTTTAAATTTGGACAATCCAACTAACCCGATGGAGAGGAATGAGCTGGTGGACACTGTGGAGAACTATAGCATTAAAAGAGAAAGAGAGGACTGCTTCAAGGGACAGAGGAAGCTTTCCAAAGAAAGCTTAGACTGATGATTGCCTGTCAGCATGCTTGGGAATATTTGATAAGGATGGTCACGCTTCCATGGTACAGCAGTATGATCACTGCTATTCAGTAGCAGATCTTTGCCTTAAAGGCCCTCTTAGAGAAGGAGGCATAGTCCTGTATATGGTCATGGCCCTAGAACAGACACTCCTCCTCTATTGTGTACTGCATAGGTAGTACCTGCAGTGTTACAGCTGACAAGGGGCAATTTGCAGTTTGGTTAATTGTCTTTTCTTCCTGGGAATGTAGGGTGGACTAGTGCAAGTGAGTGGAAAGGAGTCTAAACAAGAGCTAGATCTGCAATTCTTTGCTTCTGTCATACTTCCCAAGAAATAATAATTCCAGATATTTGGAAACCCAGCAACCAAATGGTTTGCAGTTCTCACTTGTGAGTTCTGTGTCACTATGTGACCTCCTATTCTATTCCAACTTCCAAGGAAAAGGGCATTGAATTCTGAAATGCAATCTATCGTCAAACTCACTTAAGGCTATTTCTTAATATCTCTCTTCCTCCAAGAGTATTATTTAAAAATAAACAAACAAACAAACAAACAAAAAAAGCACTTAATGAGCATTGCTGAAAGCAAACACATTTTCAGCAACAAGGTAGGTTGGCCTGTGATCTAGATTACTCTTTTCCAGCAGGGTTGTAATTCAAAGAATGGTGACGGTGCAAAAAGCAGCAAGTCTAGTGGAAATGATTCTTAGTCAATGCTGAGTTTTTGGCAGCGGTGAGAATTGCAGGTTTCTCCTGCAATTGTTACGCCTTTTGCCAATCATGCATGATGCGGTTAATATGTTGATGATATCTCTCTCAAACATATTGAGTTAGTGTTTGTGTCTATCCACTTCCCTCTACTGGACAAAATCAGAGCTGTTCAAGTGTTTATGATATCTTGTCATTGTAAGTGGTTGGCCCAAGAGAGGGATACGTGCCCTGTGACAATGAGCAACTACTAATGGAGATTCTCCTTTAGCTCAAGTGATAGAAGCTCGTGCTGTTGGAGCAGAAGGTCACGAGCGTAATTCTTCCTGTTAAGTTATGCTATTAAGCTGATAACCATGATGGCTGCATGCCAGCAGTGAACAGATATACCTTCACCCTTTGTGTTCTGGGTTAGCACTGCTCAGCCTCCTTTAAAGGGCCTTCTTTTCCCATGTCTCTGAGCTCCTTTTTCAGAGATGAAAGAAAGAGAAAGGAAAAGAGAATAAGCTGAGAGAAGCTCACTCAAAAACATGGAAGAAACCCTCCTGGGCTGGTAGGCCAGCATGGCTTCTTCTACTGCAGAAAAAGCCCGTAGTTATGGCAGAAATGCTGCTTTGCTCTAGATGTTACTTGGGAGTTTGCTGGTCCCAGAGCAGCAAAAAAACACAGAGCCTTCTCTATATCCATGTACAGCTCAAAGGGGGCTAAGGCATCATTAGATGCAGCTTAGAAAGAGCTTCCTGCCTTTCTACTAAGGACAGAGTTTCTGTGGCATCCTTCCCCCTGTACCGAGGATGGAGGGAGCACACTGTTCATTGCAATCATGCCCTCATTTCCCTTCTCTACACTTTTGTTTTCCTTTCTAAGCTCATTTCTCTCTCCAGCACATAAGATGGAAGTGAAAATTGACTTACTTTGTGAGCTTTCGTACTAAGAACCTAACACATCGCTTTGCAACTACTAGAGTGGCTGTACTGGGTTTTTCAGTCCCAACCCATCTCTATTTCAAAGTCATACTTTAATGTGGAGTGTCAGGTAGAACATGAAACAATATTAATCTATGCTACATAAATAATTTCCTTCAATTATCAGGAAAGAGCAGCAAGACATGAATTTTCAGGTTGATTGAGTTTTAATCTCTAAGTTCAAAAATTAATAATTTAGGTAGGTGAGTTGTTTCTTTAAAGAGAAAACCAACAGTCTGATATTTCCCTTCCAAGAAAAAAAAAAAAAAAGAAAGATAATTTGGATCGGAAGGCCAGGGAGCACTCCTAGGTTGGATATGTGACGATTACGAAATTATTCACAGAAAGAAATACTTAGGATTCAATGCAAGACAGCCAAATTCATCACAAGGCACAAGAGATTGACAATCTATTATGAATGCCTCACATCACAGATAAATATTTCAATGCAAATAAATAAAGGATGCTGAGTGTTTCTCTTCTGAATGACTTTTCACAGCTCACTGAACACAATAGTTCTGGGACTCCTCTGTGCCCCAGACTCCTGTCCAAACTTTGGCATCCCCAAAGGCTTCCTGCGCTGAGCACAGCCAGGTTACACTGTGATTTCAATTTGGAGGTACAAAGAACCAATTAATCCATTTCCCTCTAACAGAACGTAAAACCATTCTTTGGTGCATAAGGACATTTGTGGACATTGTGAAGCTGGCCCAGCTTTGTTTTGTGCTCCCTTGTAATTACTATGAAATGTACTGTTCTTGTCAAACCTAATGACTTTTCTTTTTGGTGCAAGGGAGAAAAGAAAAGACAATGATGTCTCTAAGCATATGGCTGTTGCGCTCTGCAGATGAATACAAGAATAAGCTGAGATGTATGCCTGGTGAACTGTGCCCAAATACAACTTTTCTGCCATAGTTTTCCTACCTGCCACCGTGTTTATTCTTCTTGATCTACTATACGCCAAACCTCAAAAGAATAAAAATATTCTCTGATCAGATTGTTTTTTTCCCTTGTTTCCAAGTAAATGTTTTTAAAAGGATACTTTCAGAACAAAAGGTTTTTCTTCTCTAAATAGGGACCTGCTTTGGACTCTAAACTGTTTTCGGCTGTTATAAGTAATTGTATTATTTTAACCACCAGCAGGAAATTCCTTGCTGTGTATTGCTTCACATAAAGCCATTTGTAACTTTACAGCTTTTTAATTTTGCAACAGCTGCATGGAAAACAAAAATGACAGTGTAGAATTACATCACTCATGGCTGCTTCTCCATTAAAACAATAGAACTAGAAAACAGTCTCATGTCCACAGTAAATGCTGAAAAATACCTCCGAGTGCACAGAAAGAAACCTTTGCAGGATTTGCAGAGATACTAGTGCTTGAAGTTAAATCCCATCTAACACTCAAGCAAACGAGAGGACATTGGTTACTCATGTGAACTTTAATAAAACTCAGTCTTTTTTAAGGAGGGGATGACTAAGTTCAGGAAATTTAAAGTTCTGAACAACCTGCGTGGAAAACGTACTCTAAAGTATTAATTGATGCAACTCACATGAGTGATACAACCACGGTGGATGCTAAAATATGAATAATATCATTATTTCATAATCAACAGATTACAGTCTTTTTTTTTCTTTTTTTTTTTCTTTTTTTTTCTTTTTTTTTTCGGTCTTTGTTGTTTTGTTGTTCTTAAAGCAACCACTCGGGCACAAGTGTTCAGCAACCCACAGACCTAACTGCTGTGCAGCCTGATTTTCACAGAGCAGAGGTTGCTTACTAAATAAAGACCCTGCATCTTTCAACTATCCAGCCTGAGGTCTCACGACATCATTAGTTTCTTCCGAAAATACTGCACACTAAAGGCACATCAAAGAACGTTTGTGGTCAACTGATAATTCTGGAGAGGACTTCACTGCTTATATGCTTTCTGAATCATGACTGGCGTTATCTAGGTCGGGAAGGATGTGGTGGAAGAGTGGAAAGGAGAAAGACAAGTTTTTTTCCCCCTAAAAGAAGTAATTCTGAAGGCAATATTGAAATGACGGAATCCAGATGGAGAACACTTATGATACATCTACAGACTTAAGATGCACAGCAAATAGGGAACTGTGCTTGTACAGTATTTCCATGTGGAATGCAAAACAATACGAACATCGTAATACAAACAATAAGTAAATATACACATGCATTCTAGCAGTAGAGAACTACACGTTCACATGTACAGAGCATCCACAGGCTGCAAACAGCTTGCAAGTCTAACCCGAATACAGAAATAGCTATGGGAGTTAGATCCTACCACATATAACTTTTTCTCTCAGGACCCAGAGAATGGCCACATGTAGAACTGTGCTTTTGCCCAAGTTCAGATTTTTCGCTAAACTAGTTTTGCCAGGTATGAATTTGTTTTGCAATCTGATTTCCATGGTGTGCACATTTCCAAGCACTAGCTCTCACTGCTGTCATTTCTGGTGCAAAACCCCTGTCACCTATCTGCCCATCAGTAGTCCTCAGTGAGCACAAAGCTCCTTCTCTGCCCAGTACTCGGCCTGCATCACATACAAAGAGTTATTATCCATCTGTACAAAATATGGGAAAGCATATAGGGAAGTAGTTTCTCAGAGATTTCTGATATGCTTTCAGATGTGTCATAAATATTGATTGTTACTGATTCACCACTATTCCACCTGGCTCTCCTTGATGGGACAAAATTAATGCACAGATCCAGGCCTTATGCACCACGGATACCATCCTAAAGGATTCTGGTCTGCTAGTATAGCAGGTCAAATTCTATCATCAGAAATAAGAGTTTGGTTTCTATTTGACTCTTCACCTTAATCCTAAAATATACATTTGAAATCAATTCTCTCCATGCAGTGCCACAGGAAATTACATACATCTCAGAACTGATTCAGGCATCAGTTGACTCAAATTACTTTTCCTAATGCACTGAAATACACATTTTGGTGATGACACTGAGGAATAGAGGAAAACAAGATGCAAACAAGACTTAAACTTATCCCTGATATACAAACAAGATGTATACTTTTTTATTATTATTATTATTTTGCAGTGCAATTTTACATTGATTTCTGATATGAAAAAGCTGTGACAAGCTATCATTCTAACATGTTTAACCATACGCACTAAATTTCTAAAATCCAAATGACTGTTCTGTATTTCAACTCAGTATCATTTACGGCACCTCCACACAAGTGCCTGTGTTGATTAAAAGCATTCCTTGTTTTCAGAAGCACAAACCAACATGTACCTTGATAGAGCAGATATTTTCAGAGAAAAGCTGCTGAACTCTAACATGGCACAGGAAAATAAGGAGAGGAGTTCATATCTCTGCTTTTTTAATATCCAACAATTGCTAACACGACCAGCATTACTTGAAAAAAGATAAATCACTGTATAACATACGCATTCCTTATTTTCAAGACGACCCTTTTCAACCTCTGCCAATGCATAGAAGCCTCTAAACAGGGCCCTTAATTCAGACAAAGGACTTCCGCACAGCCCTAAGCATGTCCATATGCGGGATGCTCAGCTTCGTGTAACACTTGTGCTCCATCAGCATCCCTGGCAAGGAACCACATGTTTGAACCATCTCCTAAGTAGGGACAGCTTTCTGAGTTGGGCCAGACACTCACAATTGCTAAGTACTTCTGAAAATCCCATCTGACATCTCTGGAGAATGCTTTTCTTATCCCATTTCTCCCTGGCAGGCCAACATGCACAAGAGCTTCCTCATTTTCCTTCTCTTGTCTGGTAAGATTTTCAGGTTTCTGGGATGTATCACATATCTAGACTAACACCATGTGAGATTCACCTTCCTGAGCACTTTGAGAGTCTGCTTCCAGTGTTCTCTGTCAAACAAAGATTTTATCCCAATAGCATTCAACATTTTACTGCTTCCCACTGAATGGTCACAGGTCCTGGCTGGCCCACACATCAAACGAGGTTACAAGATAAAAGCAGCAATAATTGGGGCTTTCTGTGTGTTTGTTTTCAATATAATACAGCTATTTCCACTGTAAATGTTTCCTTCCCGCAGTACTTTACCATTACATTTGCTGTGTATGGCATGAACCTTAGTTTTAATTTTGTTGTTGTTAAATATATATATGCATACACCCTTATATACATGTGTATATACATGCATACATATATTTGTGAGGAATACCCAATAGTTCCACCATATTCTGAAGCTGCTACCAATACCACAATGGGAAGAGGTCTAAGGGCATGCTGTGAGAGGAGCACAGAGGGCTCCAGTATGGAGCTGTGCCAGGGGAGGGTCAGGTGGGGGTTAGGGAAAGGCTCTGGCCCAGAAGGCAGTGGGCGTGGAACAGCACCCCAAGGCAATGGGCATAGCTTTGAGCTGCCAGAGCTCAGGGAGCATCTGGACCATGACTTCAGACATAGGGCTTGGGTGGTCCTGCGTGGAAAGAGGTGTAGGGCTGAGTGATTCCAGTGGATCCCTTGTAACTTGGGATACTCTACGATTCTACCACCCTGACCTTCCACCCACTCACAGTAATTGAGCACCAAGCAGCTGCTGCTGAAGACTCAAAATCCCAGAGGACCCTGAAGTAAATGCTGATCTAGTGAAGAGACCTGAACAACACTTCTGGCCCAAAAGCAGCGCCCACAGATTTTCTCTATGTTACCACTTTCGGTTAATCATAACTAGGGTACGAATCATAAAAAACATTGCAGGTTTTGTTTTACAGACAAGTGACTACAATATAAGCCAAAATGTGGATTTGGAGCACACCAGTTACCTTGTAGTAATGATTTTGCACACAACCTGATGCCACTGAGTTGCATATTCCCCTGCTTTCACTGAGGAATGAATGCCACCTACATTGACCTAGGAAACAAGGACACAGAAGTGCACTTGTTGCAGAGTCCGGCATCACGTGAGGACACCTTGTAACCTTTCCAAACGTATCCCTCTCTCGTACCTCGGGTCCAAGTTTCCCTGCATATGTCAGAAAGAACCATGCAAAGCAGACAGGAACCACTCAAGGAACTCCAAAGCGTGTGCATTTTAGCTGAGTTTTACAGGACTTCCAAACAAACACATACACACACACACACTGCAATCACACCGTCAATATTTGTAGTTCATTGAGGCATCACCATAAAAGACGGGACTTAATTTTTTAACTTAGCTGCTTTACTGCTTAAACATTGATCTGGAAACTGCTGTGCAGCAGCCAGGCCAACTAATGAGCTGCTCCAAGAAGTGGCTGGCTGCTCACTCTCTGAACATGTACACACACTCAAGATTTCAGAATGATTCAGTCAACACCTGAAGATGAGTCTTGAAAGTCTGTTTATGTTATCGCATGCTACTGTACATCCTATAGCTGGATGCACTTAATAATCCCAGCAGTTAGTGCACAAACCTATAAAATAGCAAATAGTAAATATTTGGGTTCCCAGAAGCTGCAAAGCTTGATGCAGTGTTAAATAAGGAATTATCATCAGACCACACTGGAAATTTCCTAATACCCACACTTCAGACTCGCAGTGTGCTTCTGATGCAGACTCCCAACTCCCCTGACATTAACTGTTTCATAATAGATCTTCCTGGATGCATGCATTAGCTCTGATGGCAATCAGACCTCCACTGTTACACGTTCTCCATGTGTTTAAAAACAAAAGGTCATTTGGTGAAGACATTATTAGTTACCGAGTACGATTTTGTAATGTAGCCTACTGTATACTGCGATGTAAGTGGAGAAAAATGATGGCAGTGAATAGATGTAATTATATGTAGAACCAGTGACATGCCACATACAATTCGGAAAGTACAACACAATCAGAGTGTCAATTATTTAAACCATAATTAACATAGCTCTGCATGTCTTTCCAGGGCTCTCACAGAACACAGAGCATTGTTATAGTGGAAGAAAAGAGAAAATAAAATATTAATGGAGGACTGCTTTGTTCTCAGCACAGTGAGATAGAGGTGGTTGTAAAAACCGGATTCCTGCAGTTGCTACTGCTTTAATTAGGAAGGTCGCTATCTTCCTAGACTTCCTTGGATTCCTTTAATTTCCACAGAGGAAAACGGCTTCTGAATTTTATTGAACACAGTTGAATTTTTATTTTCAAAAATCAAAACAGAAACATTTCTTGGCATCTGTTATGAGCACTGGGTGTTATTTGCTCTTTAGAGATAAAGCTGTTTTTATACAGGGATATAGCTTGTGGGGAAAAAAAAGAAGGGCCAAATATATTCGTACTGGGAAAGCTGCTCAACAGGGATATCACAGTCAGCAGAAAATATCTAGCCAACCTAATTCATCCCATGCTAGAATCCACTTAAGGCCAAGGAAATACAATAGATAATATATAGTTTCACAATACTGATCCAAATACTGCCTTTAACTCATTCACTCCTAGACTGTAACAACAGCACAAGTCACACAGGCACAAGAGCTCCAGCATCACCTCGTGCTGAAGTGATGGCTGTGGGAGGAGAGAAGCCAGGTTCCATGGCTAAATTCTCTATCTGAATTATAGCCCAGATGGAATCACTGACACACCACACTAAAATAACACTGAAGGTTACAACAGTAGAAAAATGACTAAATGGAGCTTTTTAGCAATGGCACTATAGAAATGCTCAGGGTTTCAATTTCATGTACTACTTAGCATAAAATTAGAACATACTGCCCATCCATTCACTGGTAAACCGACTGATACAGTTTAGCTACCTCAGGTTTATATTTATAAGACATTGATCTAGAACTGTTTACACAGCCAGGCATGAAAACAAAACATAAGCTATAAAAATGAGATAACTTACTCTATTCCCTTTCCTTTAAGTGTTTATGTTATTGCAGAACAAATTCAACAAAACTGTAGTCTATACAGCACTGGGCAATAACTTATCCTTCAACTAAAACATCTTCCAAATGACTGAAGAGAGATACAGACGGGCTTCTGAGCTGCATACAAAGCCAACCTCTACTACAACATAATATAGCAAGGATGTATAGGTTAAAACATATAGGAGTTTCTGCAAAGGAAAAAAAAGAAAAGAAAGGAAAAGCCTTCATAAAATCTACACTTTGACCTTCAGTGCCATTCCTATGGCTCATTCTTGAAGGTCAAGCCAGTGAAAAGTTGCTTGTAAATATTGAAGACAAGATGGGAATCACGAGGAGTTATGCATGTGCTCTTCACAGTAGCTCCTCTAATGCCTCTACCTTCAAGTTAAGGAATGGATTCCTGACTGCAAGCCTGCAAATAGTCAGAACTGCTCTTCTTTTAAGCACTGAAGACATCCAGAGGTTTGAATGAATTCAATGCCTACATAATTAAGCTGCATTTATTTTGAATGCAAAAATTATCTTTCATGAATCCAAGACGTCTGGATTGCATCAACGCTGCAGACACTATGCCAGGTAGATGGTATTGGTGCCACTTTTTATTTGGACACAGTTTGCCTAGAGCAGCTGGTGATTACTCACAACTTCGTATGTGCTACAAAGATGTACGTAATGGATCTCAAGACCTATTTAGAATACTTAAGAGTCATTGCTCTCCTAAAGGTTTTGCAAATAAGTGAATTTCATTCAAGGATTTGTGACCTTATTAAGATACCCAAACACTTCTGCTTTCCCACTTTAACTAAATATCTTGTTAACAGATACACTTTAAAAGCAAATCAGCAGGGAGTTCATCATTCAAACTATCACTGCAAAGCAACTTCAGGTGTCTCCCAAAATTGGGATACCTCATGACCTGTGCACCAGGCAGGCACCGCCGCTGCCCCTCAGGACAAACATCACTTCTCTTGCCATGCTGTCACTCTCACAGAATCACAGAACTGTTTGTGTTGAAGCAGACCCTTCAAGACCACCCAGACCAACTCCTGCAATGAACAGGGACTACAGGGACACCTCCAGCTCGATTGGGTGCCCATAGCCCCATCCAGCCTGACCTTGAATGACTCCAGGGATGATGTACCCACCACCTCTCTGGGCATCCTGCACCAGCATCTCACCACTCTTATTGTAAAAAACTTGCTTATATCCAACATAAATCTCTGTTCCTTTAGTTTGAAATCATTTCCCCTCATCCTATCACTTTGCTCCTGCTCATTCTGCATTCAGGGTTAGCTCAGGTGTTTCTCCTAACTCACACGAGACAGGCCTGTGCAGGACAGGGCGGCTGTGGGCAGCTGCAGCAGGGACAGAGCCCGTAGGGGCAGCCCTCTAGCAGGGCCAACAGAAAGGGGCTCAAGTACCTCGACAGTTTGATTCAGCACAGATTTCAGGGATAATGATCTCATTTTGTCATCTTCAGGCCCAGTCCTGTCCCTCTCCCTATAATTAGAGAATAAACTTCAACTGACTTAGAGGAAGAACAAATAGCTCTCCTATATTCCCCAACCAAAGCTGCATTTACTTTTGACAGCTGCTGTACAAATTCTCTGTGTAGCTCTGCCTGATGAGACGTTTGCCACTTGACTTCTTGGGAGCTAGTAACTATTTGTATGTGATTTCAGTAAATATAAAACACGGAGCTTTTTAATTAGGAACCTCAGATAATTTCCATAATATCTTTCAGAACAAAATGTTAAAAAAGCTTAATGACTCGACATAACAAAATAGGTACTTCAGAAGGAGTCTGACAGAAAAGAAGGAATGCAGGCAGAAAAAAAAATGAGACAGCTGAAGAGAGTTCCCACATGTCCATGCCCATTTTTACAGTAATTTCTGGAGGAAGAATAACCAAGAACAGAGCCCTTACAGTGAGCTGACACATGGACAGTGAGTGCACAGTGACCGTGCTAGGAAGAGAGGCTGCTCCTCAGCAGAAAGGGCATAAACGACTTTGCCAAAATGCTGTTTCCCAGTTTGTTTCATGGGTAGCAAAAAGTATTTTGGAAGCTCTGTGGTTTTTTACATTTTGGTTATTTATTTAAGGGAAGAATTAAAGAAAGGGTTTTTTTATTGATGGGGTGTTTTTTTTATTTACTTCTTTATCTTTTTAAGTGGAAGTTTGCTTTTTCTTTCTTTTTTCAAAGAATTGAAATGGCAAACAATCAAACAAACAGGTAATGGCTGCAAGAGGTACCATTTCCAGAACTGGGATGATGACCAGGCACTCACTCTGTCTTTCTTTGCTGTCCACCTCATTTTGAGGACAAAAAAAGCCAACAATGTAAATGCAACAAATAGACATAATTCATTACTATATGGATTCAGAACAAGTTCACCATCATTCTGTAAGCAAGAAAATAATGGACCAGACTGCATAACTGCAGCTACATAAAACAGTTATAAAATAATACCCTTCTACTCTAACTCATAACAAATCAGACCTGTCTGGGTCCCATGGAAGAGAGCAAGCCAGTTTGAAGTCAGTGTGCTTCCAAATGGTGAGGAAGCAGAAATCTATAGTTCTGCTGCTTCCTCGTGGCAATTCAGAATGTGTTTGCTCCAGAGCTGGTACTGAGAAAGCATCCTCAACATGAAAACAGTAAATGCAATAGTCACAGCTTACTAAAAATTTAAAGACAGATAAGGAAAACAAAAGAAGCTTCTCTGCTAAAATTAGCTCAGTCACATCATTCTGCAGCTATGTAGTTCATGTTACTAATGAAAACAAATCAGCTTACACATAACGAAAAACCCAAAAACAAACAAAAGACCTAGAAACTATATGTAAGAAACAAGGCCAGAATTAA
Organism: Coturnix japonica; assembly: GCF_054131305.1. Taxonomy (NCBI): domain Eukaryota; kingdom Metazoa; phylum Chordata; class Aves; order Galliformes; family Phasianidae; genus Coturnix; species Coturnix japonica. The sequence goes on along the minus strand of NC_140668.1, from coordinate 25,653,899 downwards.
TTAGCTAAAAAAAGACTAAATGTTGCAATTCAGAAGTTTATGAATACCAAGCCTTGAGACATAGGTGTTGTATTAGTATTTAATTCTTTGCTGTCTTAAGAAATAACACTTTGGAAGAAAATGCTGTCAGAGATATATTTTTCTTTTCAGTGTTATCAAAAAAAAGAGCAATCCAGGTGCAGGAATATAAAGGGTCGTGATATAAGCATCCAGGCAGGTCTTGAATATCTCCAGAGAAGATGTGGAGTCTCCTTCTATGGAGATATTCAAGACCCACCTGGACACCTACCTGGGCAACCTATTGTAGGAAACTGCTTTCATAGGGGGGTTGAGCTTTATGATCTCTTGAGGTCCCTTCCAACTCCTGGGATTCAGTCAAACTCTGGGAACACTACACTTTGGTGAAAGAGAGATAGGAAATAACACTGCTCTTCTGCCAGAGCAAAGGAAGAACAGCTTATCCACCAAAACGCTTACAGGAGAGGGAAACATCTGGGATTGTCTATAACTCTGTCTTTTTTAGTGACAAGAACTACTAAAGAACCTGAATAGGTCTCTAGGCAGGTTAGATCCCTGAAAAAAGATGGAAGTGGACAAAATGACCCAAAATAACTATGGACTATATACCAAAGGATAGCTATAAACTAGCATCAGCACACTTAGAGAGATGAGTTATCAAAGATTGATTTGGTTTGATGAGGTAACAATTCTCAGTACTGACAAAAAGGCAGAAAAGGTGGGGAAAATAACTTGTGGAAAGCAGCTCCTGTATGGCTGCTGGTCTCACAGCAGTCAGTAAGGAGAATGAGTAGGTGCTCAAAACTGAGTTAAGGAAGGAAAAAGACAGTAAAAAAGACAAACATTAATAGTGATGAGACTAGGTATGTAAAGTGTCCTAGGTAAGAAGGGGGAGAGACACTGGATCTATTTCCAAAGAGGAGTTTAAGCAGTGCTATAACAAATGGTTAGAACAGCCAACATTATTATTAATTTTTTTTAACCATTCTCTGTACCCACTGCAGCACAGCCTTCTTCTAGGTACTACCAATGCCCCTGTTTTCCAACCCAGTATTTATGTATGCTGTTTTTCCAGCTAAGGATCTAATACCACCAAGCTGGGGAGAAGCTTTTTATTTTCATCTTTAAGTTACTATAACTTTGCGTTTACTTTTGTCCCAGTTTTTTTCTGCCTGGTAAGCTGTCCCATGTTAAGAAAGTTTAGACAGAAGTCAAAAGCAACAGTCACCCCCTAAATGCTTTCCCTAGGTCTCTTCATTCCATGGACAGGGAACAGAGTGCTAAATTCAGATGTCACCATGTGGTCAGGGCTGACAAATGTTGACTGTTTCTTAGAATAATACTCATACTGTAACTATCCTATGTGGTCCTGGGGGGTTTTGTTTGCTGCTACGTTAGCAAAGCAGAGATCCAAACACAAAACCTTTCTTTGCTCGATGTGTGTGTTCAGGAAGTCGCATGCCTGTGAAATCCATAGGATGTAATTGAAACAGTTTTGCAATCTAATGAGAGAGAACTCAAAATAGAGCCTTTGTGGTATTTGCACATTGAAAACAATTGAAAGTTTTGCCTGAAAAATGGCCAAGGACCGAGCCCCCACAGCAACATTTTCCACTGCACAAAGTCCACAGCAGTGCACCATTAGTCTCGCTTAGGCCTCAGAAATAAGGCTTAAAAGGATGCAATTGATATATAGGTCTTGGGCTGAGCCTAAACCCAAGGGTAAGTTTTGCCCCCAAAGCAATTTTATATTGCTTTCATCATCACTGACCAAGATCCTGCTTACAAACACTACAAACCACTTTGCTGCTCAGAGCCTGATGGCAAGCACTCCTGCTCCTAACTGCAACCAAATAAAAGCAACAATAAAACAATGTTTGTACCCTTCTGGGCAATTATCACTAGAGGCCGGAAAGAAATAATAGCATGTTTACATAGTAGATGGCAACGTTTCCAAATGAAATTAAACAAGGTCCAGGGCAGGAACTGGTTCGAACTATGCACAAAATCTGCCTAGAAGCTGGAAGAGGCAAAGGGCAGGGGAAAGCCGCTGGGCTCACGTGCTGCCAATTCATTTCATCACCGCTCAGTCCGAGCTCTGCGGGACGTTAAACAGGGCCCTTGCTCCACGGCCTCGTAAAGCTCCTTATCTCCTGGCCCGAGCACCTTCCTTTGTTGGGCTGGCCCCTGTTTGTTTCTCAGCTAATCTCAGCAGAGCCTGGCGGTCTCGGCTTTTTGCCCCTTCCCGGGAGGGACCAGCAGTGCCGCGTGGAGCTGCTGCCCTGACATTGCACGGCTGGGTTTTGAGCCTCCCTGCATGACACAGCAGCCTGAACCCACTGGGTGCCCAAGGGTGACAAACTGAAAGGAGGTGAGAGGAAAGGAAGGGAGATGCAATTATGACATATTCACAAGTCCCTGCAAAATTTCAGATGCTGCAAGTACAATATAAAAATCACAGCAGGATCTGGATCCAAAACAGCAATGACAAGAAGGCGTTACACTACAGCATTATGGATCACGTATGCCATAGCTATAGCAAGAGGAACAGTGCACAAAAAGAAGTGTTTGATGTACAATTTCTAACTTCTGTTTCACACTTATTTTCCGTTTACAAGAAAAGAAAGGCTGCTGTCAAGAAAGCATAGTGTTGCTCAGGGAAGTTTGTTTAATCTCTAATTTTACAACAAGCCCTACCCCTCCATCTCAAAATACACTCCTTTAGAAAAGCAGAACTACCCACTCCAATCGCAGGGCACGCAGCTACATCAAACAAGCATGTTAGAAAAGCACAGATTGTTTGGCGGGGGTGTAGCCAGGTTGTCAGCTTTTAAACCTTTCCGCCTTTTCATCTTTTTCTGATTATTAAGAAATTAGAAACAAACTGATGGGCTGAATTTTAAATCTCAGTATTTCTGTGGCAGTTCCTCCATCCATTTTTGCTTTCCTCCTTTTACGGCAGGATCTGAATCCATTTGCTGTTTCAAGTGTTGGCCTACTTTCAGCACTGATTATGATGGTACCACAATGTGCAACTTGACATCTCCTCCTCTCCTCTCATTCAAAGTCTCCCAGGGCCCAGCCATTTCACACAGGCTTGCTTTAGGCATTTATTAAATATGCACCTTCCAGTAGGGTTTAAAAACACCAACTAATCTCATCAGAGGCCAGAGACCTCCAGATATGTAAATCTACATCTGTTCCTCTTCAAAGGAAAGATTCTCCTGGATTACTCCAGGAGAAATGCATCCCACCCGGATATAGCCACTGAACCAGAGAAAAAGAACTCCCATGGCAAACGTGCCACCTCAAACTCGCCAAGATCCAACGACAATGAAATTACACTTAATGTAATTCACTGTTAGCTTTAAGAAGCAATTAAGTAAAAGGCAGTACAGCACTTGCCGTAGGCTGTTGGTTCCAACAGGGGCTGGTGGAAAGAGGCATATAATGTTAAAATTGGTAACGTTAGTATTAACATACGGATGAACTGTAGGTGGCTGCTCGACTACAGCGCTGTAAAATAGCGGAGTCCATTAACAGAGCAGCTAATGCCTATTTGTTCTATAGCGGGCTGTAGATGGTTGCCAATGAAAGCACTCAGCAATATCATTAACTATGAGATTTTCATTAAAAAACAACAACAGCAAAAAAAGCCCAAGCCAAAATGCAGGATTCCCTCTTTCCCTTCCAAGTGCCCCAGTGGTACTTCACCTCCACACGCTGAGAGGTGAGATCAAACAGTTTTCTGAGACATATTTCAAAGCTGTAGGAGAAGAACTACACATTTCACTATAAGTAGAGCAACATACACCCAGCAAATGTACTTCCTATAGAAGGAACAAGCCCTTGTTTAGCTTTTTATATTTGATTTTGTAAAATATCATTTTAAAAGTAAGCACAAAGGATTTTTCTCAGAAACAAGTCATGCCCTGTACATGTCTGATGAGTTCCACAGGTGAACAGGGAATGCTGTGCACAAAACAGCACTAAGAGAAATGAATCTGTCAGTCAGAAATCAGGGTGAGAGCTAACCTATTTCTCATTCATATAGTGACGTCAGTTGAGGTTCAGAATTTGGCCATTACCACAAATAATCTCAGTTTTCTCCACTTAGCATAATTTTATTTGAGATATCTTTGGAAAGGTGTTTTTTGGCTGAAATAGACAAATGTATTTGGGGAAAAGGAATAAGATGGCACACAAATGTTATTTAAAATGGTCCTGAAATAATTTACTAAAGTTTTTAGCTTCTTAAAATACTTTAACATATATTTGTCAGAGTTTGAAATGCTGATTTCTTGGCTGGTGCCACGGTTTGTACATTATGAATGCCATGTAACTAGAGGAGACCGATGCAATGAATTTAATATGCTTAAGATTTATGAAAGCACAACTTTATGATTAAAGGGACAGAAGATTGTTATTTTATTTATTCATTCAAAAGGCAAAATGTAGCAACTACAAAGATGTATGAAAGAGATCCCCTGAGAAAGACAGGGGAAAAAAAGCTGAAATCTTGTTTTGAGAAGAGTGAAAGACATTTAAAATGACTTAAAATAAAAGTTCACGCCTAATGAAGTCATCGCATAAAAAGTGAAACTTGTATGCTCAATTAGGGCTTATATTTTTCTCACAGATGAGATCTGAGCGAACTCTTCAAAAGTCAACATTATCTATCATAATAGCAGTTCTACCTCTCCCATTGCAAACAATCTACACAAAAAGGAGGGAAAGATGAAACAAGGGATATGGGCAGCATGAATGGAACCTAAATCTTTTAATTAACACCCTCTGAAAAGCACACTCTTTTTCCACCAAACTAATAAAAAGTGTGAGTGTGGGGTCTTTGTTGTTGTTCAAGCCTTGCCTGCGCTCTAAGGAACTGAGAAAAGGCTAATCAGGGTTATTTAAAGCCACTTTCTACTTGCCAGGCTCCAATATCTCATTAATTCACTCTTACTTGGCATCATTGTCTGATAGTGTTTGAAAATCACCAAAGAAACAAGGATTTCCCCTAATCCCGTCCATCAGGGGTAACTCTGGAAGACGATACCGTGCCATAGTGCATAGGACATGGCAAAGCAGAGTACGCTTTGTTGTTGAGAACACGTCTGCTTAGGTTTGAGCTTTACAACAAAAAGAACGCACGTTATGATGATAGCTTAAAGGAATTATAGTAAGGAACTGGGCTCTGCTTGAAGCTATTGGCCAGCTCCTTTAATCGCACTGGTGAGAGCTTGACACAGACAAAATTAATGGCTGACTATGTTTATATCTGAGAAATAAAAATGAGGTTTTGAGCACAGTCATACGCCAGAAAGGTTATTTCTTCAATGACTTTGTTGTCACAAACTACAGGATTCAATTACAGATGATGACTGATGTTCTAGGATTTCTTTGTTTTTGATTTTTAATGGAACAACACTCGGTCTGGGGACTGAAGTCCGGGTTATAGCAGCGTATGAGCCTTTAGCCCATAAGTGGTCTTTGTCACACACCAAGTCAGCTGAACACAGCTTTAGTTCCCTTTCCATGTAGTTTTTCCTGTGCACAAGCCAGCCTTTATCACTCACACACATTAAAAGTACAAGCACAGCTATATCCAAATGATATTTTGAAGTAACAGCATACAGCTGCATGCTGCCTCCCCATCTGTTTCAGTCAGCATTCTTCGGCCTGGCCACTCTCTAGGACTTGGTCACTACAGCCACCCAACTCTGCCCACAGCTATTCTCAAGTTGCCTCTGCTTCCTTTCATTGCCCTGTCAGAGGAGTGCGGTGACACAGCAGAGAACAGCCATGGCTATCAGTCTGGCATCACACATACCTTCAAAATGCAATGCTTTTAGCCAGTTTTGTCCCACTACGTTTTGTTTAGGTTGCAATGTATATAGGTTTGTCATCTGATTTCTTATTGATTGATTGGTTATGAAGTAAAATTGAAAGAAAGATGTAAAAGTTTGATTACAGAACAGTATCTCAGAATATCCAATTGCCATGGCCATACCTATCTTTTTGTGAGTACTTATGTGAGAAGTAAATCAAGAGATTCAGAGATTTCATCATACAGGTTGCCTTGAAACTGTTTGAAAGAAATGCACGCCTTCAATCATTAGACTACCTTTATAGCTTCTAAAACCAAGGCCTCTCTTCATTGTTGGGTTTTTAGGGTGAGCCAAAAACTCAGGAAGACTAAGTAATTCTACCTGAGCTGTAAACACGGGTGAAACAGACAGTGTGAATTACCATCACACTTCCAGCATCCCAGCTGTGATGCTGTTAGCACTGGATTTATCACTAGTCTTAGAGCACTCCAACTGTTTGTTGATGGTTCATGGAAACCACCCACAAACCAGGACAGCATTGTTCCTGCTGTTCATATTTCCCATCTCAGAATAAAAACACTTGCTAGGGACTTGGACTTCTATTTCTCCTCTGTTGTGAATTTTATTCTGAGCTGCTCACAGTGCAAGACTTCTCAGTCTAACGGTAGACACACTAACAGCTGCTTTGGTAGCAACTGATTGAGAACAAGGAGGGTGGTGGTGCTGGTTAATGCCACTGCAACACTGCTCCGATACTGGCAGTCCTTGACATTTCCTCTGTAACACAGAAAGGTATCCCAAACTCTAAACTCTTCATTCAGGTTTTCTTATTTCTAAACACAGTTTCAATCTTAACCCACATTTCTAGGTTATATGCTTTTCACTATCATGGGGAAGGAAAAAGTAAGTACTAATTCTGGACTAGGTAAGTCTTTCAAATCATGAGGACATAAGATGAAACTGCAGCATAAAAGGTTTACTAAAATGAGTAGAAAGTGATTGCAACACAAATAGTTAGGAATCCCTCTATAACAAAGTGTTATATAAGACACAACCTCCTTATACCCAGTTGTGTAACATTTAAAGAATACGGTTTTTCCTGTTCTCAATTTAATCAACAGACAACTGGGAAGAATTTGCTACAACATTTGTAATAAAATTAATAGCTCCAAACTGGAAATGTTGGAAATATTTTGATAACACTTTGGGTTTAAGTCTTCATTAAAAGACCGGTTACTATTTACATCATATGGGAAGAATGCAGACTGTAGAATAAGGTCTCACACACCTTAAGCCAAATCCCCACATTAGCTAACTTTGAAGATATTTCAGAAGTTAAAAAGATTAGCTTTTTCTGTGCTTAAGGTATAATAAAAATAGATATATCAATTTCCAATATAAAATGAGATTCCAGTCAGCAGACTAATGTAGATAAATGGAGGCTTTCAATTCTCGTGGACACTTTCCCTTATTTTATATTACAATGCTGCTTTATTGCCACTGCTGTGGTTGTGAAATGTCACTGATTCTTTGGCTAATTAAAAGATGGGCAGCAGATTGCCATTAATGAGATTTGGCTTCCACAAAATAAGACCCTCTTGGTGTGTGGCTGCGTAAGTCAGCTAAGAGAATCAGACCTCCCCTTAGATGAAGGGAATCTGCACAGATCACATCGAAGTAAATTTAAAAGTAATCCGCTGTATAAAGGAATGAGCTTTTTGCAATTGTATTTCTGAGTGTATGCAGGGGTCCCCCTAAGGGTTTTGTGGCCACAAGGATATCACTCACTCGAGCCAGGACCTCTGCAGAAACACACAGCTGGAAGAAAGCAGACTTTGCTTGCAGGTTTGCTCCCAACTATAAGACTACCGAAAACAGACAAACAAACAAAAAACCCACCACACAACTAACTACAGGGATTCTTCTCCATGTGTGAGTTGTACTACAATGGCAGAAAAGAGATACTAGCACTCAAAATTGCTGCTAAAGAACTTCTTGGACTTTTATCCCCACTGAGACCTTTAGTCTTCTGACCTTTTTCAAGATTAAAAAAGATCAAGAGGGTGAAAGTTTGATCTTTTGTGTGATAATGATCCTATTTTACCAAGTTACTGAGCCAATTAGAATAATAATAAATCAGCTCTTCTAGGCACTGATACCCAAAAGACAAAAACACACAGGCTCAGACCTGCTGACTTCAGAGGCTGTGCCATCTTTTCCACCTGGATGTGCACCCACCCTGCAGCCCTCTGAAGAGGAAGCCCCAGCATCTGCTGCCCAGCAGCAGCCAGGCTGACCAAATTCCCCGGTAACCCCTTCCGTGTGCCTGGGCAAAGCTGCACCTTGTGGGTTCCTCAGCTTCCAGCTGATATCCCCAAACCTGCAGTGACTGAGGAGTCTGCCCAAGAAGGAGCTGCTGGAGATGCTCCATAGGGTGTGGAAGTTCTCATGCCAAAGCTGAAAAAACCTGGATTGAAATTGCACAGAGGGCTGTTAGTCCCCTCTTAAATATATAAGGTCATATTAATCTCTGGAAGAAGATTAATCCCTAGTCAAGTTACAGCTGGGATGAATTCAGCTCAAGATCTTTGGAGCTTTTTCATTTCTCAGAGCTCTAAGAAACACCCAGTGAGGTAAACAAACACACAGAATATCAGTCCCCATGCATCAGGATGTAGGCCAGCAACTGTCTCCATGGGGTTAGAAAAATTTCCTGCATCATCTCATAATTACATCACTTTCCATTAAGTAGGATAAACACTTTTTGGATCATCAGATAGCAGCCTCTGTTTGAAACAGGACATCTGCCTACGCAGGCCAGTGGGCTGACCACAGATGACAGTTCTTATTTTCCTAATCTCACATATATGTATACATATTTATATACCATGTATGTATGATATAAAATATACATGATACAGATATATAAAATTCAAATACAGACCTCAGAACTGGTAAATACAAACTGCCATCCCAAACCTTCCCAACACCTTCTCAGCCAGCTTTTGTGCAGTTATTTTGACAACAGACTGAGCTGCAATTAGAGGGACCTGAAAGTTCAAAGCCACATCACAGCTCCAGTCCTCCTTTCTTTCCCCCACTTGCTTGAATTTTCTGCTTTTGGTTTTCTTAGGAAGTGTGTGTTTTTAGTGGTTAGCTCAGGGGACTGAGTCAAGTTCTGTTTCCAAACCTGCAGATAAGACAGCAAAAAAAGACCTTTGTCTTGTTTTCCTCTTATATAAAATAACATAAAATTTATGTCGCCAACTTGAGAAACAACAGAACGCTTGAACTACTTTGATGTCCATTGGTTCCATTTCTGCTGTATTTTAATAGTCTAAAAATAAACAGTAAACTACAGGAGCAAAATACATTCAGAGAAGTATTTTAATTAAAGGCACTTTGGTGTCCAGATCCAGGATACTGAAATTCCTGGGAGACTGCTGATTTGATATACAGCATACATATATGACAGACAGAAGGATCAATAAATACACACTTTTTTCCTACCACATAAGCCTTTTGTTTCCTCTCCCCCAGTGCACTTAGGGGACTTTCTCCACCAGAATAGCTCATCTCCGAGTGACACCCGCATAAAAAGTGAAGCTTTCTCTTGCCATCATTTATGACTCGTCCATCATTGGTTAACATTTCCACGTTTTAAATTGTTTAAGTGCAAAAGGAAATACTGGCCACTAAGGATCTGGGTTTAATGTGAGAAATCTCGCAATTAATAGGAAAGCTTAATTAAAACATCAGTTAAAAGTCCATAATATTAACTTAATGGTAAGAATCTACAGAAGTGCTCAAGTGGGTATTTTTTTCCCCACACGTAAAATTAGCATTAGTGACTTTCAACACAGGTCTTAAAAAGCTGCTGCTATTCAGATGGATGCAAAAATTAAAGCCAGACAGCAATTATGACAATTTCAGAAGTTGTGGACAGCTCAGCCTTGTTGGAAACGCACCAAACGTTACCCAAAATAAACCTTCATTTACTTGCACAAATCTTTGATACAGTAAAAAAAAACACCCACCCTTTATATCTTCACAACCGTGTAACCTTTGCCCACTCTTTAGTGAAGCTGCATTTTCCATGGTGTACTCCTGGAGAACAAAGTACAACAGCAACTGGCAAAGTTTTTGAAAATACTACTGGGGGAGGCTCAAGGAGCCAAAATCATTATTTTTGTATGGAGTGTTTCATACCAAACACAAACACTGGGGGGTCTTGACTGAACTCCTTTGCCCTCCTGCCGTTTATGCCTATGATATTGGGCAATTATACAGCTTTGGCTGAAACAGTACACTAGATAGGAAATTTCTCACTTATTGGGGGGTTTGGAGTGTGCTTGTCAACAAAACTGAGACCATTTAGTAGTCCTAATGAATTTAAGGTGCAAATCTTTTTGGTTTGCTCTTCAGATCTAGTTGTTGGGGTTTTTTTTCCCCTTAGCTTTCCTTTCTTTCAACAGGATACACTTTGCTCTATGCAGTTTGAAATTTAAAGGAAACCCAAGTCCCAAATTAATGTAAAACTACACCACAAATAAGAGTTCTATGGCTGAATAAGTCTGCGGGAGCTGCAATTAATGAGACTTGGCAGTGGCTTTTGCCAGCATGCTCGTGCTACTGCTGAAACACACACACACACACAAAACACAGAGCCTTACACATTGCTTGAGAACTATAAAGGACATGTTCCATTAATCAAACTACTTTTCTTCTACACGATATTTATTCCAAACACATTTGCATATTAGAAGGATTCCCAGTGATAAAAGTGTTTTGTCTAATCTTCTTCGAGACATCTTTTAGGAAAAGTTTGGGGTTAACCCTTTTTTCTCTTTGTACTTTTGAGGGAGTTTCTCACAGGAAATTCCACTACTTCTCAAATGATTTTGGTACTATTTCCACCCTACACCATGGAGTGGAGTCTGTGGTAATGTGCACATATACCATTGGGTATATTATATAAGTGGAACACATAAATAGCTACATTACTCTCTATATATGCATTTGCTTGCATCCACAGCTAAGAACAAGACAGATTTTGAAGCCACATTGCCTCGAGCACATATGTTTTTCTGCTTTATGCCCTAAACAAGATAACTGGTGAAGAACTACTGAAACCCTTACATTGCAGTTTCTTAGCTATTAATTAGGGCACAGTCATGAAAGCTCTGTGTCCTCCACAGGTGATTTGTCACAGTACTAAACAGATCCTGCTCTCCACAAGGCTGATGCTACAGTTTCACTGAAAGCAGTACCGTACCCCGACACTTGCACTGACATCTCATATTACCAACAGTCAGAGCTGTTGTCCACATTTAGCATCATTTACTTGGTCTAACAGAACAGCAAAGGATCTCTGGTCTGAGTGACGGTGGGGAAGGCTTTTAAATAACGTACTCCAGTAAGAAAAGCTACATGAGGCAGAGGGTTGGTGCCCCCTACCAGCTCAACTCCCATGTGCAGCAGGGATACCCCAAAAGCCATGTAGTGTGTGCGGTTACAGGGAGGACCTCCACCAGCATCCTGCCCTTGGGGGGTGACAGAGACCCCAACCCTTAAGGCAGCCTCCAGGACTGCCCCACTCCTGGAAGTGTTCAAGGCCAGGTTAGACAGGGCTCTGAGCAGCCTTATCTTGTGGGTGGCAGCCATGCTCAGTGCAGGGGATTGGAGCTAGACTGATCTTTAAGCTCCCTTTCAACCCAAGTCATTCTATAATTCTATGACATAAGAACTGGATGAAGTACTTCAGCAAAATTAGGCCATTCATATTATCCATGGACTCTGTTAGCTCAAAGCATGGTACCAGAAACACAAATATATTCTTCCACCAGCATTAATCCAGCCATATAAAGTTAATACAAAGATAAACTGGAGATAACTCAACTTTTTTGTGACATATTTGATTGCTTGAAGTACACCCATTCTTTTGTTTTGCTGACTAAATGCATGGTAGATGCCACAGTTCTTTTACAGGTGGCTCAAAACCCATTGAAACACCTTTCTCACCTCACCTCCTGAAGATTTCTACAACACAGTATTCATGGACATACACACGCCTGGCACTCAGCACTTAAGTACAGGAAGGCTAATACAGCACTATATACAGTCCAGCAGGCCCAGTTCTCCTGATATTGGGTTTTCAGGCAGTTGCAATGCTAGTAAGAACAACTATTTATTGCTCCGGAATTTTTTTTTGCTATCCCAAATAGTCACCAGTTTATAGCAAAAAAACCCAACCAACCAATCAAAACAACCAACAAACTGCACTGCAGTCTTCCACATCTTTTGTAACACCATGTGGTTTTACAGAGTACTCATGCAGCCAATTTGCAAGAAGAGTAAATATTTGCAATATTCAAGTCATCATCTACAAATGGTTTGTAAATATTTTACCTTTCAAAATCCACAGATTTTGTTGGTAGTTTTATATTGCTTTGCCCATTTCTGCTGAATAAGATCCCAGTGAAGTGGCACGGCAACATGAATGTCAGTGAAAGGCCTACAGCTAACGAACATCACAAAACCCCAGCATCACCTGGAGCACCCACGACTTCAGGGGAAAGAGCATTTCATGGAAGTTTCACAGTATTTTATCTTCTCTTTTTTTCCTTTTGCACTATATTTTATCTAGAAAGTAGGTGAGGAGACAAAGACAAGGGGCCATAAAGACACTCCTCAAGCCTAAAATGGGGGAAATACAGGGTTGTTTTTTTTCTTTATCTACTCAACACTACCAGATCATAAACAGATGGGGTTGAGAACGGTACGTGATCTGTGGAGCTATACTGAAATAGAGAAACTCAAGTAAAAATTTAAAAGTCAAATACCCCTTATTTAATCAACAAGGGATTTCACTGTGCTAGAATTATAGTAAAAAAAAAGATTCTCCTCTATGTAGAATCTGCTGAAATTTTATAACACTCTAAAATGTACAGAATATTAAAATTTTGCTACTAAGGACTAAATAGCTTACTCGTCATGCACTTTCCCTTGGTTCCAAGAACAGGGTCATTAGGTTGCACTGCATCCCTTCTGCTTGTGAAGGCAGGCTGCCTTACTACCAGCACTAGGGAGGAATGAACATCTCCAAGAAGCTCATGGCTGCAGCCTCCCATCCCTGCAGTCAGAGCTCATGCTGAACTAATGCGTCTCCCAGGGGACAGAAACACATGGCAAACACTATGAAGCAGCAAGGAAAACAACAGTTTATCATGCTTAGTATTCACTGATTGCAGTGCAAAAATAAACAGTGGAAGGTGTCCCTGGCCGTGTCAGTGTGTTGGAACTAGATGACCTTCAGAGTTCCTTCCAATGCAAACTATCCTGAGGCTATGAAAATGAGGTGGCTTTGGGCATAACCAGTTGAGCAGCATGGAGGGAGCTCATTTGCTCCGTGTCCTGATTTTGCTGTCTCCTGCACTTGACAGGGCAGTTCATGAAGCACAAGGACCAGCAGCTGCTAGCAAGCACTGCAATAGGGGATGGAATGGGAGCTAAATACCAATGGTACATTTTAACAATAAATAAATCAGGCAGCACATAGCTTACAATGATATAGCACTGCTGCCTACCTTACAGTCTTGGTGGTGTGCTTTAAGACTATTCATGTTATCACCTGATCTTCCCTACTTACCATAATAATTAATGTACAAGCAGTGCTCAGAGGGACCATCTCCAAGGCCACAGAGGGGAAGAAGAAAGAGCACATTTCAAGAGTTTCTTTTTTTTGAAATAAATAAAGAGAGGTACTTGGAAACCATATCAAATATCTAAAGCTGAATTTAATAACCACATTTTACAGAGCTTTTTTGTTTTCTGTTGAATTATGCAATGTTATCTGAAAAAGTAGCATCTATAATTAACCAACAACAGGAATGGAATTAAGTAGGAGGGAATGGTGATAAAAAGCATGCTCTCTATCACCCAAATTTAGTGAATTTGTACTTAAATTGAGGCTTGGGGGAAAAGAAATAAAATGGTAGCAAAAAAAAAATTCCCAATCCAACTTCTGAATGTGTATAAAATTCATGTTTCTTTCTTTCCTGCTAGTCTAAAGCACAGTGCACAGGGGAGATTTCACTTATATCCACAAAAGCCAGCTTTCACGGAGAGTGATGGCACAAATAATTTAGTATAACGAGCAGAATGTGATTTGCCCCATGGCCTGCAGTGGCAGCATTCTGGGCTGCCTGCACTGCAGTGACCTGGGGCAGGCAGCACACATTCCCACGTGGCACAGCTCACTATGGGCTGCCCAGCCTCATTCTGCCCTCCCTCCTGCCCCCATCACTGAGACCTCTGCTGCACACACAACCTGCCCACTGCATTGGGCAGTAACTGGTCAGAAACTGGTCAGAGTTCACCTCCCAAGCACTGGACGTGAACTCCTCCTGAGGACAGCAACCCTGAAAAATGCCCCATGGAAGAATGTCTCTTTCATAATGAATATTCTGGCCCTGCTGAGCCCTTTCCTTCCTGAAGTTCTGCTTTTATAAGAAAGCATCTCCTTTGAAGATCAGAGAGTCAGAATAAATTATATTGTTTAAGGGAACCAATGCTTACTTAATCCTGCAAAATTCTTTAATGGAGACCGGATTCAAGAGAAAAAGGACATACATTTTTTAACCTAGCAGGAACATCAGGAAGCAGGTAACACTTTACTGGGCACCCTCATGAAGCTACAGCAAAGGGCCTGTCTCTCCTCCAGGCTCTATTCCCTACCTGTGCCAACAGCCAGCACCCAGCTGCACCTCACATCGCCCACTGCTGCTCTGAGAGCGCAAAGGCTGCGGTCACTCACTCACACGTTTCTAGTGATTAGCAGGACAGGTTGCCATACAAAGCAGGCAGCGTCTGGTACAGTCAGCTAATTATATGGTTGCTCCAAAATAATGGAAACTGAGAGTAATTACGCAGTTGTACGCATTACTGCTAACACGTTATCTCTGAGCTTGATAACATTGCAGATAATTAACTCATGTCACTACATTGGTATTTTACTTCACACACAGTTTTGTGCCTCAAAAAGAAAACAAAAACAAAAAAACCAAAAGCAACAACAACAAAAAACCAAGGTAGAAAAGTTCCATGATTAATAACTACTCCAGAAAGTTTATAAAAGCCCCAACTGCTCAAGAGACAAAGGAGCACAGAAGCTTCAGCTGGCCAAGAGATCAAGTACCAGCAACAAATGCACTCTGTGATGGAAAACCTGATTAAAATTTCTCAAAGAAATCATTATGGGTGAGAAACTAATTGAAAGACCTCCCTCCTGCCAGAGCTTCGCTAGAAAGAGAAGACTTCAAAGGCGGAGCGGGAGAGCTAATGTTTTCACACTTACAACTGAAAAAAGGCAATCCTCATGTTTGTGTTTGTTCAGTACACACTTCTCAAATGTTGCCCCCTCATGCTCTAAATCTGCTGGGCTGAAGATCTAAACCTTGAATATACAATGCACTTTAGCTAGGGTGTATGGTGCTATTCTTCCATGCTGCGTGCCTGTCTATTCATGCGCTTTTATTCTTTATTCTTCAGACTGATATATAATAAACAATATGGTTAGCCACTTAAAATTCTCTAGGTTATTAAAATGTGAGCAGCATTTTTTTTTCCTCTCTCCTGGATTTCATCTGGAGCCACTACCTAATTAATATCCAGAACCCAGCAGGAATCTGAATAATAATAAAGAAAACTTTTGTTGTTCCTTGAATAAATCTGTGTAATTTAAACCATAATCATGGGGATTTCATCAAAAGTAACTCAATTCTTCCAAATCCCACATCATCGTTACAAACAACTTTGTAGTGCATTTTCTGAGGCAAGATATCTCTGCACTTTCATATTTTAAAGGGAATATTTCTAATGACGGCAAGACCGTACTTTATATGTAAGAACGGATCTGGAAGGTTAGAATACAATGTACTTCCCCATATCTTCTACCGATGCATGCACTGTACTGTAAGGGATCAGTTCATACAAATCCTTCCCTCTCTCAAAGACACATTGTCTTATCAGTCGAGAGCTAAGGTGCAGTTGGAGTATAATGCAAGTCCATTTCTCACAAGCTTAGAGCTTAAGCACTTTGTTATTGGTTATTAGGGCTGGACTCCTAGAGATAAACCTACAACTACTGTACACCAGTGAAGGGCAAATAAGCAAAATCCCTGACAGAAGTCTGTTGTAAAATGATGAATAAGCCTCCTAAATTGCCATAAGGTGCTAGTCACAATGGAATTGTATTTGTCAGACATGCATTGTAACCCTAAGGTTATCATAGTGGGCCAGCAGATACAGGAGGAGTGCTTAACACTATCACCCCCTAATCATATCTCCTACAGGCTAAAAACTCTGCAGGGAGCATTACCACTTAAAGAGCTGGTAGTGTTTCTATGGACTGAATGTAGACGGCTTTTGGTAGAAAGAAAAAACCTATAGAAAAGACTGACAGATATATTCACCCAGGCTGCTCGCAACTACATCCTGAATTGAGATATAAAAAAATTCCTTGCAAATCATATCCCCAAGGCTGGGGTTCTAAATAATAAAATACTGTAGATTACAACTTTATTAGTTTTTTAAAAGCTTATGAAAAATTATCTTTTGCCTGTGGGAAGACATTTTATCGGAAATTATACCAACTCCAACAGTTTTAAGATATCAAATTTAGAAACTAAGCAGCTGTAGGAAATGGTATGAGATCCTATTCTAGTAAATCTAATTCTCAAGTTCTTGTATTCCTGTAAGTTATTTCATTGTATTTATCTTAAGTTTGAGTAACACCAATGTACAGTGCAAGCAATGATAAGCTAGTACTATAAATCCTATATTTTATCAGAAGTATTCAAGAACACAATGGAATCCTTTTCCCTCCATCAGAAATTACTAACTGTTGAGGAAATGCTTGCACACACAGCCTTCTTTCTGGAAGTGATGCACACTCGCGGGACACGCATGCATGAGTGAAGAGAGACCCAAGCCAACCAGTAGCCCAGTGCTTAGGACACTCCTGCAAGAAACACTTTGGTCTCTGCGTGATTCAAAGTAAGGAACTGAACTTGGGTTTCCTGGTGCTCTGCTCACTGGGCTATGCTGGCATTCTTGCTTGCTTATTCTATTTTTTTCCCCAATAAAACACAAATGTTTAAAAGAATCCAGAGCAGAAGGGGCAGTTTCAAAGCACAGCACTGCAAATAGCAGAAGGTAAAAGTTACACAAATTACAATTCCTCTGCAGCCCTTGTAATGATTTTGAAGCCTTTTGAATTCATTTATGTTTAGGCAAAATAGAAGTTTAAGTATCAGCTGCTCTGCATTGATACAGCAACAGAACATAACTATTGGTTTTACTGCTTATGCAAAGATCTAATTGGAAGCACACTTTCTGTGCATTCTTTAAATGCTTTAATTTATCTTACCGTCAATCACATGGATCTCTACTGCTTTGTAACATATACCATTTGGATTTCCTAGTAGACACGTAGTAACCAAATCAACCTCTTTCACACAAAATATAGAGCAAGCAGTCAATTACATCTATCTTCATTCTAAAAGGAGTTGTATTTTGTGAGAAGAATTTGTGAGACCAAAATGATGCAGAAAACCTTACTAATAGTACTGAAAAACAAATGCAGATGCAGCTTCAAACCATGCAGAAATAACATTTCTTGTACTCTACAGGCAGGATATTCTCCTTTTATACCACAAAGGGTGAGACAGGCAGAGCTCCCTTACAGGTGCTCCCCGGCTGTTCAAGCTGAGAAAATGCAGTTTTTACTACCTCCTCTAAAGTCATATATCCACACACCATGTGAAGTGTATAATTTACCCATCTAAAATAACGGATAGGTCACATTTACAACATAATCCTCCTCTGACTCGAAGGCAACACCCATGGCTCTCTGCTCCTAGTATCTGGCTTCAGTGCTTTTCTGGGCTTGATGCTCCCTCTGCTTCCACACACCAACATTCCAGCATTTGGAACACTACAGGTTTTGTTTGCTTTGCTTCTAAAGAGATGCATATCATCCTTCTCTTTTCTCATAGCCCACGTCCTATTGGCTCCACTGCAGCTCAATGCAATGAAGATTTACTCCCCTGGAGTCTGTAGCAATGCTTTTCAGGAAAGCCCTCCTTCTGGCTTTTTGAGCCAATAACTCAATTTCATTGATTGTTTGATTAATGGCGCAAAACCACTTACTGCAATTTACAGTCACTGCTCTCACTCTTCCTTGGTCTTGGAAAACCATTGTTTAAGTAACAGAACAGTGTTTTCCTGCCACAGAAATTAACGTATTTCTATTCCCCATTTAAAGGCAAAGACTAAGTCTATGAGGAGGAGTATAAAGGTAAGACAAAGTAAGTAAAACTGTATACCAGAAACACTCCTACTAACGAATGCTAGTGACTATCCACACCCAAGATTTTCCTACATTTAATTGCTAGACTTAGATAAACTGAGACAAAGCACTTTCTCTCCATAAATACTGACAGATATATAAAATGATATGCAACTCAAAGTCCACCAAAACAATACTTTTTAGTTAATGTATGCAATACTCCTGCATGTAGTGAAGCTGCCTTTGAAGAGTAGCCAGTTTAAGCAGCTGAGTTCCTCAGGTGGCAGGCAAGAAGATAAAAGCTTCTTGCTTTTTGGAAAAGGTGAGAAAGATGTTACAAGGAGCTGCGTGCTGCTGGCATTGCAATTCCATTCTAGATGGTCTAAGGATGGAATTGCAAGGGGTGAGGGGTATGTATTTTTGGCAAGGAAAGGATCAGGAAAAAAATAATCTTTCCTGTGTGATTAAGAAAATATAAGAATTAGTGATACATCTCGGTAAAGGGTATAACTGAGGAATATGCATCCTGAGGTGATCACGGTACCAGAGCAGCTTCTTCTGCAATGCAGATGCATGAATAGCAACCATCAGAGTAGCCTATGAGGCTCTAGCCTTGGGAATCAGTAATGGCAGACTGCATTTTCTTTCCTGCTCAACCCTGAACCTACAAACTTCCACCCAGTTTCTCTAGTCCTTTCAGCAGCATTTATCCCCACAGGTTACATAGCCTTTCTGAACATCCACAGCAGGTCAACTTCTGCAGGAAAACAGGTTGAAGAACTGCCACCAATGCCAGTAAAAATTACAAGGAATATAATGACAGATGACAATGCTATTTTATGGAGGGCATCAGCTTTCCCACACCTGCAGAGCACTGCTGAGTTATTTGTGGAGCCTCCCACACCACCAAACACATGGATCATCTTCAGCAGTAGTGTAACCTTCAGGGAGAGGCCAGGTTGGCAAAGCATGCCATCCAGCTACTGATCCCAAACTCCAGCACAGGCAATAGCAGCTCTATAGTACTTCAATCACAAGTGGCAAACAGTTTATTGTATACTTAGGAGCAGCAGATGGCACTCTCCGCTCTGCTTAGCGGCGAGCAGGAGCTCAGCAGGGGGCACTCTGTAATTAGAGGCAACTTCGGTGCAGATCTCACCCCAGCACCGGCCGCTTCCAGCTGTTAAAGGTCTTCTGATGTTTTTCCACAAAGAAAAACACTTACCTCAACATTGTAATCATGTACAGCATCATAACCATAGCTCCCAATGACTGTTCATTTGTTAGGTTCAAACCACTCGGTACTGAACTGCTGCTCCATCCCCTAGGGGTGGCTGTTATGGGACACTGAGCACTGCAGTACAACCAACCAGCTCTGCTGGCCTGTCTACAGCAAGCTGTAGGTGCCCACCTATGGAGAGGGATTGTTTTTCCACATGGAAACTGGTTGTTAACTGGTAGCGGATCAAAAGTAGAAGGAAGTGCAAGAAAAAACAATAGGAAATTGGCTGTCTGGGAAGGATGGAGAAAGTATTACCTCAACAAAACTGAGCTGAGACAGACTGACCAATTTGTGGTATTTCTGTTTGTCTCGTGACATGAGAGCTGACAAGAGAAAAAGAGATGCACGCTTCCTCAACAGTTCTGCTCCCTGAATGTTCAAACCCCACTGAAGCCAAAGGAGCTTCTCTGATGCCTACAAGCCTTACAAGCAAGTGCATGTATTTGTTCTGTGATTACACTGAAACATATTTACTAAGGAAAAATTACTCCCAATGTAAGAAATTACACCGCAATAAAAGAAGTGTATGTACCCTTGTGCATTTTTTATGCAGGTACACATGCAGCTTTCTAATCAAACAACAGCCTTGTTTCACATTGAAAAGCACAATGCCTCCAGAGCTGCAATCTGGTTGTACAACAGGACAGTTCCTCAGCCAATTGTCCCACATTTCACTTGATCTCCACCCAGAAAACCACTATCATTCAAATCCTTGGATCCCAGCTATTCCCTCCAGCTCCCATCAGTTCATTCAAGCACACAACGGGCCCTGAGGGCTGACGGCCTTCTGGGAACAGAGAAGCAGGGGAGAGATGAAGTGCTGAGGGCTGAGCAGTTCAGATGCTTCCATTCATCTCATTTGTAGCATAAATCCATGCCTGGTCTCCTGTGTGGGCAGGCCTCAGAGCTTTATAAATTATTGGTAGTTGCTCAGAAATATTAGTCAAACATGTTTTTGTGAGAAAATACCAATTTATCACTACTAAATTTCATGAGGATATGCACATTAACTTCAACAAATGGTGAAGGATCCAATTTGACTAACAGGTTTCCGGTGGAAACCTCAGTTGCTCTCCAGCTTTCCTGCACCGTCCATTTGCAGCCCCACAGTTCTGCACAATTTCCCACTCCATGACAGTCCTGTTCCTGAGCCATCAAGGCTTGGACCAAAGGTGCCCATCAGCTACAAGTCCCACCACGCTGCAAAGAGCTTACTTTCATGTTCCTGAAACTAAGCATTTCCCTGCTACCTGTGCAAGCCAGGTGCCATACAGTTTACAGAGCCTTGCAGAGGCTCAGAGAACAAAAAGAAACAACATCTCAGCCAGGGGGAAGAACATTAAGTTCACAGGGAACTCGGGCTCCCTGTTTTCACAGATCTCCAGGGTGGTGGAAAAATATCACATACAGCTGAATAAGGAGTGTCAAAGTACCAAAGTATTGGTTTGGGAAGTTTAGCTTCAAACCACCAAAATAAAGTCTCATGTTAGAAAGCAGCACAAAGTCCACTTTTTCTAGTACTTGTTAGCAACAATGCCTGGGACAAATTTCTAACTGTTGCTTTTGTCTCAAAGAGAAAGAATAATATAAATTAAAAAAGACCAACACATTCAATGTCTGAGTGCTGGAATTATCTCTGTGAGTTTACCATACTGCCAAATAGCATTTCCAAACCTTCAGAATGCTATCATCGCACCTTCAGCTGCACAGCTGGAAAAAAGCCCCAAACCAGCCCAACACTGATCCTTTTAAATGCCACGTACAGTGTAGAAGTCAAGATCAGAAGGGGCTGTCTCTGTGAAGTCCACAAAACTGGAATAAAATGCTCAAAACAGACAGGAAAAAAAAAAAGGTATGAGGACATGACTTCAAAACAAAGCAAGATGTCTTTATATGAATGTTTGAGTACTAAATGAGTGCATTGGAGGAACTTGGTCTTCTTTTCTGGAAATCCAGAGCTATTGTTATACTGTCAGGCTGGCTCTATTTATACGTTAGCCAAAAGCTCTTTCCTGTACTAGTGTCCTTTCACCCGCTCAGAATAAATCTACCTCCTCATGAGGTAGATTAGTTACTATTATGATAGCTCTAAAACTGAAAACCATATATTATAAGCTAAACTGTTCCTGCATATGCACCAAAATAAATCCAGTGATTTACTGAAGTCACTTTGGAATTGTGAGAGGGTAAATCTGGCTCCGTGTCATTTACAGTAATGTTTTCAATAGAGACAAAATATAGAAAGTTGGAAGTCCAAGGTAGCATGAAATCAGACTGAGCAATCTGAATTACAAGTGAGAAAGATCAGAGAAATCTGCACTATGTAAATGTACACAGGAACTGGGGTTTCATTCTTCCAGCTTGCCAAGGAAGTAATCATGAAAACATAATAATGCAAAATTATGCTTGAGTTTTCTTCTCACCCGCAGAGAAACAATGACATTTGCTAAAGTCTTGAGTCAGACACGCTACAAAAATTACTGTCATTTATATACGCTTATAAGATTTATTTCTTCTCAAAAAAACCCATGCAAGTCCTAAACAATTACAGTGAATCCAATCATATTGAATGCACAAAAAGTTAAAATGTCTATACTAATACCCAGCTAAATTGTTTGGGTTTTGCTTTTTTATTTTGAAGGTGAACTGCTTCGATTTGTACTTAACTGAGGTGTGACATTGGAGCCATCGAGCATCTTCTGATCGATTTCAAGAGATTTTGCACCAGGCAACGTCTATTATTTGCCATCTTGGTGACTCAGATGGAACAAAAGCAATGAGTTTGACTAGTAAGTCCCCCAAATCAATGTCTGCCATCCATTTCTATTTTGTTTACTTTCATTTTCAAAACTGCATTACAGACGCCAACCTTTGTCTTGCATGAAATTGAGAGAAAAGCTTACAGTATTAGAAATGTACACAGCATTTCTCAGGAAGACTTATTAAGAGAGCTAGACACGGTCTAATGATTATCTTCTCATTTTGGCTCATTAACATCCTAGTATAATAACACGTAGTAGAGCACTAAAATTCTGTTTGCTAAATATCTACAAGTGGATTACTTGTGCACACACACACTTCATCCCTCCCATCAAATTTAGAAGGAGATGAGGAATAAGAAGAGTCCCCTGCCACTATGGGATCATCCCCTTCTCCCTGGATGGAAACCATGAGTGAACAGGCCTGCAGGCATGTGAAGGGGAAAGGTGCCGTTGCTCTCCCAGCTTCATAAATTAGCTGGAAAAGTCAAGGAGAGAGTTTTAGAAAGGATTATCAAAATCACAATCAATTGGAAAGGAAGCCCAAGAAGTAATGTACAGATCTAGGACTCAGACATGCTTAGTACAATCCACCATTTGGAAATTCAAGTATGGGGTCTGCAATTCTGGTCTGAAAGGATTCCTGTTTGTTAGATCTTTTTGCTATGGGAAGCAGCAGCAATAGGAGGACTCCACAACAAAACCCCAGCACTGCTGCAGCTTCTCCATCAGGCACTGCTCCCCCTGCATGCACATCACTAGTTTTCTGTCTCTACAACACATTTCAAGACAAACAGGTGACAATCCACTCCTCAAAACAGTGTATAGGAAGTCAGCCCTTGCCTCTACCCTAGTGATCTGACTTTAATTAACATTACTTTGTTAACTTATTTTCAAGCAAGTCGAGCAGGTCTCAGTCCACAGTTTCCACTCTCACTACAAGTAGACCATTTCTCCAGGACCACTGTGGTCTGAACTATTTTCAAAGCCTTTAACCCAGTTCTAATTTTGCGGTGAGCATATCTTTAAAAAAGAAAAATTGTTATGATGACAACTAAAGAAAGCTGAAGTCTCTGGGGCCAGCATCATGAGTTCACATTAGGAAACTGACCGCTGTTGTTAGAAATTAAATGTTTGGCATGAACTACAGTCACAGAAAAATAGGATTCAGTCTTTCAGTGAGCGCTGTTTATGAAAGCTTGAAAGAGCAGAAAGTCCAGTGTGATTTATATCCTGGGAGCTGGTATTCAGCTTTAAACATGTTCTTTTTTCAAGTTCATCTTGTCATCCATAGATAAATATAGATTAGGACAAACCAAAATAAATGGGTGGGTACCAAAATCCACAAAACAACTAACCATAATGGAAGTGCTTGTTCTTCTATTCAATAGCAAAAACAGCATACACTTGGTTTAAATAGCTGGTTGGGGTAAAATGAGTATTACTGGACAGGAACACTTAGCCAGCACGGTCCAAACAAGTCAAAAAATAGCCAGAGTATAACCACATAAAATGAAACACTGACCAGATTTAAGTATAATTGGTCACCCTCCCATGTTTTCGGATTCCTATTATTATAGCTTAGGAAGCTCTATAATATACCTTTGGAAAAGTCAAATGGTTTTACTGGGTTTCTAACCTTTGCACTTCAGTAAGATGATCTGCTGAGAATGTTACTGTATGAGACGAAAAAAATAGAGCCCATTTTTATTGCAGAGGTGTAGCAGACACTTACATGATTGTTCATCACCAGCGCCTCCAGCCCTGTTTGCTTAACACATCCCTATTATGCATGCACTACGTGGGCAAGGCTAACTTTATGTGTTCCACCATAACAAGTTATCCTATTTTCAGCATTAAAATGGCATTTAAATAAATATTTATTCCATGTCACTGGGAAATAAAAGCCAGATGGCATCCCACTGTGTTTCTTTCCAGGATGAGCAAATCCAACAATCAGACCACAGGTCACCACGAACACTTGCTTGGGACAGCAAGGACTATTTAGCAACGTTACCTAACACAGCAGGCTACCAATGGGCCCTTTGTAGATGCGAGCCAATTCAGAACTATTTTCTTCACTTTGAATTTTCTATAGCTGTGTTTTTCTAACCATTTCCAGCCTATGCTGTTCTGATCCCCTCTGATCAAAGGATGCTGGACCTGAATTATTCCCACAGCATTTATTCCTACCAAGGTCCCAGACCCTGGGCACGTCTTCTCACACCAGGGAGCCCTGGGTATTCCACAGCCCTGAGGACATGAGAAGGGCACAAGTGCAGAGCTACTACATGGCACTGCTGCTCCCAGCCACACAGGGCCACCCCAGGTTAGCTCACAAACATCTGCAGGAATTCAGAAATTGCACAACACACCACAGAAGTGGCATTTCCTAATGCAATATTGACAAAGCAGTTACATATATGGATGTATATGTATACACACACACACACACGCACACACACAGAAGCCCTGTAGTGCCCTGTAAGACAGAATCTCTCAGAATTATGGAGCACAAGATTTAGCTAGAAGCATTTGAAGCTATCATCTGCACACAAAGTCAGTGGCTTGTTCACAACACCATTGCTGTCTTAAAGAAAGACAGACAACCATATTTGGTTGCTTCCATTGCTTTTCCTAGTTCTTAAACTTCACCTGCTTTTTCTTCTTAAGCCTGACCAGAGCATCTTCTGGGCTTTCTTCTTCAATATTTAGAAAGGGCCTAAAAAAATATCTCAGCCACCAAATAAGCACGTATTAAATAGCATCCCAATTTTGGATCCCAAGAGACTGGAAAGTGCAATTCAAACAGCTGCTTTTTTCATTTATGCATCTCCAAAGGTCAGCCATGAGCTTGAATGTATAATACATAATCTGCCTGTGCTCATCAAAGGAAAGGTCCAATCTTCAGTTATTTTAGGGAGGAAAGAAACCAGTCTGGCTAACACCTAGTAAGATGCCCTGTGGGAAGTAAAATTGGTGTCAGAAGCAATGTGGGAGATGGTCAGCTCTTTATCTAATCTTTATAATAGTTGATTCACTCAATGCTTAGGTTTGATATTCACAAGCAACATATAATCTTTGACTTCAGGAAAGCAGACTTCAAAAGAACACTTTCCTTAGACAAGCTGATTGAAATTTTGTAACGTAACAGAATCTCACCATTAAGCATAACAGCCACAATAATTCTAGGGTAATTTATAACGTCTCTTTGTTTTGCAATTTCTTTTAAATAATGAGCTTGTAAATCATTAATAATAAGATGAAGACACTGAAATCATTAATAATAAGATGAAGACACTGAAAACAGTTGTATGAAATATTTATGACAAAAGTTTAAATACAGTATCACCTGAGGTGAGAAATGTATACCTATGTATAAACCTGTGTAAACCTATTGCTACTGCATTTCTTAATTCAGACTTGGTTTTAAAGTTTTAGATCCTACTAAACTCGCTGGGAAATTGCAAATTAAAAGAATTCATGTCGCATCTGAACGGGGGAATGTAGTGTATTTTCCATACAGAATGAAGTATACTTAACCCACATCCATTTTAACATGGCATGAACAGTCTGCAGAAAGAAACGTAGCCCTGGAAAATGTATAATTAAGAATATAAAAAGAGAGCTCTCTACAGTGGCAAAATGTACGTTCTGTGTTGTAGTACTAATGCATAGGGATTTTTAAATTAAAACAACTTTGTAAACCTCTCAGAAAAATTAACTCAACCAATACAAACCTTTCAGCCAGAATTTATCAGTCAGATTTGAGTGTGAAACTAAGCTGGATAATGTGAAAGAAAACTCCATGTCTCATAAGAAAATCGTTGAATTTCTGATATCCGGCCCCAGGCAGGCCCTTCTGATCACTACAACCCAACCATTTTTCTGTCATTAAATAAAAGCTTGTGTACCACAGGCATTGCCTCCTCTCCCAAACACAGCTTTTATTCTATCCACATCATCAATCTCAGGACAAGAACAACTAATCCACTGATTCTGTTCTCTCTAATAAGTAAAAGAAAGTAGAACAGACAAAAGTCAAATATTCATTACCACTGTAACTGTTTGTCTTATTGGCATAGGTGGAGAAATTCCCAAACCAGTAACATCTAACCATAGTATTGCCTCTCAGCAGAGACTGGGTTCCTGGTATTCTTATGAAACAGAAAGTTTTGTAGGGAAAATGGTGCATTAACATTCCTGCTTATAGCTTTAAGAAAGGAGAAAATAAAATTGTTGTAAGCATTCTAGGACAGCCATACTACAAGAGTTAAGATGATCCAGGGTTAAACAGATGTAACATCAGGAAAACAAAAAGAGTTGCTGAGTTACTTGATAGTATGTAGCAGCTGTGCGCTGTCAGGCAGCTCAAGAAGGGGTGAAGAAGGATTTCGAGGAACAGCACAAAACCAGACTAGAGCGATTTTCTCAACTAAAGAAATATCAAACTCATTGAGGATCAGTTCTATTTTCTGCCAAAGTCTCCTAGACCATAGTGCCTATGTAGATCCCACTGAACTAAGTCTGAGCTCTTGTCATGCTGCACATTTTCTCTCTCTGCAATAAAGAGCATTTTGTCTGCTAGGTGAAGACCCTTGTACTTTACACAGCCAAGGGACTTCAGTCTGACCTATGCAGACAGATAGCATGATCTCTTGCTTAGCTCGGCTATACTGTGGCAGACTGTTTGCCTTGAACAAATGACATGCTAACAGTTTGCTTTGCATGTAAAAGCATTGCCATCTCCCAAACTTGAAATCACAGAGAAGTCTAACACACTGCTTGAAGATATCAGAGGACACATTTGGTGCATGAGCTCAACTACTGGCTATAATACATGAATAACTTTGTATTGGATCTCTAACTGAAGAGAACACCCTTCTTACACAAATCAGGTTGAAATAGGAAGCTTGGATTGTCAAGTCTGGTCAGTCTGGGGTGGAAGTGACACAAATCCTATCAAGGGCTGTAGCACCTTAAGTGCTGTTGTTAGTCCAGTCAGGGCTTCTGTTGAGCACTGCACTGCAGACAAAAGAATTGGCTTCCAGCATATGAACTGACACACTACTAAATCCATAAGGAGCAAAAGACAGGAAAGATGTTATATCAATGCTGCAACAATATCACATGGTTTTAAATACAAAATCCAACTACTGCATAAACAGAAGCATC
This sequence comes from Coturnix japonica, assembly GCF_054131305.1. NCBI lineage: Eukaryota > Metazoa > Chordata > Aves > Galliformes > Phasianidae > Coturnix > Coturnix japonica. Next base: position 25,626,488 of record NC_140668.1, on the reverse strand, counting down.
ATAAAGAAAACTGTTTTCCTGATCTTTTTCATAAAAAACAAACAAAAAACCAACCAAACAAAAAAACACCCTAAAACATAAGAGCAACATTTCGCTCTATTTTTTTTAAGTATATATATATATTTTAATCAAAGAGAGATCAATCACCTTCAGAACTGAACTTTGCCACTGATCTGGAAGGTGAAGCATTTGTTATTTGATATTGTTTGGGGCAAGTTATGTAGTCTTTTCTGAAATCACTTAGATGCTCTTTTCCTACATACATTTAAGATGAAAGCATATGTAAAACTTACTGAAATAAAATTTTAAAAAAATACACAAAAAAAAATGGAGAGCAAGAGAATCCTCCATTCATGCAATCAAACTCGCTTTTTGTAAGCAGCACACATTGGAGATGGCTTGCTCTGGCACTAACAATGAAACACTGGAAACGCTTACTGTACCACTACAATGTGACTCACAAAGTGAGGTCAGAGAAATCTCCTGGCAATAGGATATTCTAAGATTATTGGCAGGAAATGGGTATTCACAACTGCTAGCTAAATTATTTTTAAATGTAATGTGCTGGAGAGAGTGGGCGACTGGCCAAATTCTTCTCTCAGCCACATAAATGTAATTCTGAAGTGACTCCATTGACCTGAGCACTGAAGTAGAAATGTGTATCTATTTCTATCTTAAATGTATTGCAGCCTGTCACATTAGCACCATGATCATGTCAGATCCTACAAGTAAACAGGGTCAGGATGTGTCAATATACAAATGGGAGGCTGTCAAACAACCTTTAAATGTGTGAAGGAAGATGTGCTTGTACCTGCAAAGCCATAGTTTGTGAGCATCCTCCTTTTGGGGCCTCCTCTATGTGATGCCTGCTTGGGCCTAAACATTCCCCTTATGTTACCAACAGTGCAAGACACCCTAGCAGACACATCATGGAAGGCTACAGCATGTGATGCCTTCCACACACTCTTTTGGTGTCCCTTAACTCTTCTTCAGGTCTTACTTCTGAAGATCACTATCTTCCCTCATACCCAACTAGGTATGCAGCTCACATAAACAGACCCTATTCCTTTTCCATTAGGATGAGATATCTCAAAGACCTTTTTTTTCCCCTGCACTACTTAAACCAACAGGCATTGTTAAGGCTAAGATGAAGTAAGAAATCATCCTACCAGTAACTGCTACCAGAATGAATGCAAAAAGTAACAGCAGGAAGGCAGGGGCCTTTGCGGCTGCCCCCCAGAGAAGAAGCATCCCATAGCCCAGCAGCACCGTTAGTACCTCCATCCTTGCTGGGTATTTGGGTGCATGCAGGAGGGAGGGCAGCAAGTCTCATGGAGTGATGTTCTGAAACTCCTTGTGAGACAGTTTCATCAGCTTCACTAGGACTTGTCCATCCTCAGAAGGATTGTTGCTTCCCAAATGGTCTGCATGGTTCTAGCCAGTGCGAAAATAACTCCAACATATAATCTCCACCAAATATATTTATATAGCTTGGATTTATAGTCTAAAACATAGGCAGTATTCCAGACTGAATCTCTGGTGCAAGAAAAACTGAATTTATGCCTTATGTGATGTTAGGTGGCAGTATGTCGCTATGCTGATATGTGCCTTCTAGCGCTCCAGGAACACTTGGGATGTTAAATCTGGAGCCTCTGCCTGATGTCAACTTTCCATTCTAATGACCTACATTGCAACAGTGCCTATCTAGTGCTCGCTTCTAGTCCCAAACACCCATTTTTTGAGCAGACAAGCTAATTTTAAAGTGTAACAATAAGTATACAAAGCAGTTTGCAATCCTTTGATTAAATGAAAATATCAAGTGTCCTTATTAGTCAATAAGGACATATAAAAAGGTACAAAAGAGAAATCTGAAAACCCTCCCAAATCCTAGGTCTGTTCTGATCAACTTCATAGCATGATTCAGTAAATACAGGAAGAAAATATACCTATTTTTGCCCTTATTTATTATGAATGCCACTGCAAAATGCCAAGAGAGGCCAACAGGAAAACATCCAATTTGTCAGCATCAAGATCTAATCTTTTTACAAACACAGTACGAACAGCACTTCACTTCTTCACATTAAGATCTCATCTAGTATACGAAACAGCTGAAAGTTTGCTCAGACTTGGTCTCATAGTAGCACCTTAGAATTTGGTTAATAATGGTTATCCTTTATTTACCCTGCCACAAAGTCACTGGACTCCAAACAGCTCACACAGCAGCCACTCTCTAATTTTAACACCTGGAAACACAACTGAATAATCAATTATTTTTAATCAATAAAATGGAATAAAATTCCATTAAGTCTTCTATCACTGAAAATATTCCTTAGGTAAGATGAAGGCACACAAAAGGAGTTCCTAAGTATAAAAATGTAGGTGCATACAAGAACTTTTTGCTGCTGTTTTCAACACAACTTTTTTTTGATGGCTAACCAACCAACTGTAAGCAGTACAAATCATCACAGCTCTATTATTATGTCTTCATTATGTCTCTTATTAATCTGGCCTTTGAGTTCTGGTATACTTGCATATAATTGACCTTTTACATCAAAATATCTAATTTGCATGTTTGCTTTGCTTATAAAAATATACCCAAGCAGTTGTGAGTACTTTCCATTAAAAAGATAATCTGATTTATAAAAAAGATCCTGAAAACTTTCTGGACTTCACTTAATGTCACAAAGTAAACTAGGAAAAATGCTTAGGTTTTTTCAGTAATGTCGAATGGAGAACTTACTTTTTCATTCATTCTTGTAGAAAAACTTTGTTACTTATGGAGAAAAAGACATCTTTCTGTGTTTCAGCAGATTTAAATTGTATGGAAAGTGGAAGGTAATTTAAGGAAAATATGGATTACACAAAATCTGAGAGAGACAAAAGCAATTCCATAATCTAATAAAAATTAAATTCCCCATAAAGATTTCTAATGAGAATGTTTCAAAATTGTATAAATGGTTTTTAAAACCATAATTAATCCATATTGTAAAGCTGCCTTTATACTTCTAGTACCATCTAAAGAAGTCTGCAGCCACATGACACAGAGCACTGGTCAGGCTTAGCCCCAGTCTGCTACTTTGGTTCTGATCAAAAGGTTTTAATGGGTTCATTTCGTACTAGCAAACTGAATCTTGGATCAGGTATCCTCTGTTGATACCACTCTGCCCTGATGCCAGGTACAGTGCCATGTGTACTTCTACAGTCACCACAAAAGCACACAGCTAGGACAAAGCCCACATAACATCCTTTGACTAACTGGGCAGAAACATGCTTGTGCTGCACCATGTCAAACTAGACCTGCGAGCATTTGGTGTTACAAACTGTGACAGTAGCATTAGTAGCGATGGTCTCAAAGCCACCATGTGTTTCTGCTCACAGAACAACCCTTGCAATAGCATGCACAGGTATGAACTTAAGAGTTTGGTTGCAAAACAGTTTTGGGTGCAACTGAAATTGTGCTGCTTTAAACAAGTGCAGCAGTAGAATTTAGCAATGAACATGCTCTGCATCAACAAAACAGAATGAACATTTACAAGTGGGAAAGAGAACAAAATCAAATTAAGCAAAGCATCTGTGATGCTCAGAGGTTGCTTCTCCATAAATAACCACTCTGCAATGAGTGATCAGATGGTAATACAACACCCAACCTCACTACCCAAACTTTAGGGTCTGGTTCTAGGATACAAATGTGGACAGAGCCAGCCCCAGCTTTCTGACCAGAGCCAGCAGCACTCACTGCCAGCAAAACTCAATGCCACCATGCACAGTGTGCAAAAAAGTTGGATGTATTACAAAAGATTTCAGAGGGGACAGCAGTGTGTTTCTCCTCAAGGCATTAGCCAGCCCCTATGCAGCACACAGGCAGCAAGCAGTGGTGTTTCACAACATCGCCGCTCTCTGGTAAGGGGACAAGTGCTAAATAAAATCCCTGTCTTTGCTGGGGCATCTTTTACCCACACAAAATGCCCAATACATAGGAATGCTGAGGCTGTGAAACTGCACTATGCAGAAAATTACATGTTAGCTATCTCCATTATAGCAGGCTGTCATCTTTCAGCACAGAGCAGCCATTAATCATCCAACAATCATTCATCCATCCTTTCGGTGAAGCATTAAACTGTGGCCCTTTCTGTCTGTCTCTGGTGCTCATCCAGGTGGAAATTAGAAATCCCAGAGTGCTTTTCAGAAAGTACAGGGGCTAACCTGGGTGACCCTCAATAATAAAAGAGAAAACCTGTTTCCATTGTCCACAGCTGCATGTAAGCTATCGCCCAGTACATAATAGCACCACATTTACCTACACGGTCTCTGCTTCTCCAGCATTTAACTCATTCATCTGTAAGAGTGGCTTGGGACACCTTGAGTATGAAATATGCTATGTGAAATCAAATTCCATTATCCTTTACAGCACACCAACAATCATTTTCAACCAAAAATTTCACAGTGTCTCCATGATTCAATCTTAAACGACTCTCCTCCTGGTATAGCAGTCTGCAGTAGTGCTTCATGTTCATGCAGGGAAGTAGGTACTCAATACACCATAAAACATATGCTAATAATAACAGACAAGTCACTTAACATAGACAAATGTTTGTTGTTGGTTTCTCCTCTTTTTTCTCATATTGATTTTCTTTGGGGTTCAAATCACGATGCTAACATTCTCCAGGCTGGATAGAGACTTGTTCTTTTAGAGCTTCTGGATGAAAGACATTTAGTGACTTAGATAATCACCTTCTTAACTAGATTTGATCTGATTCTGAGGTCATTTTCATGCATTAGCTTAAAAGAATTACAACAAAAATTAATAATAAATTCTGTTAACATAACTTAGCCTTGAAAAATGGCACTTACATTGAGCAAGTAATATTTTTTAATGTTTTATTCACTAAAGCCCAATTCTAAAGACATTTTGATCCATAATCAGTAATGTCCTTAAGCACATCCAATCTTTCACTAGAATGATGAAATATAAAAGCAGAAAAACAACAATATGAGGGAGTTATGAGACTCGGTCTCATTAAAAGAGGGCAAAAATCAAGCACCTGATTGCTTTGGTATTTTTGCAGTTTCTAGCCAATGCCACATAAAATTTATGCTGAGAGCTAAACAGGTCAAGGAGAAGGGGATGGGACCTGCAATGTCCTCAGATTCCGTGTACTCTCCTGCTGCTCCTCTGAAGGAATTTGCAATACACCAATGATTCTACTACAGGATTATAGCATATTTTGCACCTTGCTCACTGTCACATTATCCAAATAGCAGATAACTGAACAGAGAAGCAATCAATTGGATTTTCACTTAAGCTGCAACATGTATTTTAGAAAAGGTATCTTATATAGGAAAAAGGAGGTATAGTCACTGTCACGTGGAAGAAAAACAAGTTGAACCATAGTTCTAAAAAGTCTCACAACTACAGTTAGACTGAAGGAGAGGAAGAAATGTGCTGTTTTCTCTCTGCTTTTCCAAAGGCACAGATTACAAGGACTGAATTAATTTCCAGTTGTTCCCCATTGTGCATTGGAAAGACAGGATCTGAGAATATTTCTCAGTCCTGTGAAGAGGTGTACACATACATCCTTGGTTTCTTTGACCACAGACATAATTTTAGAAATCATATATCATTAAGTGTTACCTAAACTGTGTGTAAAGCTGGTAAATTTAGACACGTGCATTTATTTGGAGTGGGTGGTGAGTGCAGTTAAATGAGAAATGGAGAAGAATATGAATGTGGAGTACAGATCTTTCTTTCATTTGATAATGCTGTTTCCACACGGACTACTTAAGAGGAAGTTTTTCACCCAGAGGGTGGTGACACACTGGAACAGGTTTACCAAGGAGGCTGTGGAAGCCCTGTCCTTGGAGGCATTCAAGGCCAGGATGGATGTGGCTCCAGGCAGCCTGGGCTGGTGGTTATTGACCCTGCACACAGCAGGGGGGTTGAAACCGGATGATCACTGAGGTTCTTTTCAACCCAGGCCATTCTGTGATTCTAAGATATTGAACTTTCAAATACGTACTGCAATAAAGGAGTATTTACAACATATGCTGGGCAATTGCACATTCCTTTCCTGTTATACCATCAGCCAAAAAACAGACAGGACAAGTGGTCTCCAAATGCAAATCTAAAGAAAGCAACAAAAATATCCCTACTCCAGAAACTAGAAGGAACAACACAATGCATGAAGTCGCACAGAAGGCCAAGGTGAAGTCAGCATGGGAACAGATGTGCATTAAATGACACAGGTCCAGCAGCCTCTTGGTGTAAAATGGCAAGCATCCTGACTGCGGAGAGCAGAAGAAAAAGGCCTGCAACTCCCCCCATTGATACATCGCTGGTTGCTTGACCAGTGATTTATATCAGGTGCCTAACGTATCCGCTCTCAATTTTTCTGCAATTAAGGAGGGCAGGGCAGGCCAGTGACAAACGGTTTTCCTACAGCGCTTTTGGCTTTAGCTATTATCCCTTAGATATCTTTAAACTAATTCATCCCTCTCTAGAATCCCAGGTTTGGGTTGATAAATCAAGTGAGACCTGTGTGTGCTGGGAGCTGATTACAGGGTCATTCCTCAGCAGAAATGTTTGACCATAGTTTCCCAACTTCATATTTTATCTAGCAGCTGGTGATGTATCATCGCTAATCCAAATGCAAAGTATCAGGAAATAAAAGAAGGAGGCACTGTTTATAATAAATCACTGACAGGGAAAGCTTGACCTTTTCATTTCCTACAAGGTATTTCATTGTTAGACCACAGACAAACAGAATTTTTCATCTGGTGCTTAATATGCATCAGAAGAGAACAAAGGTTTATAAGGGAAGAGGAGTGGGGTACTATCTCCACTAGAGGACACTTATCTTTCCATAGATCAAAAAAGACAACATTGTTAATAACACTTTTTTCTTAAGATTCCTTTCTTCTTATTATTAGATCATAATTTAACAATAAAATGTGCACCATTGCTTTCATCCTGAAGGGAGATTCAGAGACCATGCTAACTTCAAATCATTTCTTTCAAGCATATGCTATTTTGAAGAAAAATGCTTATCATTAAACGCAAATATAAATGACTGACATTATAATGATGTACAAACATAAAATGATAACACTGCTATTATGAATGTTCAGGCCTGAAACATATCTACCACACATTATTATTGGTACTGCAGTTGTGGCCACAGATAGGAACACTGTTAAGTCTTGATGCAGCACAAACACATAATAAAAAGCTTCCTCTGCAAGGAGCTTGTTTCACACACACACACACACACACCAAGAATGGGAAACATGTACAGTACAGACATGACTATTTGATATATGTCTTGAAAAAAAAATTAAAAAATAAAAATCTGTTCAACAGAGGCATCTCCTCAGCCCATCTCCCCTCACCCTCAGTCAGGTTACATGGTACCCAACAGTGAGATTCAGCCTTCTGCCAATCATGACAGCCACATCATGTTGTTAGGGATGCAGAGGCTGGTAAGCTGCTGGCACATTCCCTTCTGAGGCAGGCAGCAGCAGCTGGAACACAATGGGACACAGGTTATGCTGCCTGCACTGCTTGGTGGGGTCCGAGCCCCAGGTACCAAGTTCCCAGGGGTGGCTTTGTCTGGGTTGATGGAGGCACCTGGGATGGAGGCACTGCTCTGCAGAGCCAAGCTGCCACTTGCAGCCAACACAGACAGTTGCTTTCTCTAGCTCCTCCATGGCTCTGCAGGACTCATATCACGAGGATCTTAAATACTCCTTCACACACACATGCAATTACAACCACACCAAACCACCTCAGAACCACAGCATTAGGTCCTCTTGATCACCTCTTTTCCTGGAGAAAAACACAGTTACAGCTATAGGCCACAAGCTGGCTTCAGTTCCCTTGAAAGATGGTGAATTTCTGTCATTCCTTACAAAAATCGCCAGTTAGGAGTTCAGAAAACCCAAAGCCATTCATGCTTCATGTGTTAATAAGCAGAATGTAGGCATTTAAGCTTTATCAACTGTGTCTTCTACTACCAAGGTATCTAAACACGAGCACAGCTTTTGATATTACTTCAGGGATGTCCCAAATCCTCTCTACCATACCTCCAAGTTGTACCAAAAAACCTTACATGGGCCTCAAACAGAACCTCTCCTCTCAGCAATAGCAGACCTAAGTTCACCTGAGTAAAAAGCACCAATAGAGATGCTTCACTACTGCCAACCTACAGCATTTACATCAGTTTGGGCACTGGGATTACAGGCAGCTGGTGTTTGAAGTGCTGCCAGCACCTTCAGAAGAGACGAGGGGTTTGCTCCTACCAGCACAAAGGAAGTGCCATCCTCAGGAAGCATTTCCTCAGCTTGCTCAACAACAGCAATGCTACTTCAGCCCAACCTCTGGGTGTTTGTTCTGGTTGGTGGCCTGCAACCTCAAGCTGACAGAGCACTGTCATATAGCTACTGTTAAGCTGCATGTGGCTTTCTTTCATTTGCCAGCATCTTAATGTATTTTACTATCATTAGCTACTCGTTCTCCTCTCACACAAAACAGGTTTAGAAAATCTATTTTACTAAGAGCTAGTATATCTAATTTGTACAAATTTACTAAAGCTTGTCAGTCACACTAAAGCATTTAATCATCTGTGACATTAAAATAAAACACTTTAAAACCTTTGGCACAGTGTTCCTGTTAAGAAAGTGCTGTAATAGCATTCACTCTGCTGGCAACGCAGAAAAGAGCAGCAGAGAAATTAACTCAAACAAAATACAGTCATTCTCATAGAACTTCCACGCTGGTCAAAGCTGGGAAACTGCAGATGTTCCTACGAAGAACAGCCTATTCCTACTGTAATGATTTGAGATGGTTCAGCCTGCCATACGCAGCAGCCATGAAGCAGAGGGAAGCTATTATAAAGTCAATACTAGGGGGTTTTAGTGTAATTAGAACTCCTCATTGCCCAGAGGGAAGGAAAAAAAAATTGTTGGAAACTTTCTCTCTGCCCTTATATTACTACTGAGAGAAAATCTGAACACTTAAATTAGAGGAGTTATCTTAAAGGAGAATATCTTTCTGTCCTCCTATGCTGAATCTTCACCGGAGTCAGGATAGTTAGGAACTGTCATTTACTTCCACTCCTCTCTCCCTGCCTTCCCGGTAAAAAGAAAAAATAAATTTCAATTGTCACATTCACTTCACTCCAAGGAGCTTCACCAACATAATGAGACCCCAAATTAAGCAGGAATTAGCAGAGCTGAGCCTGTCGCTGTGCTACACAGCAATCCGCCTCCTTGTGCAGGAGTGGCACCGGGCAGTTGCTTGGGCTCCAGAGGGCAGCATGGGCAGAGCAGTGACACACCAGCATCCACCCAGCAGTCACAGCAAAGGCATCTCAGCTCAGCCTGGCTGTGCTCCAGGGTGCAAGGTTGACACCAGCAATGCAAGCATTCTTTAGTGGGAGAAAAATACATATTGAACAAACAGAAGGAAGAAATTATAATTTCACATATAGAAAAATTGCACACTATTAAACATACTTGAAGATTTGCACAGCTGCCTGTAGAATACTATTAACTCTGTGTAAATATATCGAAAACAGCACAACCATAACCAGGCTTAGCACTCGTTTTCCTTCTTTGTGCACACAGCTTCCTTTGCTTCCAATGGGAATTCTGCTCATGTATTAGCAAGGCAATAAATTCCTTAATTTTCAAACTCACAGTCCTGTCTTCAGTCAGCTAAGATCCCTCCTCCTAATTCAATTTGCCTCTCTGAGAATGTCCCCAGCAGAAGGTAAGTCACTTTGTGAAAGGCACCTCTGCGTGACTGCCACAAGGAAACCTCCCTAATTTTAAGCATGAAACACATGCAAGGTAGAACTGGAAATATTCAAGAAATGTAGTCAGAAAGAGGAAGTGCCTGGACATTTGCCAAGTACTAAGCCCAGTTTGGGCATTATTACTCCAAGGCCAGGATTAGGATAGAAGCATGTACATTTCATTTAAAAAATAAATATTGATTTTTAATATTTCCACTGAACTTATTAAGACATAAAGATGATTGCTGCACTGGGCTGGACCCTATGAGAGAACCTGCTGAGGAGAGCCTGTTCAGCCTTTCTGAGGGAGCTGCCTTTTCTCCTCTGATTATGGATGCACAAATTTGCTCAAGGGTAGCTACAGTGTAAAACATCATCGTGAAGCTGGAGCATCTGAGAATTTGCAAAGGAAAATATTTTCTCAGAGCTCTACATTTTCTCTGGTCAAACATCTTCTGTCTCCTCCCTGCCACAGCTGGGGGCAGAAGAACCAGCCCCACATCCCTTCTAACTTGTTCTGGACAGATCTCCAGCTTTCCTCTCCTCCAGCCAGGAATCAAAAACCAACCAGCACCAGGGCTGCCTCCTCACCACTCCAAAAACCCTGATAGCATTCCTTAAAGTCCTCCTGCTGAAGAAAAGTTGTGGTGTTTTTGGTTTGTTTTATTCCTTTTCAATATCCCCCTTCTACACTCCTTTCTCCCCTTAAAGAGAAAAGCTTCCCATCTCCCCAGCAGGGAGGACCATGGGGTTGGTACCCAACAGCTCTACCAGCCCTCGTGCCATGAGCACAGCCCTACATCAGCTGCTGTTCTTCCCCTGCTCGGGATCCTGAGAGGGGAATTCCTCATTCTGAAATGCTTTCCTGAAATTATGAATAATGAGCATTTGGATTTTTTCAGCACCACCGCTACCTGGTCTGCAGTTGCCTAGGGTCAAACAAAGCAAAGCATGAGGGCAGATGTGAAATATTTTATCACGCTAATATAACTGGAAAAATAGACAAGCTCTTGAACACATAAATCTCTCTTTAGGTGACCCTGTGCATCCAAAGTTTGGGGTTTTTCCTGACAATTGCTCTAACAGACTGCTCCTTTGGGAGTTTCTTTGTCTTAATTTGACAAAGAAGTCAGCAAGCTTGTCAGGAATTAATTAGGTGGTTTGGGCAGAAGGGGGGGGGGGGAACCCACAATCTCCCTCCTCTATTTAGAACACCCTGTACCAACCTGGCTGCACCTATGCTTCCCTGCAATGCATAAAGCCTGTATTAATCTGCAGATTGCCTTTTCTCACCAAACTCCAGCACCAAACAGCCCTTGCTTCTATGTGGCAAAACAAAAGTCAGGGGAGAAAGAAAATGATATGGTAATTATATTCACTCCCTGTTTTAAAGAGACAAACAGCCTTTCTGCACTAACATGCAAATTCAAGACAAATACAAGGGAATTAATATTGTACAGTTCTTGTGAATGAACTAATTATAAATTGCTGACTACCAAACGAAAACTATTAAAAGCCATTTATAGCAATGGGAAAAGTTAACCATTTCTACCCAGAGGATTCTGCTATAGCAGACAGGATTACAACACAAAACATAGTCTCCAGTGCAGTTCTCCAATTATTTATTTATCCCTGCCAAGATTAAGAACGTTTTTTACATCATGGTAATTTGGGAGGGGAGTAATTCAAACCCAGGGTACTCTCAGTAGAAGTGAATCTGAGCACTTTTCCACAGAAAAACAGTGAATCTTCAATTAAGGGGGAAAGCAAGTGATCTGAGGGGTTTTTCTAACACCTGTTTCCACATGCTTAGAGCAAGTATTTCTAGAAGTATTCACCACGGACCCATACTGACTACAGGACAAACTAGATTAGATTAGATTAGAGAAAACTGGTAGATTAGAGAAAACTGACTTTCTGAGTTTACTTTAAACACGGCTGCTTCTTTTCTGTGTGTTTGGACTTTCCTGGATTTTGCTTGCTCCCCTACAAAACATACCATAACTGTGCAAATAGAACTGAGTGGTTTTGTGTTCAGCTTGGATTAAATGGAATATTGTTCACCAGCATGTGTTGCTGCTCAGAATACAAAGGTGGCTGATGGTAGACAAGATGACACTACAGTGTCAGTAAAATTTTTAACCTAGTATACATTGCACAGGATTAATTCCAAGGCAGGCTACTGGTTTTATAATGTATACCTCCTGATTCAGGGTGGACTTTTCCTACTTTATCTCTGGGATTCAACTCCAGTATCCTTAGAACTTTCACCTCCCATGGAAAAGAAAAGAAAATCCCTCAGGCCTGCAAGTACTTTCTATGTTGGAAACTTTGATGGAAGGAGTGGCTTTCTGAACCAACACCACAGTGGATTAAGCCAAGAAGTGTTGGATCTGCTGTCACTGATGCATCTATCTGATCACATAAAGGCTAGAAAAACCCTTATGCAAGCCTTCATTAACTTTAGCACAAAAAGAAACATTTTCGCCTAGTCTTCAAAAAGGAGATGAGCCCAGTTCTCACTATCACAACATCCAAGATTCTGTATGAATGCAGAAGCAAAGAGAGTAGGAGAAACTGGCAGCTAATACAAGACCAATTTGGGACCAGCAAGGCCACGCCTTACTGAAGGACACACTTGCAATAACTATGAGCAGTGATTTACACTCGATCAGCCACCAGTAGCAGACTTAACAATCCTTGGTGGTCATCTGAGCCTCCATTTAGTTTAGCAAAATTATTCCTACTTGTACTGTACAGATTTTCTAATGGTTTCTGGATCCTCCTCAACACCACCACCACCCACAGAAAGCTGGCTTGTTTTAAGAACAAAATAAGCATAGACCTTTAACTATTTAAAATCTAATTATAGCTAGTCTAGAAAATTTTTTGCCAAATCCATGCTTACATAGGTCCTTACATGTGTAAATAATGCCACCAAAATCAGCAAAGCACGCACATGTTCCATCTCTATTCACACAACTGCTGCATCGAGCTCTTAACCAGTCAGCACATAAAATAAAGATGTATGGAATTAAATTCATTGTGTTCCATCAGTAAAAAGTAACTCAAATTAATTATGCAAACTTTAAAAAACACATTTAAGGATACGATTTGTTCATAGAGGTACACTATCTGAATCTAGCTGAGAGAACACATAAAACATTCATTTCATTTTCTGGTATGCGCTCGTTTAGTACAATACACTCAGCCATAATGATGTAGCTAACAATTTTATGGTCTTGTATGATTCATGCTGCAAAGGATACCATGCCACACTGAAACCTTTTTATTATCAATCACTAGGAAACACAACCTTGAAGACTGGCATTAATTAAGAGGGTAAGGATTTACAAATGCTCCCGCTTCATTCTCTAAATATAAATATTCATGTTAGTATCTATGGATCACTCCTTGAAGCAAAAATTGATCTTGGAAAATGAAAAGTTGTAACAGAAATAGGAACATAATTATGAAAGGCTGTCTTCAAGTCTTTCAAGTGAAGTACTCCATAATCATCTTTTTTTCCCTTTTATTTTTTTCTAAAAAACTAAAAAACAAAAACAAAAAACAACAAAACCAACGACAAAAACACACAAAATAACCCAACAAAAAACAACCCAAAAACCCAAGAGGTGGAATAATTAAGGAGATATAACACAAATTTAGACCTCGTTTCTTTTTTTTTTAAGGCCAGCTTTAAGTATAAGAAAAGCTGAAACTCCTTACTTCCCTAGTTTTCGCTGTATTCTGTAGGACCTTTGTGGTCTGTTTCTCAATGCAGTCAGTCTGTTAGATATGCCCCTACAGAAAATATCTTCCCATCCTCATTATGCTGTGATCACCTGTCACCTCTAACCATACATCCTCCTGGACAAGTCTCATAGCAACTTTCAGGCCAAATGTGCCATTAGCCAAAGCTAAATTAGTTGCTTTTTGCTTACATCTATCTCATTAGACAAATCTTGTGAGCTTCAGATCTGAGGAAAGCATGAAAGAATTTGAAATCTGTCCCCATTTCTCCATACAAAAAGAAAACTGGGTTTCAAGTACAGCAAAGCATTATTTTCTAGATCACCAAGCAGCAGCTGTTCTTCATTTAACATTTCCATAAGTAAATAAAACTGCTCGTGGTGATAAACATAAGGAGAATGACTTAGAACACTGTCTCCTCAATTGATCTGGAATTAAATGAACAACAGGAACTTGCCCACACTTGATTTCTCCATGTTTAAAATAAGTCTTCTAACAACTGGCAAGGAACACGGACAAAATCAAGCCAAACTGACTTTGTAAGTTACTTCGATTCCTGCTTTCCCTTATTAATGATGTTGACAAGATTAACAGACAATACAGAAATATTGTTGTCTCCACAAACCGCTGGTTAATCCTTTTTGTCTTTATTATTTTGTTCCAACAGATATGCCCTAGCTCCTGGAATTCATCAGCCAAAAACATCATTTACTATTTTCTCTTCTCATACCAGGTCTTATTAAGCTAAAACACAGAGAAAAATACCTACGCATACACAGTGATTAAATAGAACTATATTTGGGGCTCTCGTGTATGAATTCCACTTGGAAGAAAAATTGCCATGCTGCTGGACAGCACATTTGAATTTTCTTTCCTATCACAATTATTTATTATTTCTATTAGCTAATGTTGTTTTACTCCTAATTATGGGTAATTAGATGATGAGTTGTCAGCACACCCCATTCACTTAGAAGCTTCTACATTTAATTAACTCAAGATGGTTTTGAACATTTAAATGTCAAAACAACATTTAGAAAACAGAACATTAACATGTTGTTCATTGAACTGTACATTATAGAATGTGACTTACAGAACCAAAGGTTTCTGTATGATGACAGCTCTCAAATTCTACTTGTAGAGAGTCCAAGTTTGCTGCACATTTTGACAGCTTTATTACAATGGCTTCAGGCTTAGCAGATCACCTGCTGCAGAGCTCAGAGCTGACTTGAAAACACCATCTACTGCAAGGCATGGTGGATGACGGAAAAACACCCTTACTGAAACCAGAATCTGAGAAATCTGCACCCTCATCCACCCTTCATTTTAATGGGTTCAGCATTGAGATGGTTGCTTTCAATGGAAAATAGGAAAGAATGAATGACAAAATCAAAGCCATCAACTGAAAAAGCTGCCTTTCAAGAACAAAGAAGTAGGCAAGCAGTATTAAAAGATATTTCAGTTCACAATAACCTACAGTTTTTTTCACTAACTTATTGACTACTTTTTCTTCATAAGAGGAGGACACGGAGAAGGTCATTAGTATGACACATGAAAATGTAATGCATTTATAGTGACGTCGATTACTATTTGAATTTACCTTTCCAAAATAATCAATGGTCAAATAGGTTGCTTATCTGAACACCGTGGCTTCTTATCCAACACATACCATCATACCACAGCCCTACAAAGCTCAGCAGCTAATGACCAAGTTAGTGTAATTTCCTGCTCCTGGCAACAGCCTCTGTCTCTTTCTCCTCATCAGTACACAGTCACACAGTAGAAGAAGGGGCAAAGAAGGATGCCAGCCACAGATGCTGCATAACTGATGAGGAATAGATATGAAAAGGGATTTGGCCTTAGGGGTTCTTATGGGCCTTCTTGGAGGTGGGAGGAGAACACATGCCTTATCGCAATTTTGAAAAAGTATCTGGGTGTTACTTCCTTTCCTGAGACTGTGCCAAGCTGTCAAGGTACAGAATTCATGCTGGTAAACTCTAACACTTAATCTTTATTCCTACAGTGATCAAATACTACCTATTACCTGTTTGTTAGTTTGACTTCCTAAGCCTTGCTTTCAGTATTGCCACAGTCCTTGCCTGAAGACAGCAAAGATGCTTCAGGGAGGCAGGCAACAAAGTGAGTTTGAGATGCTGGGATGTCAGGACTTATGTTAACAGGTTGAAAGAGCCCAAGGCTCATTGCCGTGCTAAGGCTGTGACAGAGTCTGTTGATTGATGGTTCAATCCCAAAAGCCCTGAGAAGTGAAACAACACACACCAGGACTCTTACAATGCAACTGGTGACAGTAATAATTATTTTATATCAGAAGAGCTGCCAAAGGGCAACTGAGATGTTTGAGGTAATATCTGATTATATTTTTTCTTCTTATCAGCAGGAATTTTGGAAGGAGACTTGGATTGGCTTGTGAACAGCATGCCTTGTTCACAGCCAGGTATGTAACTGGACAAACGCCAATTCTTGCTTTGTGAGCTTCAAGGTTCAAGTAAATGGTGGCTTTAAAGTTGCCTTTGTCATCACATAAAGACAAAACAAAACACAAAAGAACAAAAACCAAAACATAACTGCAAGAGACTCCTCTAGCAAAGGTGCATAGTTAATGAAACCCATTCTGTTCCATAAGTTTCCAACTGTTCTCTAGTGTCAGAAATACTGCGAAGGGCTTTCTATAAAATAATCAGACCTATGATCATCTATCAGCTGATTCATACATTTGCTTAAGTTTCTCTTAAAATTCCTGATGAGGAACAAAGCAGCAAAAAAACCCAACCAAACAAAAAACAACCAAGCTACTATATTTTCTAGCACCAAGTCCTTCTAGTCAAGTCATACATATTTCAATTCACATGGCACTCGTTCTTTCGCATCTCTGAAAGTTATCCTACTTTTCAGTCTGACAAGCTGTCATTGTTTCTAGTAACACACTTTTGTTTTGGTGTTGGGAGACTTTTCATTACCTTCTGTATCAGAAGAACTGTTTTCCACAATACATATCCCAATTGCCAGAGTGATTGAAGGCTGCCTGCTTCCTTTAGCACCAAAGCTAGAACTTGAGAGCCAGAACAAATGAAAAAAAACAAACAAACTGAGAATTTGGGGTGTCTCACACTAACCAAACAGAATAATTTTAGGGCCTCTAAAACAAGCACATTTTTCCTCCATTGTACAGTAGGCTTTATTCATTACTAATACAGTTTTGTTGTGGCTGAGCTGCGTTTTGGTACCAAACATCACGAACATGACAGAAATGTTTCAGCCTTCCTATTCTCTTTCTATAAACGTGAATGTAACAGTAACCCTAAATGACAGCTCCTCCCATGCATCCTGCACTCAGTGGGCTGTGTAGCTCGAGCAGTGTGGTGCTTAGCTGAAGCCACACAAGCCAGCACCTATTAGCAGCTTCCTTTGATTCCGCAGCTCAGACAGTGCAGGGTGCTGCTAAGGATAAGCAGCACTAAAAAATGCCAAAAAAAAAAAAAAAAAGAAAAAGTATTATCCCCCCTAAAAGGTCAATAAGGTTCTCTGAAGGTTTTTTTCTGTTTCACTTTCCAATTCTTAAACTGTCCTGTCATGATCTCTATGGCTACTCTGCATCTCAAAGATAAATCAAAACCTCTGTATAGTTACAGAAAGTTTAAAGAAACGCAGCATGCAGTGTAGTGTGGAGCCTTTCTGCTGTACAAACCTGAAAGATGGAAAAGCAAAGCAGTCACAAGGAATGTCCATTCCTTTCCTCTGTTCCTAAGCTCCTTTATGTTATAAGCTACAAGATGATTTTCAAAGCTAATTGCACTTTAGAAAGACACTTTCAGCCTCTGCTAGCACACAAGATCTTATTTCTACCTTTTCCAAAGCTAGAAATTCTTTGCATATTATTTTCATCTGCCAAAAGTGAACAGAATAAGTCAAATTAGTTTGTAGCTGCGTGGTTCGTGACTGTGCATTTCTTTTGCTCATGTTACTTATATTCCAGGCTCCTACATGCAAAACCACCGTTTTTCAAATAAATGAATTTAGAAAGTTGCAGCACACGTCCTGCATGAATTTGCATATATGTACATGAAAACATATACAGGAAGTTGTGGGCAACACCATAACATTTCTGGCTGTGCACTCTGTGAAACAATGCTGTAGTTACACATGCTAAAAGCCAAACTTTCAAGTAAGACTGTATTGCATTAAAACTAATTACAGAATTTCTCAGAGGCTGGCAAGTATGCCCAGCCACTATGCCGTAATTGCATGGTTATGAACTTTTACCAGCAGATTGCTCCCTTCCAACCTGCCCATTCTTTCAATCATCTCAGGCCTGTTTCCTCTCGCAGAAAAGCCAAGGTTGCTCCTGGCATGCAGGGCAGGGCAGTAACCCACTGTGTAAGCTACAAGCAGAAGAAAAGCCTGCAAAGAAAAGGATCTTAAGGCTCCTCTTGAAAAGTCTGCACCTAAAATATTATTCGTTTCCATGCCCTGCATTCTAATATATTACCTGAGTGACTTGTCTGGAACTACAAAGGGACTTTGCAAAGGATCAAAAATTAAAAAAAAGGTCTAAAAAGTCCACCTACATCTGAGCTGGTTGCAATGGTACAAGTTTGACAGAGTCAGCATAATGCTGGAAATCCAGTTCTTCAACCTTGAGATTCATACTTGGACAGTACTGACCTTTTCTAGCACCAACATATTCGACTGAAATAATCATAGAATGGCAGGGGTTATGAGGGACCTCCAGAGACTGAGCCCAACCCCCTGCTACATCAGCTCCCTACAGTAGGTTGCACAGGGCAGCATCCAGGTGGGGCTTGAATATCTCTGGAGAAGGAGACTCCACGACTCTTCCTGTTGTGCTCCATCACTCCCACAGTGAAGAATTTCTCCCCTGTATTATTTTGGAGCTTCCTGGGTTCCAGTTTCTGTTCATTGCAACTTGTTCTACCACTGTTCATCAATGAAAAGAGTCCACTCTCATTGCCCTGACTGCTGCATTTCAGATGTTTATAGACAGTGATGAGATTCTTAAGGCCAACATCATTTTCTTTTTTACAAGGGACGCAGAGTCCTGATCTTGACTATAATATTTTGTATCATTCAGGATATAACCACATGCAGAACTAGTAACTGATAAATATGTTTTAGTAGTTCCCCCACCCTCAGCAGAGAGCACATAGGAATAGCATCAAAGTACTGGATATGGTTACTCTGCAATACTTAGGCAAATAATTAGTTTGGACACATCTCTATGTTAGCACTGACATTTGTGGCTTGCAAAAGGCATTTTCTGCACCTCTGATTTACATTCCTACTGGAATTACAATAGTGAGGAAGTGTCACAGGTATAAAAATGGGCAGGAAGTTCCAGCTGCCTTAAGCACTGCTTAAGCCTGGATGTCTAATGGACTTTTTCAGGGAAGACTAAATCTATGCTACTTTCCCTGCAAACTAGATGCTCCCATGAAGCTACTGAACCTTTTATTAAAATACTGGCAGTACCATTACTTTTTACTTGCAATACCAGAAAAAAAAAATAAAAAATGAAGATTTCTGCAGAGTATAATGCTTCCCAGAAGATTAAATTGCAAAAACAACAGACCAGAAATGACTGAGAATCATACTAATCTCATGGAAAATTGGTACTGCCTTTCCAAAAATAAATTCCAGCTCCATACCTACCATTTCATAGCCACAATCAAACACAGGTGCAGCTGTACAGCCACAATCAATGCAGGATACACGCAGATGTGCAACTACCCGACTTGCAAACAAAGAACGCACATGTCAGTAGCGTGGACGACCACATCTTCACTTCAAAGCATTTAGAACTGTACTTTGGCAGGCAAAACCATACATGTGTTTGAGAGGCTCAACAGTGCAAGAAACGATCATACACTCACTAATCAAAATCCAACCGAGGACTTCTTTGAAAATTTGGCCCTAAACGTTAAGCAGTGCCTGGGGGCTGATTAAAATTGATCTCCCCAGGGCACAGATCACGCAACACTAAGAAAACAAGCTTAAGAAACAGAAGCAAAGACTGCTGTTCTCTGCCTCTTTATTGGTATGAAAACTCTTAAGACGCCAAACAAGGGGTGTGTTCGGGGGGAGACATTAATATCTGAAGGGAGAGATCAAAAGCAGTTAACGTTCCTGGCACTGCATCGTGGCATGTGTATCTTTATACTTTTAAGCATACAGTAAAACAGAAAGAAAAAAAAAGAAAAAAAGACACATTTCTTTGTTAAATCAAATATTGCCACATGGTACTTATTTTAAGTTTGCTGTCCTAAGATCCAACTTAATTTAGCCCGCATTTAACATTTTTGATCTGAACATTTAACGTGGCAATGTTTGGCTCTGCCTGGAGTATTATCTGAATGTTAAACATGAACTCAATTTATTCATCAGAATATGGCAAGCATGATACCAAAGGTCATTTTGTTGAGATTGTCCTCTAACTCCATAACTTATGGCTTGTTTCTTTCCTCCTCAAACCTCAGAATACTCAGAAATATTGGATGTTATACTGTGAGTAGTAGAATTGGATTCACATTTTTTTTTTGGATCATTTTTATTTGGGACCTAGGGGAGGTAACGGCCTTGTTTAGCAGTAAGGAAAAGAACAGAAAATATGCAACATCTGCTACATTATGAACTGGTAACAGATACTCAAGACAAGCTTGTGCTAGCAGTATGAAGGATGTGTAAGAGGCTACATGCATTACACCTCAGTGTTCATAATGCAGTTATAATTTTCCCAATTCTTTGAGTAGGTGCTGATCCCTGACACATCAGTACGAAACCACAACCATCACACGCACATTTTTCATGCAAAACATGGCCACAAAGTCTTCACAGAATCTCTCAGCCAAATTCTGATATTAATTACACTAGCAGAACTTTTATCACATGCATATGTGTCTCCAGTGTTCAAAACTCCACCTTATGGCAGTAAGATTAGCTTAGAAACAGGTACCTTTACTTCAGAGAGTGCCATACACTGCTCATATTATTGGTTACAATAATTCCACCACTGGAAATACTTTTCCCATCCACCTCCTCAACACTTAAGGCAGATCAAACAGAAAAGAATGGAACCACACAAAACAAGGTGAGCAGGTAGATGAAATAAGTGCTAATAGGAACATCCCTTTCCAAACAGTTTCTCATTAATCCTAAAGAATTATGATTTTTTTTCCCCTCTTATCAGATCCTGATAACTCAGTTTATCACTTCTGTTAGTTCTAATGTGAAAACTTCTTCTGTTTTACTGAAGAATCATTTCCCTTCTATTATACTGAGAATTGCTAGCACTTTCACACACTTGCACATTGGATATTACAAAAGAAATCCATCTGCTAAAGCACTGCCAATAAAATCTGAAGAAAAAGAACTGATTATTGGTGCTTAGGCTTGTCAAATCGAGCCCACAGAAACATTCAATATGTTACTGATACTTCCCATCCAAGTCTCCTACTTGCAGTGCTCAGAAGAGAGCTAAACTAAATGTCTCAAACTGTACCAGATGGAGCACCTTTACAGAACAGCCAAAGCAAAATGCCAAAGAGAGAGCCACCTTGAGAAGCACTCTCTGACAGAGTGCAAGACAGGTGACACAAAGCAGAAATTCACAAGTTTAAGAGAAAATCCAGTGGGAGACCCTACCTAAAAATCTCAGTGTCTCATCTAAGTGTGGGGCTGATCCAGAAAGACACTTTCATGAACAGCAGTATTTTCTAAAGCCTGCAGCAAAATGGGCTTATTTGGGGGCGGGCTAATAGCCTATGAAAAGAAGCAAGCATCAGACTAGCTTTGCTTTCACTGAAGTCGGTTGTAAGCTTAGCTCTGTTTTTGGAGATGACAGAATCAAGCCCTCGTTCCCCCTTAAGCATACACCCATAACGACAACTTAGAGCATTAAGGTTGTATTTTAAGAGTGTGTATTAGCAGATACCATGCTTATATTACTCTTCTATCATGTATATTTTATGCAAGTAGTTAGTGACCCCAGCAGTTAGCTCCATTCAGTCAAAGGCTTACATTTCTAAACTGTACAACCACCTTAAGCCTAATGATTTCAAAGATTTTTTTTCTCTTAGTGACAGACATACACAAGTGTGCTAATTGACAGAGCACCTTACTTACCTCCATAATGCATTCTTATGTTTTATATACAGGTAAGCTTCAAGAGTGCATTTCTTAATCCAATGAAATATTTATCAGATTTGAGATCTAAAGTGTACATATTCAATTTTTTATGCACACCTTTACATGATTCATGAAATTCACCCATAACGTGAGTTCTTTTCATTAAATTTTGTTTTTATGTATCATTGTTACCCCACCCACACACCCAATTCCTTTCCCCCCCCCCCTTTTTTTTTCCATCCAGATTTATACTGAACTGACAAATATCATTCAGGTATCTTTGAACAAAGTAGGTCTTACCTTTTGATGGAAAACATGGAGCTCCGGCACCTGCAGAACATTCCTCTGTAAATAAACAAAGAAATAAATAAATTCAGGATTATACTCAATTTACAATGAATCACAGCACACAAAACTAGACGAGTTAAGTTTATTTATTAAGAGCTTCCTTAGAAATGTTTGGAGATGGTCAGAATTAAATGGAACGTCAGACGTTAAGAGAATATTCTGAATATATACAGAAATGCACTGCTTTACTCGATTCAAAACTGATTTTAGATTGAAGATTGTTGGATTTCTCAATCAAATTTGTGTTCTAGTGCATCTTAAAGGCCAACTAGATTTTCAGTTGAAAGCACACTCCTAACAACCAAAACATAGAGTAGCATTACAGGTTCTAGGGAGTATAGTTTATGAATCAGACTACATCTGGCTACTGATGTGTCCATTTTATTTTTCATTTGCAGCTTTGCTGCACTGTAGGTGAGCTACAGGCTTTTGTCATTGCTTTGCAGAATACATCATGGAGGCCACCTCATGCACAGCTTGAGGACTGTGAGATCAGTAACACTCATGCAGCAGAAACAGAATCAAAGCTCAAGCAGTTAGGCTGAGCTACCTATGTATGCACTCAGCAATACTGCCTTGATGTACCTTCCATCACTCATCACTTATTTCTTTAGGTATCTCTAGAAACAGCTAGCCAACATTCTTTAACATGGGTTCGAATTAAAAGTCACAACAACCAGCAGTATGTTTTATTCATACAGAAAACAGCTAAATGTAGCAAGACACAGATACCCTGCAAACAAAACAGAAAGAAACCTCACACTGTTCAGCCAGCACTGTCAAAAGTGCAAAGCATTTATTTATATAATATAATAGATCTAAAGATAGTTGACATCCTGTCTTAGTCCTGCATTATTCTTCTTCTTTTAGACACAAGGCTCGGTTGTCCATGTTTAACATCTCTGCAGCGCGCTCGCCTCATACTGACTCAGTAGGAGACAAGGGCTTGGCACTTTGTATAATCTAGCCCTCAAAAATGCAAGTAACAAGGAAGAGTTTATAGTGTCATTTTTCAAAGTCAGCTGAAAAGCATAAGACTGCAGATATTGCATTACAGCGTCAAAAAAATCACAGAGAAAATGCCTTATGGTTTCTCAGCCACTTGAGGTATGAAATCATACCAGTTAATGCTGACTGCACGTTGTATTTATTTTCGTTGAGAGAAAAAATACTTTTAAGTACTAACCCCTGCTACTGACCCTTTACATGAACAAATTCCTCAATTAGCATTTGAATCATTTTCTTTTCCTTTATTTCAGTGGGAGGAAAAGAAAATCTAAACACCATCACTCTTCCCCTCACAGTTAAGGTCAACATTTGTTCAAACACAGTTTAACAGGCAGAAGACAGAATGTCTGCTTTTGTTGTGAAAATGGATCTAGAAGACATCTTTTAGGCCAGAAATTTATTTGAAATTCCAAACTGGCAAAAGAACTCTGACAGTTAATACCAAGTCTTCTATATAGAAATGCATAAATACAGTATGTGTATACGTACATAATTTCACATATATTATGTGCTCTCTAAATACGTTCCACTTATAAAGGTCAACTGGTTGAGGTGAGGATTTTGTTTTCCTTGAACAAGTTATTGCAGAGGTACTAGAAAGCACTGGTGTGAGAACCCTGAGGCAGAAGTGGCTGTGCAGTGTCTGCATGCAGGAGGCAACCAGCAGCATGGCCTGGGGCTCCAGCCTCGCTGTATTTCCAGCTCTGGCAGTGACTCGCTCAGGCAGCTCAGACAAAACTCCTCTCACTTCCTCAATTTCCTCATACAAAACCAAGGATAAGCTTGTGAAGCGTGATATGGAGCAACAGGCACCAGCCAGCCAGCTCTCTACCTCATCAAGCTGGATCTTAAGTAACTTTTGCCAAGTCCACTTTTCAGTTGCACCTCAGCTGCTTGATGCCTTCCTCGATTTTGGCAGCTCAGATACATCACTAGCCATAATAAGTTTGAACGAAACAATCTTGCTTTCTCTAGCAACTGACCATAAGCTTGGCGACTTTCAAAGACATACTCTCCTCAAGAATAAGACTACTACTTGTGGCACAAAGGTTTTCTTGCACCAGTCAGAGACGAGGCCAACATCTGCCTTTGATGTCCTGGGCCAACATCACAAAATAGGAGGCATTACTTTCAGTGCAGCTCCTGTACAATGATGATTACAGATCAACCTTGCTGTAAGTAGTGAAGCCAAAGGTGGGAAGAAAGCTGCCTTCCCACGCTCAGAAGAGGACACCCATAGGGAGCACACAGTGAAGAGCATCAGTCCCATTTTAGACTCAGTTAGAAAAACAAACAAAGCCAACCAGATATACTGCCACTCTCTTGCAAGTTCAAAGCAGAAAAAGCACTTAAACAATTCATAGTTTATAACAAGGCAGATCACAAAGAATAAAAGAAAATAAATGTTACATAAATCATGTAATCTCTTTCCCAATGCAGTTCATTAAGAGCTTCAGAAATAAATCAAAATAGCATTGCCAAAGAAAGAAAGCACAGATAATTAGGTTTGTACAGCCAATAGTGACTTATGCTAGCATTCCAAGATGTCTTGAAAATCTCACCAACAGATTTTGGTTAAAAACACCACTAGAAAGAATCCCTTCCCTTCAAAAAAGGGCTTAACATATGAGTAGCCCATCCAGAGCATCTCCAAAGGCAGCTCTGGGCTGCTTTTGCTCTCTCCCAGTTTTAAAGCCTAATACATGACACATTCTGTTAAGCATCCAAGGTAACAAAATAGATGAGCTGAGAGTTTGAAGAGACCAGGGCACAGAACCTGTGGCCAAATTACATTTTCCTTTAAAACAACCGAGGAAGACAGGAGAAGACAGATTTTATGCTTCCACTTATCCAAGGGAAAGAAAGCGTGCAGCGAGTGAAACCTGCTGCGTTTGACACTTAGCATGGATCCCCAGGGTAGGAACAGCAGAGTAGGCCACCATGTGTCCTGCTTTAAAGCACTGCACCCTGTGATTTTTTCACTGCCTTCTTATGTTACAACATTCTCAGTAATTACAGTTGCTCTTTAGTATTAAAAAAATAAGTAAAGCTCCCACCTTTCAGATATAAGTGCTACGGAGTAAGTCTGACATGCCAGCAAAGATAGCCAAACAATACAAGAATCAATCAGGCATTTTTAAGCTCAAAACTCATGAGGTGTGTTCTGAAGGATCCCGCAATGCATTGCTCACAAGTGTTCAGCTGACAGCACATACCTGCGAGAGCATTCACTAGATGAAAATTACTGCATGGGTACTAACTGCTCAGTCTCATGGGTTTTAATCTAATCAACGAGCAGAAAAAAACCCACGTGATTTAAACAGCCAACCATTTACGAGCAAGAAACACACATTAAATGATATTTATAGTCATTCATTAATAATCCGCTGCCTGAACTTTGTTCTCTAATTACACTGCAGATACCTACACAATCATGGATACAACTGTATAAATCAGAATGATGCATGAAGAGAAACGCTAAACGCATTAAATGAATCACAGAGACTATCGTTAAGCACAGCTCTGCGTTTGGCAACTAAAACTATTGCTCTTACCTTGTTTAATATTTGTCAAGGACCTCAAAACACTTTACAGTGCCTCACACCACTCTCAGGCATTCCTAGCTGAAAGAGATCTTGCAGTTTCCTCAAGGAAAACACAGCAGCAGAGCCAAGGACAAACTAAGAAGTCTTCATTTCCAAAACAGGAATTATTCCAGGCTTCATTATTTCATTCAGTGTTGAAGATGGATGTTGCAAAAATAATTTACACCGCTTTAGGTTTATTTTTAGGGTTTCAGTGGAATGGATTTTTCTATTCAGTAAATGAAATGAATACAATGTAATGCCTGAAATAAACCGTAAAGGGCAGCCATTGAAATTATGTTTGGAAAAAAGAACCCTAACCTGTTATTTGTACAAGCAAATGCCAATTTCAAAGCAGCAAACTGCAGCAAAACAAACTGGAAAAGTTCAACCAGTCAGTACTTACACCTGAAAGAGCAGTTCTGAACCTAACTTCCCTCAAAGATTGCAGAAGGAACACATTTTCAAGAACACTGTTGACCATTATTGGTGTATGAATGTTTAAATTAACCTCTTTTAACAGAGAGCAGTGTTACAAATACCTTTAAATCTACAATTCCTGCACAGATGGAGATGGGAGTCTGTCCTCTCCAGGAGGCGTTCTGCTACAGCAACAGCTCCGGGCACAGCAAAGCCCTTGGTCCTTCAGAGCACCCTGTCATCTCACTGCCAGCCCACACTAAATTGAAGGTACTTTGTACCAGGTCTACAATGGCAGCTCATTGGCCATTTTAAAAGGTTTCTTATGGTTAAAGGAGATGCATAGCCAGAGTGACAGTGCACAAATCCACAAAGATAGAATGTCTGAGTAAGGGCAGGAAAATTTCTTTTGGAATTACCTCAAATTCTGATACTTCTCTCCAGTACTGCCAAGCAATAATAAAGAAAAAACAAACCACAGTCTGGTTTCTGGGTGGCTGAAGCAGTCATATCCCAGGCATAAAATACCAAACAAAACTATATTTAATAGAAAACTTTCCTTCAAATGTAAAATAGATACTTTTTTTCCTGGTTTATGGATAATTTAGCTTGATTACTACAATGGTAAAAAAAAAAAAAAACCAAAAAAAAAAACCCTGAAATATAACTCTCCTCTTCACTTAACAAAGATTGTCTTACATGCTTAGAATCAAGCCACTGACTTTGTTGCTCTGAACGAGTAATATAAAAAATGAGGTTTTAAAGCAACCCAGAAATTTGTCTATCCTGACCTGCTAGCAATGTTGAAGGAGTGTGACATTGCCATGACTGCTTAGTACAAAAGAAGTAAATTGAGCAAGAAGCCAACAACATAGAAAGCTGGGAGAAAGGAGGTGCCCAGTGACCCCCAGCAGCAGGTGTGGAAGAAGCCCACCTCCTCCTTGGTCCCCAGACTGGTTGAATTTACAACGTATTAAGACTCCAAATAATTTTATATCCATGTTTAATAAGAACTGCTGATAAGATGAGTTGCAAGTAACTTTCTTAACAGAAAGCAACCCCCAAAAAGCCTCACAATGCATATGAGGGTTGCACAAGAGCAGCAGCCAAGCTCCGGATGGCAGATTTTAACAAGTGTGGCTTGTTCATTGCCGGTGAAAATACATAACTAATAGTGGTTGTGTTGACAAAGAATACTTTGTAGCCGAGGCTTTGCTCTATCAAGAATAACCTTATTGCTCTCTTGATCTGTGTTGCATTTTCCATATTAATAAATAGGAGATATTATTTTTGGAGCAACCTACACACATCACTAAAAAACAGAATTTGAATGAGAATAAAGACAGAATAAACTGGGGAGACTTTTCGTTTTTTAATGTGAAATCTAATGGAAATCTTGCAATAGATGGTTCCTGTTTTGGGCTGTACACAGTGATGGGACTGATGTCCATATAACACTTCTAAAGATAAAAGAGGCTTCCTTCCGATGTCTATTGTTACCAAGGGAATCTTGCATACTCTGTTCTCTCCTGGAGTTTTAATTTTGTTATTTCTGTCAGTTCCTTTCATCTACAATGAAAGTCATACATTCTGAAAGCATAGTTCCCAGCTTATATGGAATATCTATCTCTAACATAAGCTGTACACATATATGACTTCAAAATCCATTACAGGGAAAGAAGAAAAAAAACAAGGAAAGAAGAATTTTTCTGCACATATTTCTTACAGTTTGTGGAATTACACCAATACTATCCTTGCTTACTGCTTCAAAATGGTCCTACATAACCCTCGTTCTACCATTTCCACATGCCCAATTTTACAAGGGAAATTCTCAAAGAAGACAACTCTTAATGCTGTGGTGTCAGATCTCTGACCCAGTAACAAAAAGTCTTGGTACACGAGGGACAAAACCCATCCATGGAATGCCACCATGGGGGCTGCCTTTTGTACATTATATAGCCTTTATTTAGTGCTTGAAATGAATGTGCACATCAGGGAAAAGTTTTAAGAGCAGATTTCTATTTTATACATACATTAGCAAATCTTCAGAGGTTACCTGGCTAATTGAATACCATCATAATTCCCCTACACTCAGCCTGTGGAATGAACTGCCATTCAAACATGGAATGGAAATAGAGACTGCAGTATGGCAAATTTAATACAAAGACTTTTAACAGTGATTGCCAGAGGAGTTCTCAAAATGAATCACTTTAAGGCAGAACAACGTTGCTAATTTCTTTTTAAGTTTGAAATATTTAACACACTTGTCTTTCCTGAGCATAGTTCAAAGAGCACATTACTCCTCCGTGGCCAGCGAGGGGCTCTGCTTCCATGAAAGCACTGCAAGAGCACCAGAGCTGCCCTGCAATAGCGTATGAATGTGATGTGTTAGCTTGGTCACAAGGATGACTCAATCAGTTTAGCTTAACACTAATTTTTAAAGAAAAATAAGCCATAATAAGGGAACTACAATGGGCCAGTTCCCTTTTCTGTGCCTCGAAAGGGCTTTCCAATTGCTGGTGTCAGAACAAGCTAAGGCCCAGGTCGCACCACATGCAGCAGGGCTGGATGTACATGTACATGTAGAAGTTAGATCTTCTGTTTCCCAACATGTGTTGACCTATTTGAATGCCAAGCAAATGTCCATATTGCTTATTGTCAGAAGTCTTCCTTCCTTTTGTGCTTTGTTCCTCCTGCCAAACAGGAATGCTTAGGGTGGACCCTCTGAACACTGCATTCCAGCTGCCACAACCTGTGACACATGAAATGGCCCAGGTGCCAGAATTAGGTAAACCAACTGGTTAAGTGCTCATAGCACACCTAGCACCACCACAACTGCTCTGACACGGAGAAACTCCCTAAGAACAAGTAAGAGCGTTATACATACAGATGAAAGGATATGTCAAGAAAGACCAGAGGGAAAACAGGTGAATAACTAATCCTTTAGCCTTGACAGTTTTTGCCAATATCCTTAAAGCTGACATTCGAGAAGAGAACAGCTTTGGTTAAGGGTTTTATTAACAAAGGTATCAATCCTATCAGATTTCAAGTGTCATGGAAATACTC
The DNA here is from genome assembly GCF_054131305.1 of Coturnix japonica. Taxonomy (NCBI): domain Eukaryota; kingdom Metazoa; phylum Chordata; class Aves; order Galliformes; family Phasianidae; genus Coturnix; species Coturnix japonica. The sequence continues at coordinate 25,597,360 of NC_140668.1, read as the reverse complement.
TGATCTTCTCTATGACAGAAAATCTCTTACAGAGCCTAACCTGAGGCCCAGAGATTCCCATTTCTCTCAACTGCCTTCAGACTGAGCCATTTATAGCTCTTTAATATCTAATAAGATGCTTGAAAATACATTAAAAATAATCTAATTGAATTGTCTTTGCTTAATTACATAATTGGAACTGAACTATCAGATACAGCTTCCTACAAACTCTGCAAGAAAAAAAAAGACATGTAAAATGGTTTGCAATACAGTGTTAAAAGTACTGTGCTTATCCACTGAAAGAGCTTTGTTAATATCTATCTGTAGCAGAGAAGAGCTTGAAAGTTACTTCTGTTTTATTCTGAAGCTGCATAGAATTAAAATGACATCTAAATGCTAAGCGGATCCTAACTATGCCTTTAATCTCACTCATTTTCCTCTTGTGGAACAGAATTTATGGGCTTTTAGAATCCCACTACAGGCCTTAGGTTCCTTATGGCAACATGCACTGTCTATACTGGAACACATACAATAAAGTGTGCTATGATGTTCACTGTGGCCACGCTACAGCATGGCACGTGGCACACACTGGAGCCTTTAGAAGGAGGGATCTGCAAGACAGCTGTCTGCCATTGCAGAAAACTAGAACCAGGGACGTATGCTCCTATTTATCATATTTCCTTTTTAATAATACCCTCAAATATTTGCACACAAACATACGTAAGCACACACGCATACAACACCTTCAAACATACTAATGAATTAGTCACTACTCAACATTGTACTCGTACTAAAATACTAAGTTCCAGTTGCATAAAACAGTTCAGCAAAAGTACATATTGAAAATCAGCTGCATTGATGAGCAAAGTTAGCATGACTTCAGTGAATGAGATTACTCAGATTAATCCTGCTGCTGTACTACAGACTGGTTCTCGTCGGATGAATCCTGCAAGTTGCAGCACATAAGGCAGTTAGAGGTTACTCTTGTGGCATGAGCCATTGTTTTCTCCTCTTTTCTATGTATATTTGATGCACAATTTAGAAGTACCTACAGATTGAAACTGTACAATACATATCCACTTTATATAACAATGATCCAGGCACAAAGTTCTTCCCTTCAGTTGCAGCACCGGCCTATCAAAGGAAAACACAGATGGAATTAACACTCAGCCCACTGAGAGATCAATTTCTAAAACATTTCTTCCTCCAGATGCCCACAGGCTGTAGCCAGTAGGCAACAGCACAACCACCAGTCTCAGCTCCTCTCAGCAAGAGTGACAATGAAAACTGCTGAGAACTCCACTAGTTCTGCTTCCAATTCATTAACTGACCATACGCCATCGCCACTATTATATCCCAGTTCCTTCAGGTGCAAAAACTGGCTTACTGAAATCTACATCTGTGTGGTTCTTTAGGACCTATGCACACACTCTTCTTAGCTGCACATCACACACCACTTGTCTTCAAGACTGTCCTGTTATGAAATGAGTACTGAGGGTTATTGCTGTATTCACTCTCCTTGCAAAGTTTCCCTGAAGCATATAGATCTCACATTCTTCAAACACCTGGAGAGCAGTTTTAAGGTTGACTTTCTTTCTTACTACTTTACACCAATACTTTTATTATCACGTGCTTATTAACAGGAAAACACAGATCCTATTCTTGGGCACGTTGATGCACAAAAGGTACTAATTTATAAATTTTTTTATTTTTTTTTTAATTATGAACTTGAACAACTGCTTAGATATATGGAAATTAAACAGATCTAATGAAGTGGAATGGAGTGCCAAGTTTTAATTAAACAAATTAGAACATTTGCAGAAAAGATATTAAACAATTTTTGAAATGGAAATGATATACTTAATTCCACGCTTTGCTGCATTAAGACTGCTCTTCAGTGGGTAAAATACTCCCAAATGCACCTTGGTTAAGTTCTGCTGGGCAAACAACACGCACATCTACACACACAATTTCCTCTGAATATTTGCTCCAATGAAATGTTTGTCTGCACTTTGTCTTTACCTTTAACCAACTTCCTAGGGGAAGTTCTTCTGTGATGCACAGTTTCCTACAGAGAATTTGCAGTGAAACTTAGAGAGAATAACTTATAAAATAAGCACTCAGAACCTGTACATCTCCTGAAGGCCTACATACACAACTGCAAAGCACCATGTAGATGACCTGTTATGTCTCTCCAGCACTGACCAAATACTTTTATTAATAAGGTACTTCTAAATCATCCACAACCAAGAGAGCTTGCAGAAATTGCACCATGAGCAATTCTAAACACAGATGCTCAGAAAAACCATCAGCAACCACAGAACTTGAACAAGAACATAAAAAAGCATACCTATAAAGTGTATAAATGTTGCTTTACAGCATTTCTCCTTTACTGTCCACTTCTACTTGAGCAAGCTTTGCATTTCCACAGATGGTTTCCCTAAAGGTTATCGGGCAGTGACCTACTAACTGCAGATGGACACAAGTAAGTCTTCACAGCGATGCTAAGTAGCCCTGTGAGCTTACAGCAACTTTCAGGTTTATGGTTCCCCTTCTACCACCCTCAGTTAGCTGTAAGAAAATCTATACCTCATTAAAAAATAGTTATCTACCCATGTGTTATTGGCACATTTGCTGACCATGCAGATGTTGCAAACTGCACACAGAAAACCTGAATTCTCAGACACACATTTGAACACGACAAGCTCAAACTCAAGACCAGCTCCTCAGCAGGCAGGGAAGGCTTCAGCTTTCTGCTGCCAAGCACCAATGGTTTTGTTAAAGCCTCAGAGAAACACAGACTTGAATTTCAGTATACCTGTACTCAGGGTGCTTGCTTTGCTAAGGAGCTCAGCAGACCCTCACCTGTGTGACGTGCTACTGAACCACCTGATGCCTCCACACACCACACAGCCCAGCAGCCTCCCCTCACATTTTTACCTCATTTTAACAGCTTCTACTGGTCTCGGTGCTTTTGTTGTCTCTGCCACCTGACAGCATTTAGCAGCAGGCTGCAGGTCTCACCTGAGGTGAGTGCACCAAGCCAAGGTGCTACCCCAGAGCTGCTCTGCAGAGCACTGAGGCCAGAATTACCACAGGGAAGCCTCTATTCCTTTAGTTGGCCTCCTCAGTGCAACCCACGTCCATGGCACCAAGCATGAGGGCGATGTGTGATGAAGTGGGTGAATGATCACCCTGAGTATGCTCAGATTTTGATAAGCCATGTTATCTTGCCCTATTTAAGACCTGCCAGAGCCAATACATTAATATTTTTAACATGCTCAATTATATCAGAAAGATTTTCGTGTGTGTGTGTGTCAGTGCAGCTGAACAGCATGGTAATTAGTAATAACCCTAATGATCAGAGCTTGCAAAATAAATTATTACTGAATAAGCAGAATTAAAGTTCTGTATAGCCCTCTCCTTCCTGACAGTAATACCTGCACACCTGAAGTCTTATATTAAACAGACAAAATTTGACTGGAGTGAGTCTGTCTTTCAGATGCTGTGCAGAAATAGGAATGATTCACAGTATACGATATCCATTATAAATACAGAGCATTTAAAAACAAAAGAACAATGCCCTGTATTTTTTAGCACCTTTACAAACTTCCTGCATTTGATGAAATCCCCTCCAACATGCCACTCTGTCCCTGAAGATCTAAAGACAGGCAAAACACAGGCTTTCCTTTTTGCACCCTCTTCTTTGCATGGTGCACACCTTTACAGGAATAACATTACCTGTTCTATAGCAAAAACTTCCCCTGATCACATCCCAGCATACTCAGAACTGTGAAAGGAAAAACAATCCAAAAATGGTTCAGTATTTTTACATCTACTTGGATGCAAGGAAAACAGAGGCAGAGGATCAAGTAACAGTATTACAAATAGCCAGTACAGGCCCAATCTAATGTCTGAAATAAGGAAGTGCCCTCTTATTTTCAGTGCTAGCATATAGCAAGAACCAAATTGTGCAAGTGCCTGGGCATGTTTCCATACTACATGGGACCAACCAATCTGCAAGTGTCCTACAGTTTCCCTTTGTGGAAGTGGAACTAAAAAATGATTATGACAAGTTTCTGTTTGAAAATCTGCTAATCCCTACAAGTCAGACAGTACTGGTAGAACCAACAACAAAACACAGTGGAGAGAGAAGAACTCCATTAAAAGCCAATACAATGCCATAGCCCTCTTCCCCCACTTCTCCACAAGGTAGAAAGGGAAAGAGATAGCCTAAGTTAATAAATCATGCTAAACCCTAATTGAGGGAAAGCTGCTTGAGTCAGAAATAGCATGTGAATAGGTACTAGAAGGCTTTGGACACCAGTAACTTTAATTTTCAGGTGATACTAAGGAAGAAGGAAACTGTGGGACAAAATGTGATAATGCTGGCTTCTCTTTTATCATGAAACAGCTGATGAAAAATGCATATCTAATCTGAGACCAAGACAGATGTATCTTTGCCTGCCAGCACTGTAAGATTCCACTCAGTAAAACACACACCAAGGAGACATGCACGCTCTGAGTGCTTGCTCAGGGACTTTTCTCACCAGGCTTCGAATTTTTACCCTTCCTTCTGTTTCGCTTTTTGCTTACAGCAACATCAGCTACACATATACTTTCACAACACAGAACAAAAGAGATTCTCACAAGACTCCAAGAAGTAGGGTCTTAAGAACAACAACAACAAAAACCTAATACAGGAATATCATGAGGCTTGCAGTAAAATTAAAAGTCGTGACATCACTGCTGTACCACCTTTACTGTTTTGAAAGGCTCTGAAGAGATTTTTCTGCTCAGGGAAATCAAATAGAAATTGAGGTCTGAAGACTTGGTCAGTATTCTTTAGTGCGTGCCAAAGCCTCATTTCAGCTCTACTTTTGAAGTCACTAACCTGAGTGCTACAACACCCAAGTGCACCACAGATTTATAATATGTTTTTATTTAAAGAGAAGAAATAGCCTACAGTACCAGGCGTGAGATGATATATATCCTGTCTGTTCCAAATGAACTGCCGTAGCAGACATTAAAAAGGAAAGGTGAGTTTTAAGAAAACAGCTTTAGAAAACACACTCCACCAGCTAAATCTATTTCATCCCCACTTATATTTTTAAGAAGAGAAGACAGAATGAATTAAATTGAAAGCCAAGTATTAAGTCTTTAGATTTTTCACAGAAGTTTATTGAACAAAACTCCTAAGAAGCTGCTCGCTTCTTTATCCACAGAAACCTATTTATAGGAGCTGAATTCTAATAAACACAGATTGCAGAGCAAAGAAAAAAAGGTCAGCGGTGTATGCTTAAAGCTTTATTGATGTCTTGTCAATCAATCTTTTATTTTGTTGTTTAATTTTTTTTTTCCTTAAAGGAAAAAAATGCATGTAAGCACTTTTTCTCCTAATAGCGGATTTATTGAGCATTTCAACAAATCAGATCATAGATACAATAAGCAATGATGGCTGATTATCAACTCTGTGTTTTCAGGTCAGGTTGTAAATTGACCCTGCATTGTCTGCTCCTCTTCCTGGGGAATAGCTAAGGCCTTTTCAAATACAATAATTTCCAATAAAGTTGGGGGTTTTTTTGTTGTTGTTGTTTTTTTTTTCCCCATGCGTTTAACACTCTAGAATACGTAGCTTACTGGTTAAAAAAAAACCCCACAACTATCCTGGAAAAATATATGCAGTCACATACACTGTCTCCTTGTAAACTAGTTAAAATAATAAAGCTGACTCTTAGATTTAAGAGTGGTTAATCTAATGGACCTAAACCTTTAGAGAACAGTGCTTTAGCTGTAGAATTTTTCTCCCTCCGGTTGACATGAGGAACACTTACAGACTTCAGCCCTGATCCTGCACTTGAGGGGCAGCTGCTGCCAAAGCCCTTCCAACTCTGGTAAGTGGTTACACCTCTCTGAGTTAGACCATTTAACCTTTCCATTTGGCTGCAGTTTCACCTCTACCTTTTGTTTCTCCAATATCTCAGCTTTGTAATTTTTAGAGCCAGTGGTCAATATCTGCACACAGCAAATCAAAGAGCAATTCATGTTGCATCATTCTGTTATTTGTTACCTACTCCCCTTGTAATCCTACCATACTCTTTTAATTTTATTATTTTTTTTAAGTCAGTATTTTTACATTGATAACACTGAGGTGATTAACCTGACTGCTGATTCCTCTGCCTGAGCCGATACATCTAATTTAGCAGAGGGTAAAGTATAGCAATAGGCTGTTCTTTTCCCCTCTGTTATACTCTGCATTCACTTGCCATTCCATTGTCTGGACACTCCTTCAGTTGGTCTTTTGCTCTACAAAGATTCAGTTTTCCTTCTGCTCCAAAGAAATAAGAATGAGCAGACAGAACAAAGCATGAACGTTACCACAGCCCAGAGAAGATGGATAATGTAGTTCAGCTCATGAGAAACATCCACTCCACAAAATCTTTCCCAAATGGAATAATACCTGCAACTCTGTCAGACTCTCTCCCTATCTTTTGAAGGCTCAATACTGATAAGAGCTGAGAAATAATTTTGATATTCTAGTTAATTTAATGCAGCATGACTGCAATCTAAGCAAGCATATAAAGGGGAACTCTACTATTATATTTTGATGATAAAAACAACATTTCATAGAGACAGACCACCAGTTCTGAATAACTCCTGTTGTGGTTGGCACAAAGTAGTAAATGTGTGACAAATACGGTACACATTACTGTTTTTCACTTTATTTAATTAAAATATATATGTATATATATGGCTTACAAGTTAACTGTAGTAAGACAAATAAGACTCCTTCAGGAGTCAAGACCAAACAGCAATCTCCTACAACCATTCCATTTAAAAACTTCCATTTTCTGTAGATATGTTTGCAATTTACACATCTTGTCTAATTAAAATTAGTCTGAAACTCTTTCCAGAATGAATTAGTTTGCATTCTATTATATTTTCACTTTCTGCCATTAGTGGCATTTGATGAGTTATTTGATAGACTTTCAGCTGTCTGACTGAGTAGAGCATTATTATTTTTTTTAAAGAAGAGTAAGACAATAAATAATGTAAATGCACTTGAACTTCAAACTTCTATTAAACTTTCACAACATTTTGACGTATACCAGTGGCCACATGGAAATTCACAACAACAGATAATCAGACCCTACAATAAGCAATAAATCATATTTGAGTCTCCTCTCATAAACCACTTCAGGAATCTGGTTCTTATTATTTGGACAGCTCTGATTCTGTCTCTTATCATGGAACAAAAAGCTCTGTCCTGGAATGAGTCCCTGTGGGACAGATCTTGATGTTGATCTTTTGCCAGATAGTCCAGCTGATTAAAAAAAAAAAAAAAAAAGCAAATCCTGCCGTAACAACATGCTTAGAAATTTTTAAAGGAAAAAGTCTCAAACTATAAACTGAAAACCTGAGACTACACCTAACTGAGCACAACATCTCAGCACGGCTCCTCTCTCAGACACAGGTGAATTTTTGACCCAAAAGCAGATGCTGAGGCAAAAGGTTCCCTTAAAGAACCACTGTTTCTCTCTGCTTTCTCTGTCTGCGTTTCTACTACTTCATGGAGAACTGCACTACTGGAATGAAAATATATATTTAAGATAGTACAGCTTTCACTTTGCAAAGCAACAGATATTCGCACTGGGAAGGAGTCTCCTTCGGAATTATGGGTTGTCACTACAGAAAATTTAAACTCAGATGCAAAATTTATCCCTCATTCTTCATAGGATAGGATTACATTTATTTTATAAAATTGATGTAGAAGCCACAAGTTATTTTCTTCTTGCCATATCCCTGTTACAGGAGGTACATTTCTTTTTGCTTTACAAAGCATAAAACAGAAGTGTCATTATATACTTCTAAAGTACACAGATTTAAGCCTTCCCTTTTGAGAAGTAAATCAATACCAATTCAGAAGGAAAAGAAAACATCAGCTCTAAGAACAACAGTGGCTCTCCACTTTGAGTCACTTATCCTGAAATCCTGACTACACAGAAAGCGGTGGCAGAAGTCCAAGTGACACCAGGGTAAGAAAGTCACCATTCATACCTGGCTTCAGCTACCATGTACTTAGGTAGCAGAAAGCTATTAAGAAAGATCAGATCTCAGGGTTATGTCACGTTATTTTAAGAGGATGTATGAAATACATGAAGATTCACTTGCTCCAACAATGAAGACTCCACAACCCCACAGGCAACTTATCTAGTTGCCCTCGACTACCCCTATCATGAACCAGTTTTTCCTTTTGCTTAAAAAGAAGTCTTACATTTCAATTTTGTGCCCGTTGCCTCTGAGAGAAGGCTGCCTACATCTTCTTTACTCCTTAATCAGATACGTATTCACACTGAAAAGGTCCCTCTGAGTCCTCTCTTCCCCAGACTGAGCTTCTCTCAGCCACTTCTCTCAGCCATCCCCCAAAGGCAGGCACCCCAAACTCTTAATCACCTCTCTGGCCTTGCACTGGAATCGCTTCAGCATGCACATGCTTTGCATGGGAGACCAAGCTCCAATCAATTTTACATTCTTTATCATAAAAACAGGAAAAGCAGACATGCAAATATTTGTAAGTGAACTAACCAAACATTTCATTATTATTCTTGCAGCTTTATAGAGCCTTTCTGACGGAAATGATACTGCGTAGTAGAGAAACCTGAATGAATGCAAAGAGGTTCCTTGCCTATGACAAAATATTGACTCGCCTCTGCCAATACAGCTATTACTATATTTATCCTTCCAGCACCCCTTCGAGGCAGGGAATACTAATATACACATCGTACACATGCAAGACAGAGGACATAGTGACCTACCCAATATTGCACAGGAAGTATGTGGAAGAGCACAGAACATATGAGCAAGAGGCTAAATGTTTTATAGCAGATGGATGAGATATAAATTAAAATACTCAAGTTATTAATGGAGAAAACTCACAGTGCTGTGGGGGACTCATTGGAAAGGATTTCCTACAGGATACATTTTGGTCCCCTATAATTTCTCGTGGCTTCCATGAAAGCATGCAAAACTTTTCTCTCCCTGTATTCTCACTAAGACCCTGGCTGGTTTTAGGCGACAAAACCAACAAATGAAAACTACAACAAAACTCAACAAGAAAAAAACTCACAAAACAACCAATGACCTTTTATTTTTAAACTACTAAAGAACTATTTCTGTGTTGTCAGTTAGTCCAAATACTTTGCTGTGTGTCTCAAACCACAACATGCTAGACAGAAACCATAAGCCATTCAGATTTTATTTTCCTGTGCTAGAACATGTAAAATCCTTTTGTTTCTTCTCATAAAATAGGTTTCACTTTACCTTAATAATTCTTATGACCTTTCCATACATCTGTTCCAGTTTTATAAGACATTCCTGTCCACGGTTGACCAACACTACATGATATTTCTGAGGCTGTACCAGAGTCTCTATAATAGCACTAGCATTTCCTCTGGAAATACCACTCCTAATGCATCTTACGGTTGCATTGCCTTTTCCACTGCTGCATCATTTCTTAAAATAATTCTCTTTATAACTCACAATGCAGAGGAATAGAAGTATGGAATCACTATAATTGAAATATGGTTGGTTTCTAAGGAATTTCTTTGAAGGAGAGAGTAGCGTACACATTTCATAGATTAAGTGAAGTCTTTTTTCAACTGAGAAGCATATGGAGATGTGAGAGGGAAAGAATAGATGGAAAGGAAGAATTGGTGGGTGTTACATACAAATGGAACACAAAGATGAGAGCACAGGACTAATGATTTCTTGTGTGCAACAGCAGGAGGATATAGACATTTTCTCAATTGGAAATTCGCTAACAGCTCTACATATAGAGACGCTTGCCTGGATCTCCTAATTTCTGGGAGGAGAAAACAGTACATATTGACAAAACCGAGACTTTTCCTACTTGAGTAGGTTTTATGCAGCAAGAAAGGTCTGTGTGACTGAGCTTCTCTATCCTCTCACCTGTCTATGCAGAAATAACTATGCAGAACATTAGGGCAGACCTTCGTGCTGCTGTCAGAACTACATTATCATCAGGGAAAACTGCACCGTTTTGTTACTTCATTGTAAAAATCATAAAAATTAAGATACTCCTGCAATTTCTTTAGTAAATGTAAAAAGCAGCTTTTCATATAGCTGCCACAATCACACAGCTGATAGGAACCTAGAATCACAATTCTTAAGGAAAAGTGAGGTTTGGTTTTTACTTTTAAAGTTTATAAATAAATAAAAGAAACGTCCTATATGACAAAACAACCAACTTAAAACCACAATACACTTTCCTCCATGTGTCTCAAGTGTATTAGCTTTCACAGTACTAAAATATTCATTTTACTTTATATTGTGTGCATATTAAATATACATCAGAAAATATAAAACGGTACATTCAATGATCTTGAAGTGAAATTATAAAGCTGACAATTCATCTCAACTTTTTTATGTGAAGATTTCAACAGCATTGGCATGTTTCCATGATACATTTTCCTTTCACAATTTTACTTTTTGATTTTAAAGTAGAAAGTGTTGTGTGGAATTATCAGCTTTAATGAATGTCAGCTGGCTTTTTCATATAGAAAACCCAGAAGTCCTTACTCAGTCAAAAACCTCATCGATTGCATCCTCTGATGTTAAAAATCATTCATAGCTAATACATGATTAATCACTACATATTTGTTCATGTCTTCAACATTATCTTTCTTTCTGGGAATGTATTTTTTCTATACACTATTTCTTTTTCTCATGCAGTCTACTTTCTGAAAAGCCACTGCTGGACCAAGGGAACATCCCACCTTTCCACTCCAAAACAAGAACTTCAACCACTGTTATACCGGTCAAGAAGAGACAAGACCATGTGAATGTAAGTGATTGTGAATGAGTTATTTATATATAGCTTAATGAAAGCGCAAATAACCTTAAAGTAACTATCTATTGATTTGGAACCCTAACGATTTTAGTTATTTCTACACTTGGAAGAACAAAGGTGAGGAGATAGAACTTCTTATCCAAGGCAGTAATTATTACCAAAGCGAGTTATGTCCAAGAACCTTTGCCCAGCCATCAGCAAACACTGGCAGGAACAACCACATGTGACCTGGGAATTTGCCCATTATAGCTTGAAACTCTGGAGGACAGAGCACATGCTGCTGTCCTTCCTCCTGCCCAGAAACCTGCTTCCAGATTTCACAGAACAGTGGGACTGTGATTCACTGGGTGCCAGGAGATCAGCCCACTAAAAGTCAAGTCAGCAGATTAGAAATGGTTCCTGTGGACCAGATGAGCAGTCATCTGGTCTGCTAAGTGGGGCTGTCACTGGCTCTTCTGAGCAGAGGTGGAAAAGAAAGAAACAAACCATCTTTGCAGACATGAAAAATCTTTTTACGCATTTCACCAGTTAGAAGCTGCCTTTTCTAGACACAGAGTCCTACCTGACTTCCAGAACTCTAGGTACTGTTTTCTATTTCCTTGCATCTTTCTGCCTATGTCTATTTTCAGCTGAATGTATGTTCTGAAATTGTCTGCAATCTCTGCCTTCCTTAAGAACCCCTAAGCCAAGATTACTGAAGAATAAACAGACTCTGATCAACAATTAATAAAAGGGAGTTATTTTAGGTATATCACTGGTTGTTTTCTGACAGGAACACACTGTCTTAATATAAATCTATATATATGTAGATACACACACACACAATTATTCAGTATCTTTTTACAGTGGTTTTGTTGGAAATACCTCCTAGCTCCCTTTATTAAGTCCCTGGACGTCTAATTCTTTGGTTATCCCAAGTCTCTTCATTTCTGCAAAATCCTGTGGCAATCAGCTTCATAGGCTATGCAATTTCTGAACGATTCCTAAAAACATAAATGAGTTTGCTTTTGCTTCACTTCTAATTTTATATCACATTGCTTGAAATTTTAACACTGAAAAGGGAGAAAGAGACAAAGAACAACAAATTCCTAAAGTGAAGTTAAAGAACTTCATGGAAATAAAGCAAATAATCTATATTACTAATGGAGCTATTTACATCTGCAATTTCTTATTTGCAATACATGCATAATATATACAACAGCAAATCTTGCTATGCATGCCACTTCTTTTTTTTCCTCTCCTCAAAATGCATACTAATTACTGCAGTAAAATTGAATTTGCCTGTGCATACATTGAGGTTAACCATGCAGTTAGTAATGAATGAAGCACTAAGAGTCAGCTGTGCAACCAAGAAGGAAATATGTATTTAAAATCATGAGCAGGATTCTAATTACCGAGTCTGGGAAATAATTTACTTAATTTCAACCTTAAGATTAAATAATTCTAAGAGATACTAAGCTGCTTTCCACACTTAATTAGAGGCTCAACTTCACTGAAAACCTCCTGAAACACCACAGGCAGTGACAGAAAAGTACCTACTTAAATTCTTTCCTGGAATATCATAGCATCTATAAGGATTGCTCTGAAAGTAACACCTCCTATTTTATTATGTTGGCCCAGGACACCGGGGCAAATGATAGCGGTACAGCCAGTAGGAGCTGAAACTTCCTGCCAGTATTCTGTTACGTGTTGTTGCTGTGCAGGGGGGCACTCTGACAAAATAATGTCTGAAGTGAAAGTTTGTATGAAGCAAAGGGGTGAAACTGAATTCCTTCATGCGATAAAAATGGTGCCCAGTGACGTTCATCAACTCTTGCTGAGCACTTACGGAGACCAAGCAATGGACATGATCACAGTGAGTGGTACATTTCAGCAGTGGTGACAGCAGGTCACCTCCTCTAGTACATATATATATATAATTTTTTTATTATTATTATTTTGTTTTTATAAGCATGGCATGCAGGCTCTTGCTCATTGCTGGTGAAAATGCAGAGCTAATGGTGGTGACTGCACTGAGAAATAGTGTTTTGTAGCTGAGATTTTGCTCTATCACAGTTTGCATCTGGTAGTTTCCAAGGAAATAAAGAGGAGGCATTACTTTCAGAGCAATGTACTTATGACATAAGTGTTATTACTCAGAAACGCCATGGCATGCAGAAGTTATTGTGCTCTTATATTACAATTTGTTCATAGATATATCTTCTGAATCACCACAGAACGCAGCGCAGCAATTTATAGCACATAATAAAAACTGACGAATGCGACAGAAAAACCACTGAGATGAGAAAAGACATTAAGTGTGAAAGAAGAGTTTTCAAATTCATCTACAAAAGCCCCAACACTGGAAAGTTACTGTATCAATTCTGACCAAATTATTCACAAGTTTCCACATCGATGTAACATAACTTAAAACCTGAATGGCTTTAAGGCTCCTGAAATTAAGCTACAAAAGAAAGCAGTAGAGAATTTTCCTGTCAGTGCAGGAATAGTCAATAGCAAAAAGAGTAACCATCAAGCAAGCCAGACGCAGCTGAGGGAAAAGCAACTGAAATGACAAGTCAGAACGAACGCATGGGTGGGACTGTTTGTCAAGTTGCTATGCCAGCAGCTCAGACTGTATCAGTATTTCCCTTCTAAAACTCAATTTTTAAAGAATTTATATTGCTTGACTGTTAAAATATGTTTTTAGGCAGAAACAACGGTGCACTGTGCACGGGCAAATTTTTAAATTAAAAATGGCTTCCAAAATTGCTCCAGCAATTTTCTGCACGCAATTGTTTCCATGTGAAAAGATCTGCATTTAGGGATGAAAACAGCATACTTCCTTTCAAAGATTATTCTCTTTTTCTCCTTTTATACACACTAATGGCAAAACAACAGCTCCAAATCAAAACAACAGCGCCCCGAAGTAAGTGCTGCTGGATTTGTCCCTGCATCTGAATGTAGTCATACTGCAAGCTGGAAAGGTCTTGGTGTCGATTTTAAATCCACCAAGAATTCTATTTAGGAAAGTCTCAAATGAGAAACCATTTTATTTTCTAATATGCTGTTGTGTCCCTTGGCAAATATGCCAAAAGCAACAAAATGATGAGGGCTTGCGTTTTTAATATCTTTTTTTAATATTCATTTCTATTCCCTAAGTGAATGATACGAACTAAATCATAGCAGCCGATCATCTTTAAATTATTTCTATCACCCTCCCATTAGCAGCTATTCTTTCTTTTTAACCATCTAGGTTTTCAGAAGATAAAATCAATGCTATAAGCCATTGAGCGTCTATTAATAAAGACAATATTGGTACAAAAAATGTCATCGCTTTGCAGCAAGATAAACAGTTCTTTTAATCCAAAGCATCAAAGTAATTATCTACATTTTGTTAAACCAAAATGTCTTTTTAAAAACCAGCATGCTTTGGGATTCACGTCAATAAATTACAAACCAAAACAGAGTGAAGTTGCTGAAATGTTTCTAGTTTCAGTGGAGAAGACATATGCACCAAGCAGCATTCGTCAGTCCTGCAGTCTCTGTACAGCACAGAGAAATAGATGAGCTGGAGGTGCCAGATCAGCTGCTGATCCTGCTCAGCGATACATCTCCCAGTGTCACAACAAGACACTTCGGAGTGAAAGGCAAAAAATGAAAATAAAATAGGAAATTGTATTATCCTGCAGAAAGAGGTCCCTGCAAGTGCTTAAACACACGTTTACATACACACACACACAATGAATTTAAACACTATTCGTTTCTCAGCTGGTTTGCTCTGACACATGCATTCTTTTCCAATATTTACATGAAGGCAGTTTCTGCAGCAGCCTCACACAGTCTTTGCAGGAAAGAACATGACTTCCCTTTGTTCGGGGTTTACACACTAGAAGAGCTGCTCTGCATACACATGGCTTGAGCACAACCTACAGATGCAGAACCTCTGTGCTCTTTATTAAGAGTCAGTTTTCGTTTAGGGAGATGGAGCCTCCCATATTATTGCCCACCATGTGGTACATGAAACAGCTTTCAGGGCCTGAAATCTTATCATGTGAAGGGCTGTGGACATGCAAAAGAAAAACAAGACTGGCCAAAGACAGATTGCAATGCTAAGTGATTTGCTATTTGGAAGTGAAATAGAGCTCATCACAACCAGCCTGGAAGCAATACTTGTTGACTGACACCGGAGCCATTTATAAAGTTTGAAACTCGTGTTTTGGGAGCTGATTTCTGCCATTACTTTAAACTGCAACTGCTCATACCTCCCAGCAACTAAGCTGACTGTGCTTCTGCAATCAAAATCCTTTCCTACTTGTGCATGTTTACCAATATGACCGTTATATTTATTGATGTCATCATTACAAAATTACAGTATCAGATTCATGTATTTAAAAAAAATAAAATAAAAAGCTTTTCTTCACCAGAACAGATCAAGGAGACAGCACAATACTCCAGACTGGAAATAAAAAGCCTCAGCCATAACACCTTTTTCTCTCCCACTAATCATTACTGTGAGATCAGGGTCATTTTTACCTCAGTTTTTGCCTTGAATCTGCCTCTAAATTCACAAACTTGAGAACAAGGCAGCATCCCAAGGGACTTTTCCCCAAGACCTTCTGATTCTAGTACTAAATCTTTAAAACATGGGATGAAACACAATATATACAGCAACATTAGAGTTCTTTTGAACCACATCACCACAGTCTTTTTTTTTTTTTAATGTTAGCCTCTCCCTGCTGATTCCAAACCAGCCAGGAACCAAAGCAGAAAGGAAGAATGCAGTCCCTTTGCCTTTCTGAAATACCCCACCACAAACCCTCTAATAAAAAAATACTTCATGATCTGCTTTCTTACTGCTGTGCAAAGGCACACAATGAGAATAGGGCAAGCAAGCTACATCGCATTATTACTCACCAGTCCAGAATTCTCCCAAACCTGAAGTCCCTGCAAGCCACTCAAAACTAAGCAGGGAGCCTAAACCTGGCTAAATTTGTTCCTCCCAGCACAGAACCTTGTAGCTGGTGCAAATGACTAAAACTGCTGATTGTTCCTTAAAACCACTAGGACAGCAGAAGAGGCTGCAGGTGTGCACCATCAGATCATACCTCCCAGGCATCACCTGGAGCCATAAGCTTAACAGATGTAAGAACCTCTCTAAAAAGGAGACTAGCAGGCAGCAGTGGGTGCACTGCATCTACCACTTGCTTTAGACTTTACTTCCACACAGGTGATTTAACTATGTGCCTACACAATTTTAGTAAGTTAGCACTTTTACTACTTGAGTTCCTGTGGACATGACTAGCAGAATTACAGTGTACATACCCCTAAGGACAAAGCTCTGGCCATGTTTCAAGGTCCATACCTTGTGTTTTCAGGTGTATTCTTCTTGGCCTCGCTCCTGCCTCCAGCATGGTAAGGGGAGGACGCTTCATGTGGTTGTGTGAAGACTTCCATAGGAGAGAATCAGATGCTGCCAAATTCACCTGGTATTTCAGAGAGCTCAAACCTGAAACTCAAGCTACCCCACTATTCCCTGCAATATTTTAGCCTAAGCAGCGTTTTGTCATGAAGGGACTCTTGCTGCCACAGAAACATGGCAGCACAAAGGGCAGAACTTAAGTAAAAAAACAAAATCAGCTGTGGAAGAACTTATTCAATGATAAGCCACCTGCTCCATATCAACTAAATTAGCTCCGCCCTCTTGTCTCTACACCAGACTCCACTGGCATGGCTCACTGTTTGACCAGTTAGGATTAGCAGAGAGCTCTTTGCAGATGTAACATTCCCTTTCAAAGAATTTACATTGCTTGTATATTTTACTCCTGTCCTTAGACCATCTCAGGTACTTAAATTATGTGATGAAAGGTAAGGTATATAAGCTCTTATATAAGTCACTGGCTGATTACCCAACATATTTTAGCACAGATCAGACCATTATAAGCAGAAAGCAGGCTTTCCAGTCAATAGAATGGCAAGAGTTGAACAGTTAAAAAAAATCCTACAGTTTCCTTGTGAATAGTTAGAAAACACTGCTATCTAAGCGAGCCTTCTAAGGTTTAATACAGCTGCTGAAGAAAACTGGGCTGTTCTCAGTTCATTTCATATGACAAAATGTTTCAACATTTGGAACCGAAGTTTCTCAAGTATCCTTTCTAAACTGACAACAATGGACATGTGTACAAGTCATTTAAGACTAATACATAGAACAATATAAATTTATAGCCATAGATTAACTATCCACAGGAGGCAGGCTTGGCTGGCCTTGGAGCATGTTCCCTATTTTATACATATTGCTAGCTATTTTCTTCCAGGAAATATTGTGGCTGGGAGGAGATTCTATTTCAGTATTCTGAAGTTCAGTTCCTTTTCTTGGTTAGGAGACAAATGCAAGTAAGGTGGAAATAGTTTTGAGGAGTCCCATATTATTCAAAATACAGAATGGCATGCTTCTATTTCTCATGTGAGCACTGGTTTTGTTCTTTTTTTGTTTTCTTTCCCCCATGCAGTATTACACTCAACCCACAATATTCTCTATTAGTAGCAGTAAAGTTCAGTTACAAAGCCAAATATTGAGTCTTTGGCTACACTGACCCAATTCTTTAGAACACACAGGCAATGCCAGGGTTCAATCAATTGAATTTGGCTCAGGAAGGTTAGGAACTGTTATCTGAGCCATAATACTTCCCTAAAAGCATTGCAAGTGCTGTGTGTGCAGCTCACAGAGTGGGCCAATAGCATAGGTATTCTCATGGTACATACTCCTTTTTTCTGGTGAGGCTGCCGCCATGTACAAATGTTTTCAGAATGAACAGCACAACTGTAAGCAAAGGCCAGATGGTAACACACTGCACATCTGTAAATACCTGCATGCAACATATATAAAAGACCTGCTGATGCCCATACTAACCCACAGAGAAGGACGAAGCAGGCAGCGTTTTCTATAGATATAAGCAATGTCAGCCCTTCTCAGAACTCCAGCTTTTAGATGGATGGAAGCAAATCCCACCAAATTTGGTGCTATCCATAAAAATCACAGTTCTTAGCCCATCTACCCACTTTGGAGCACTGGAGCATTTCATTCTTAGTTCCCTCCTTAGTTCCCATCCTTAGTTCCACTGTTCCCTCTAGCTCTCACCTCAAACTTATGCTGAAGTACTGAGGGGATTCTGACTTTTGTGAAGATTGGGGATGTCACACTAACACATCTCTCCTTAAACCCTCACCTTTCTTAGAGCTAGTTCAGACCACAAGGCTACCAGAACTTTAGTATCTGAGTCTCTGTGTATTTCCAATTAATAATGAAGTAAGAGAGTTGAGGTGAAATCATCAACATGTTACTGTTTTGATCATATGTGGGTAATCCATTATCTAAGCCACTACTGAAAAAATAAGTTTTGAAAAAAATCCTACTGCATATAAATGTAAGCCTGTCTTCTAAATTATCTCAAACGTTTAGACTGATTCTGCAAGAAACATACATGGCACTCAGCATCTTAAGATAATTAGTTAGTCTATAAGCCTGTTGTCTTAACTGCTTTTTTACATAATTTCTTCATCAGCTAACTCTTTTTTCCCGTGATGTCACTGTAATTTTTTCTGTTCAGCCTGGGTGTTTTACATTATTTATCCAGTAAGATGGCTGTCTTACATTTAAATGCTTTTTACCTTTTTTGGAACTGAATCCCCTATAAAATTTAGCTCCCAACTTCCAGGGTGGTTCCCAGCCATCCACTGTGATATTGTTTGGAGAGTGGAATACAGCTATTTAATTTTCTACATCCTGGCAGCTTCACTATGTTTTAACATCAGAACAATGATTTCTCTGAGCACACTGGCTCACACCACCTTTCCTAGGCAGGAAATCACAGATAACAATCACTATTTCAGCAGAGGCGCTGTGTATGAATACACTGGCATTGCTTCTGCTCTGGAGAATCTCTGCTAGGACTCACAGATTCGTTCATAGATCAAAACAAGCTCCCTAATCAAAGTTCCAGGAAGCACTTTTACCTGGATTTACTTTTATATCTGTGGGTACTTTCACACAGTCCAATACTTCTCTTTCTTGCTGGACCGGAGTCCTTGCCAGACATAACAAAGTTTGGAAGACCTGCTCTAAAGCAGTGGTGCCAGAAAGCCCACCCATTTTCCTGTGTAAATCAAGGAATCAGTGTCAGCATACCAAGAAGTAAATGAAGAAATGATTACCCCCTTTTGCTATTTTCCTGCAGCATCTTGAAAGTCATTATCATCGACAGCTGCCAATAATAATTGGCAGGCAGCCTCTCTGTTACTGCTTGTACTGGTTGCCAAACTGTTGTGTTTCTTTTTTCAGTAAACCTGGGTGAGCAGGACAGAATGTGTTGGTAACGTCTTGAAAACTGTTTTTGTGATCCAAAGTGACAAAAGCCTTTCTCCCAAGGCAGCAGAAAACAGCAAAACTGTGCAGAAGTTAGAAAGCAAGAGCAAAATAATCCAACCTGGGGATTTAGTACTTTTTCCAACAGTGATTTTCTAGAGTCCCTGTTCATTAGTATTTATTATTTAGCTTTTAGCTTCACAGTGCTTCCTTTTCACTTGGGATATGGGTTATTGCTTTGCAAATTGTATACTAATATATTGCTTTCCCACAAATACTTTAGGTATGACCCCAGAGGCAGTGCTGAATGCATTTTAATGAACCTTTGAACTTTTAAAATTCAGTAGCATTTATGTTAACCAGAACTAAAAGACAAAACTGAAATCCAAACTGGGTGGTCAGCTTACACTTTCTTATTCTTAAGAGACTAACGTAGGACAACATTTGCTCCTACACAGAAGGCACGCAGTAAGGATGTCCTCTGGTTAAATCGTCCCCAAAAGAGACCTTACATGCTTCAAAAAGCATGTCCTGAAATATCCTATGAAGGGGAAATATTAGCTTCAGTTGGGAAGGAGCAAAACAAAGTGTACTTGAGATTATGTGCGCTTAGAATATCTGAGACAACTTTTGAAGAAACCTGGCAGACTACTTTATGAAATGAGCAGTTGTTCCTTTGGATATTAGTAAGACATTGCGAGAGAATTAGGATAGCTAAAGTGTTCTCAGATGTTTGCAGTGATCACTCCCCAGCCGAGTGTTTGGAAAATCCAACGTGTAAAATTTCCCATAAACAAAAGGATTTTAAAACTGTCAGTCCTGGGATGTTCTTGGCCGAGACTGCTGAACAAATAGGAACAGGCTTATGAGTATAGATAGCTGATACGGGCTGTACTCAGGAATACTTGTGCTCGTGAGCCAAAGGTAAAAGTAAAGTAAAATTATAACAG
Source organism: Coturnix japonica (assembly GCF_054131305.1). NCBI lineage: Eukaryota > Metazoa > Chordata > Aves > Galliformes > Phasianidae > Coturnix > Coturnix japonica. The sequence continues at coordinate 25,577,220 of NC_140668.1, read as the reverse complement.
AAAAAGTGACAGAGCTGCGAGATCTGAAGGTAGCAGTGCCTGTCCTTTTTCACTCATCCTGTTCCAACTCATAGGAGGTACAAAACCTGACTCCAGGCACCAATCACAGACCCAAACCACAGCATGAACACTCCTGACCTAGTCATGTAAAAATGTGTGTGAGCCTCCCCATCTTCTTGAATAAAGGCTTTCACAGCCTCACCCCGAGCCCTTTGTGAAAAGCTACCCATTACAGGAGTGACAAGATCTCTTTTACATGGGGAAGAACTTTCAGCATTTTCTGCTGATCAGAACAGCTGGATGAAGTCTTTTATTTTCCTTCACAGAAAACGTGAGGGATGGATATTGAAATTCCAAGAAAATGTATCTGTAAGATGACATGATGAATATTTGGAAATACAGCTGTGAGCAGCACTGAAATGAAGAAGGAAAGAAGCCAAAAACTCGAGGGAAGAATAAAAAGAAAAATAAAAAGAAAAAAAAGATAATTTCTTACCTTTCCATCATGACTTGATTAGACGCAACAGGCTCCAGGTTTCACTGCTGGCTCTTCTCAGAAACCTGGGAAAATAAAACCAAACTGTTTGAGTGTTCAGCAAATGATACTTTCATCTCTGCCAACAGTGAATGAAAAAATGTTACTTCTCAGGAGGGAGAGAAAAGTGTAAGTAAAACCATTTAGTGGGCAGCTGTTTTTTTTCCCCTAGAATGGTGGTAATTGAACAAATAATTATTTGTTGACAAATACAGTGAAATTTTGACTAAGAAATTTGTTCTTCTGGAGCAGCACCTCTATCCCTATCTCCTTGAAACTGGACTCTTTGGCATCCTTAAGCTTCAGGCATTTGATTTATATTAGATTAGTTCCATTGCGTTACAGTGACCACAGGTAGCTTCTGGCTAACCAAGAATTTTTCGCTTCATTACAAATATATAACGATATCAGGTTCATACCCACTTTTTAAAGAAAAATATCCCCAAATAGGCAAAACAAAACACAAAATGAAGGTGGCTTAGACCTCCCTTTCTTTAGACCACTGACAAGAACATTTCTTTTGACATTCGGCTCTCTGGAAAGGGCTGCTCACATCACTTAGGCCATTTCCATGAAGCTTTTCTGCATTTGAGAGAGGATACACGACTGGTGCTTGCACATGAGGTTGGAAAAAAACATAAGAATTCTGTTTTATAAAAAGGCTTTTCAAAGACCACAAATTGGCTTGCAATCACATGTAAGTCTGTAGGTCAGTGCAAGCCAGTATAGGAAGCTCTTCAGCTAGGCTTAATTACTGGCCATTGGCCTGCTTTAAACCAAAACCTCCTTCTACCTCCATCTTCTGGTCTTCTTTTTCATGGCAGTGTAATCTCTGGGTACACAGCTATCTCAGCATTGCTGTTTCAGTGTGCTCAGCACGTGAGTACACTAACACGGCTCCAAACCCTGCCACAGCTCAGCTTAGTCTCTTGGCTTGCTTTCTCTGGATGACCTGAGGCATGGCACAAACTAAGACCTACATGACTATTATGCCCTCCTGAATGTTAGCAATATGCAGCAAGTTTCTGCAAAACATCCAGTCATCATTTTTATGGAGACAACCCCTCTGCCACAGCAACGAGTACCTACCCAGAGTAATCCTCTGCGCTGTGAGGAAAATGGGAACCAGAGGGCATGCTCCTCAATATCCTCCAAACCCATTGGGCTGCTATGGACAGCCGAAGTCTGTCTTTATGAGATCTTGCCAGCTGAGTACAGCGCACAAGGAGCCACCTCAGAAAGACATAATCTTAAAAGTCTGCCCACCAAGAGACCTCTGGGGTGATGCTGTCCACCTCCTGATAAAAGCTGGGCTGTCTTGCATCACATTAAGGCCACTTATTTAGGCTGAGACACCCAGTTATTTGCTGTGTTAGAGATTCAGACACCAGGAACCACATGCATGCATATCCCTGAGAACAGTTTGGATCACATTAGCTACAATAGCTGCAATAATCTGATAAATACAGGGGGAAAGAAGAAACTGCAGAAAGGAGTATTCTGTTCACAGCCCAAATTCAGACTCGTGCTTTCATTTCCTTTCTAGATGCAGAAAAAAAAATCATCATGCAAGTTCAATGCAGGTAGTTCTATAAGAAATAAAGCAAACACAAGGAACTCAGTGAGGTTCTGTTTGAACCATACACTTTGGATGATGTTTAGTGTTTAGCAGACATGAAAGTAGAAAAGAAGGCATCCATTAATGCCACACATTAAAACAGCCAGCTAGAGTACTCAAAATCTTGGGGATATTTGCAGTGTCACACTGGCAGGATAGGACCAGCACACCATACTTGGCAGAGTTTGGGTGTTTTTATTTGCTTGGCTTTAGATCAGACTTCAAGAGAGAACTCCTTTCATAACAGCTGTGTGTCAGTTGGAAAGGTAAGGTGACAAAGAAACCCCTCCAGCCTTAGCTGTGAGCTGGAGTGACGGGGAGGCTGAGAAGGGAAGGGAGAAAAAGAATTTCCTGTTGCTTCCACAACCATAGGAAAATGAGCATTCTGCCCAGTTTAATGATTCAGTAACATGTTTCAAAATAAGTTAGCCAAAAATCTTTCTCTGCAAGGTTTCTTTTTGTCTTCCTCTCCCTAGAAGCCATGCCACAACTTTACCAAAGACAGAAACAAGGCAAATATGCTGAACATATGGACACTGAAGGAAATGATTTCTCTAGCAATGACCACATGAGAACTCTTAGAATTTCCTTCCGCAGCTCACGACTTTTTAGTGGTTTGGATGACCTTGATAGGAAAAGCCAATGTTAAGGATCTGATCTGAATTTTCTATGACAGATACAGTAAATGCCAGAAAATCCCTTCCGCTTCCCAAAGTGTCGATAGCACACATCAGCAAGTACCCATTTATGCAGCTTATTTGGTGGCTGCACCCAGAGATGTTGACTAGTTAATAAAGCCTTGGACAAATATTTTTCTTCAACATGCAAAAACACTGTCATCGTCACGGTGCTTAATAATTAATAAAAAACCCATTAAGTTTAGTAGACAAATCTGTGTTGGCCACTGGAATGCTTTTCACAACAGTGAGAATTTGGTCACAGGTAAGAACAAAAATACTGTCCAAAGGAGATGCTCTCTCCCTGTAAACGTATTTATTGTGCATTGTGTGAACATTTTCTCCCCGTGTAATAGAGAGCCAGAAAATCATCTGTCAGGGGATGATGGATGATGAAGTCTGCTGCTTCGGCCTCAGGGCCTGGCCCTGCTGCTATACTTGACTTAGCCTTCGGTAGGCACTAAGTGCTCTGTCAGATTCCTGCCAAGGGAAAAGCACATGCCTGCAACTCCCCGAAGTGTGGGAACTAGAACAAACAGAGACATTTTTAATGTTACCACACATTTTAAATCTGCTGTGTCACTTTCCTGTAAGCACTGTCCGTATTTTTGTAATACATGCAGTCATTATGGGTTTGTGGCTCTGTCCATCACTGCTGTTCTTTGCGGTGAGCTGACCAAGAAAACAAATGACAAATAAAAGCAATGCACACAATGAGTGACCACGTGGCTGCCTACTGTCCTCTGTTAGCAAAGGAGACTAGAGTTCTTGGGGTTTTCTTTCCTCCCTTGCCCCCAGTGACACTCTTGTTGGTTTGTCGCAACAAGGCTTTTCTCACCTCACGCAGCTTTATTAATTCAGGGGTTTTTAGAGTCCCCTTGGGTGCTCCATCACCACACGTGGGTATGTTACCACAGGGCTATCGTTAAAAGCCAGCTTCCATGCTTCTTTCCACCCCCAGAATTCCATCAGTCATTGAATTATGCTGCTTGGTTTGGATGGACTGCAGCAGGGCTCTGAAAATATCAGGCATTTCCATTATGAGCCCCATGTCCCACAGATCTGAGTTAAAAACAACATGAACCAAACATTGTTCTTTAATGCATATTTTCATTTCATACTGCCTAACTGCTATTTATATCCAGGCTTTTAAAACTTTTTTTTTTGAAGAGAAATGGTCAAATGCAGCCAGAATTTCCATTCTTCGGATCCCCAAGATGTCTCTTTCATCACTGCCTCAGCATAGGATATTTATACCATCACTAGTATTAAAAGGGTTGATTCCTTGGTTAGGAGAGTTAGAGAGAAAATGCCATGAAAATTAACAGTTCTTGCACTATAAAGAGAAAAGGTCAAGTACTAGCTTTGTGCATAGAGATCAGGATACAAGTTTCATAAAAACCTTCTATATATTAGATGCCCCTTCAGTTCAGAAGAAATGGGTAATTTCTGAGGAAGGGGCTTATTCACAGCTTCCTGGACCTGGCAGAAATCACTGGGGTCTGACAAGCCTTAAAAACAGAGCCGCGCTTACATGTTTGGATCAGGCACATCGACCCTTAATGGCATCAGCTCAGTCCCCATGGCACCACAAAAGGTGCATAGCAAGGTAAGTAATAGAAGACACTGAAGAGAAGAAGGGATATTTTTAGGCTGTCCAGCATCACTGTCATAATTCCTGCAAATTCCAAACTTCCTTGGCTTTGACATTGACATTCCATCGCTTTGAATATTTAACAGAGCATGATGCCCGCTCTTGGAAATCATCTTTCCTTATTCATGAAAGAATCGCCATTTGCAACCCTCACACTGAAAACTGATTTCGTTTTAAGTTATTAGATGACAATCATTCCTCTGCAGGATTAGTAAGGATTTCTTTTCCACAAAAGGCATTAATACAAGAAGATATCCAAAGTCTGTTCATGTTATTGTTATGGATGGGTTTTGCTGACAGCTAGGAGCCTGACTTTTATACCAACGCATCCATCCCATCATCACTCCAGGCTTCCTTACTAAATATGCCCATCATTCAGCAGCTGCAGAACAGTTTAAATGCTCTTATCTGCTATGTTAGAATTCCTCAGGGCAAACTGTTCCTCAGTATGATCTTTACCTTTCTCCTGAATCCAGTGCATTGGGACCTAGAAAGGCGTTATAACCAAAGACTAGTGTGACTACAGCAATTACCAGTTCAGCAAATAAGCTTCTCATTGCAGGCATCGCTGAGGCTATACATGAGCCAAGAAGAACCCAGAATCACAGTGTCAGCAGTTCTCAAAGACTATTTTAAATGCTATCAAGTTTAATAAAACTTTTACAGTGGAGAACAGAATGTACTTTGTGTTCCTTTGAAATTGATGGAACAAGCCAATTTTTCCAGGTTTGTAGGCATAACATGTATTAAATTATAATAAGAAAATAGCTATTTAAAACCATGAAATGAAAGACTATAACATACATTTAAAGGTCAACAACTGCATGAGATTTCTTATTATATATTTTATCTGAGAAATACTGGAAGACAAAGGAGCTCTGGCACTACACGTGTACATTTGCAGGCTCAGACTCTATTCTCTGTTCTAACTTGGACAAGGAACTTTGTACTGTTACAGGACGGCCCTGCTTCACCTGAGCCTCTTCCAGAACTGCCTTTGCCTATTAAGAGAGCGACTTACACCCTTTAAATAAGTTCTGTGACATGTGCTACATGTAGACAGAGCTTTTGTAGTTGCAATAGCAAGGTCAGACTAAAATACCCTGATTTAATTCCCATCTCTGCACCATATTTTCTTTAGGACTATCATTAAATCAGTTTTACTGCCTCCACCCCAATTTCTTGTCTGCAAACATGGAAGGTTTGAATGTTCTTTACAAGGGAACGGATGCCGTGTTAACGAATACTGCCAAACAGAAACAATAGAGATGATCAACAAAGAAAGGCCCATTAGAAAATACCCAGATGCAGCAGAAACTGCACTGAAATTCTGGCAAGAAATGTGATATAGATTTTGGCTTTTAAAAGCATTTCTATATTTCAGCATTAAAAGAGTTTTATTTCTTACTAAATACACTAAATGGAACTACAAGGAAAATGATAAATATTGTTGTTGTTTTACTGAAGCGCTATTTCAGTGAGCCTCCCATATTTCAGCCTCTTTACTTTTAAACAGGACTTTATTTCAGCAACACATTTAGAGCAGTGTGTACCTTCCTGGATCCAGAATCTATGCAGAGACAGGAGCCCAGCAGTTATCCTATTTTGCAAACACCTTTTGTTTGCTGTCCATTATAACTGGGTTTCCGAGTTCATAGTGTTGGCAAAACCAAAAATCGCAGTGCACTGAAACATGTACTTCAATTATATAGACTTGCCTGAGCTTCATAAACCTCAGAAATCTTAACTGATGTGAATGTATAGATATTGTATTGCACATGGAGCCTGATTCAAATCCACTGACATCTATGCAGTGCTTCAAGAGAAAATAACTGAGATCGCTATGGGCAACCTTATACCTTCAGGCTACTAATCAGCTTTTGAGCATTAAACTCAGATGGTTTATATGAAATATAAAATAGCATTTTTTTTTGAGAGAGAGAGGAAATCTTACAGTATTCATCAAATATGTAAAGTACAACTTAGAAAAACACTACCACAACACAAATCCAGGTGTTTAATGATGAATGTTGTAAGATTGGCACAACTTCGAAAAGCACAGCTGTGATTAGGATATAATTATCTTATGCAAGAAATCCATTTCAGAGCTATAATTCTTTGCTGCTAATGACAGGAACAGATTTTATTATTTCCACTCACCTTAATTCTGCAAAGCCAGTGTGGCCATAAAAGAGTGATTTGGATCCCATTCTGGCTCGGAGTTCTAAGCAATTTCTTTTTGTAGCTGATTGAATAACAGTGATTTCTTGTGAAGAACCCAGCTTTTATTCTGGATATCAGATTGATGGAACAGGGCTGGCAGCGCACACCAATAATTTATTACTGGATAAATACGGCATGAAAATAAGTAGAAGAAACCGGGACGCCGCAAATGTTTGTACGTTACACAGCTGATCTGCATGGAGAATTTATATCTCAAATATTTCATCATATCAGAAAAACCTCCTAATATTGGAAAATAACTCTACTTGTGTATGGATGCAGTAAAAGTTGGATGCACTGGTTATCTGCTGAACCAGCTCACATGTTAGATCCTGCACAGACATCCATGGAAACACACATGTACACCATATGTACACTCGTATTTTCAGCTCACAGTCTGTTACCATTGAACGCAATCGCAATACTGCACAAGAGCCATATTGTTAAAACTGGCTCAAGGGAGGCAGAGATGTGGCGATGGAGGCATAAATCTCCCATCAACAGGAGAGTTTTCTTTTGACACGTTAAAAAAGAACGGCACTGTGTGGGATGAAGATCCCTTCCTGACCAAAGGTTTCTAAAATACTGCCAAAACCCAAAAGGATTTGTTAGCATAATGACTTAAAATGTTAAAAACAACCTCTCTAGGCTTTTTTCTCCCCCCTTCTAAACTTCAGATGTGAGAGCATTAGGGTGGAATAAATACAACCCAAAGATAATTTGGGATTTAAGAATCCCAATTTATATGCCCACTGTATTATTTGCAAAGCTTGTATATTAATATTAAAAACATCTAAGGAAATTAATTTCTATTTTTAAATCATTTTTATATCTAGTGTATTTAATTTAAATAGTGTAAGACTGCAGACAAGATGAATTTTCTAGTATCTTAATCATAAAAATATATTACTGTTCCATATTCACAAAATGGTTAAATAATATTCATAATTTAAAATAATGAAACTGTAATAATTCAGATTGTTCTACAACGATACTAAAGGGGAGCAAAAAAATAAAGTACTCCATCCGGCCATTTCAATTAAAATCTGCTACACCGTAATAAAAAAAGTATTTGGAATTAATATAGGCAAATAACACCTGCCAAAAAAAATCCTTCGCTCTGATTGACTGAGACTGATTTAAGTCTGCCATGGGCTCTGGCCACAAGAGAGAAGCTACGCTGGATTACACAGCACTATTGAGACATCTTCTTTAAATAGGTATTTTAAAAAGTCATGATCCCCTTTTCCACTAGATGTTCTCTGTAAACATTTGGGAAATGAATCACTCAGCAGCCATGGAATAGAAGAAGAAAAAAGCACTCATAACTTGGAAAAAAATAGCTGCATTTCTTGAAAGAGACGAGGAGGCTTTCTGTAATATGAAAGCACAGCTTAAAAGATATGTTAGATCCATGGAGATCTATTGCATAAGGATGAAATTTACCCTCTGCGTAAAGAATCAGCACAAGATTTACCCAGCCATTAGCCGTGATTAAGTGGTATTTTACAGATGTAGACAAGAGCTGACTGAGCAAGGGATATCATGCCGGCCCTCTTCTTGATGTGCAGCTCTTCCCTTTGTGAGCCAAGTGCAGCAGCACACCTGAGTCACAGTTCCCAAACCAGCTGAAGGGAGAACAACAGAACCACTGAGCAACAACCCCTGCTAGACCCACCTCATCACTCTGCTCCATAATGAACAGAAATCAGGCTTCCCAAACCACATCTCATGATTCCTTTAGTGAGCAAGAAGCCCTGTATCTGGTTTCTCATTCAGTTGTGGGAACCTGGAGTGAAGAAGAGGTGGGCTAACACCCTGCAGAAGCGGTGCCACTGAGTTCTGCTCATGGATGGCCAGCATGGCACACAAACAAAACCTCCACACTTGGCCCTTTCTCACTTTACAAATGCCAACTAAAAGCACCTGAGAGAAAGCTTTAACATCAACTGAATTATAACCCATGAGAACCAATTTACAAACGGTGCAGACCTTGAGGGACTTTCTAGAGGAAGACAGAAAGGCCGCTATCCTGTGTGAACCAGAGTGTTCCCTGGGCTCTGCTTGTCCCCCTAAACTCTCATGGCAAGCAGAGGACGAAGTATTGAAGCACAAGAAGAAAACTCTCACTTTTAAAACACTGCAGCTAAAAAGGAGTTCAGCTGGAGCAAGAATATTTCCTCAAGAAGCTGCAGTGTTTTATTATCTCAGGAAAGCTCCGTTCTCAAAACGTGACTGGAAATCTCAAGCCAACCAAACCTCCAGACAAATCCTGCTGTTTGCGTGCCTCTCACCTCGGTACCTTCCACTAATTCTCAGCAGGAGACCTAAAGGAAAACAAGCAGTTTGTTTCACACTGTACCTTGTCTTCTCTGCTTCCCCTTTCCTGCTAGCAGAATAGAAAGGAAGAGACTCAAAGTGCAAATTAATTACGGTACAGATGACTTCCCCAAGACTTTTCAAGCCTCATTAAAAAAATTCAATTCTCATCAATTTAATAATCCGCTAACATTTGTTTTGAGACTCTGTCCCTTCCCCAGAACAGAGAGGAGTGCCAGTAAACTAGGTTCAGACTCTGCGTTAATCAAAACAATTTCAGTTCAGCAATTACTAAACCCAGCTAACAAATGAGGAAACTGCGACATATACAAAGAACAATGTAATTTGACGTGCCTAATGGTCTGCTGCATTAATTAGGTGTCTGACAAGTTTATGGGAAGTATTTGCTAAACACGGGAAAGCTCAAATGGGGAAACATCTCCACGGACGGTACGGTGCTCAGCCTGAAGCAGCAGCACAGACTGATGGATGAATGGGTTGGAGTTTCACTCAGTAGTTGTAAAACTATCAGGGAATATTTAAGTTAACAACAGTGATTTGTATCTACAGAAAACCAGAGGGCTGGGGCTAGATTTTAAAAGTCACTCTGTAAACTGTACCGGAAATTATCCTGCATGCAAAGCAGCGTTTGCAGACAGTGATCCTGCAGCTGGCTTGGAGCTGAGCACACGCAGGTAGATGCCTTCTTTCTCCTCTGCACTCCCTATTCCCCCTTTAGTCCCTTGTGGATGGAGTGAACAGTGTACGTTGATAGGAAGCTGAAACAAACTTTAAGCTGACTTCAAGTAAGGAAAACAATAAAGAGAAAAGCATGAATTGTGATGAGCAACAAATTGAGAGCAGTAAAGTTTTCCCTGTAGCAGGAGACTGGTAAATGTTGGGAAAAGAAATCCTTATAATTATTGACACTTGTGCTGGAGCAAACCTAAGCCAAACCATTAAACCATTCAACCACAAAGAGATGCTTACCATTTTTTGAGAATCTGGCTGTGTTTTTCTTTTGGAAATAAAGGTGAGGTAGAAAATGGAGTTTATATCTGGATGTTCCACCAAAGCAAACAACCAAAAAAACCCCAAACAAGCTAAGTTGTTTTTAATTGTCGGGTTAAGTGCAGGGATGTAATTCCAGGAGGAGGAAAGGGAGGATAAAGAAGCCCGCTGAAATATTTCTGTGATGAAAACAAACACGGAATGTTTCATTTTGTGATTAAAACATCTGCAGTATTCACACAGTGAGAATGCTGAGAATATGTTCAAGGGTGAGTGTCTCAGAAACAGTTATTTCTGATTACATATTACCAATGTTATTAGAAAGCCCCCTTACAGGAGGAAAGTCAAAATATTAAAGTCACGTTACCTTTAAATAGCAGCCTTGACTCATTCCCTATGAGATGCAAAACAAAGCAATCTCCAAAGAAAACACAAACTAAAAGCTTTCTAAGCACCGTAAATGAAATGAGTTATTTCTGTGGAAAAAAAAAGCCCAAAAAACCAACACAGTTTCCCAATATTAACTGTCTCGTTTGAGATTGATTGGGATAAAAATAATTTAGTTGACTCATGCTGATCTAATAATCTTTTTTTTTTTTTTTTTTTTTTTTTCATGCAATGTGCTGTCTTTGTGGCTACATATTGTTCCAATTTTGGTTTCATCCATTCCCGTTTCCAAACGACCATAGCTTTCATACAGGCTTGCCATACACCAGATCCCATCTGTCCATGACCTTGAATAAACAAGGGGCCTTTGATGTTTTTACGCACTTCAAACCACTTTGTCATCCCCCATGATATACGAGCCACACTGCAGTGACATGCAGTCATTACTGGTTTGTGGAAGTGCCTTCTGCTTCTTCTCCTGATGTAAGTTTACCATAGAACAAATTTACTGTAATCTTTCTGTTAACTTGTGCTTCCCTATGGAGGGAGGAAGAGGTCAGCAAAACGGCACTGGGATGCTGGAAACAGGCTTTCTGCACATGCAGCACCCTGGCAGCCAGAAACAAAGGTCTATTTCTAGAAATGGAACAAGAAATGACACAAAAGCCATCCAACCAACCAACCAACCAATGATCAGAAGAGGGACTGCTTGAAAACAAATAATTACAAGGCATTTGTTAACTGACGGACAGATTTACACACCCCGCACAGCAGCTTTGTTGTGGCGTTGTGTGTTCATCCTATTACATTTTGAGGCTGCTGTTCAAGGCTGTTGGGTTTTGGCACTGCCAAAATGAAACAGAGATGATGTGGTACCATATGTCAGGCAGCTGAACAAGGATTCCTGGCCCGACAAGTTTGCTGTGCTCATCCACAGGGAACATTAAGGAACTGGAGTAGGAGAGGTGGGTGGCTCAGGATGGGCTCTCACTCCCACCCTGACCCCTCAGCAGATCACGGCGTGCCTGAGGACTCATGCCTGGATCTTTCTGTTCCTGCCAACCACAGAACAGAGTTCATCTTTCCTCCAAGACAAAGAAAAACATGAAGCAAAGCCCTCCAGCAATTATTTTTTAATGTAAATGCATGTTTATTTCATGCCCTCAAGCCTTTTAGTCCTGGTTGTTTGTGACAAACATTCCACAATAGACTCTTTAAAGTCTGGCATATGTGCCAGTGCTAACGAACATACCGCACAAGACATAAGACAATTAAAATGAAAGACGACAACAACATGCTGCTAATGGTTTTAAATTATTACATTGTAGAATACTTACTGGTACACCATGGAGGAGCTATCCCCACAGCTCTGCACAGACCTGTGCTCCATCAATAAACTAATCTTTACCATGTAATACATTGGTTTTCTGTTACTGTGATGCTTGTGTTATACACTCCAGCATCCTGTAACCGCAGATCACGCACTGACAGAGCCACACACCAATCAGCTCACGTCTCTGCTTTGGTGTGTGATAGACGTTCACGGCCCACATCCTCAGTCAGCATTACCAAGGAGGCACCACGCAGTGATCCTAAGATGAAGCTGCTCCAAGGAACTGCTCCAGCGTGACCTGTGAGTGCTGCAGTGCCCAGAGTGCAGGTGCTCCACCAACACCAAAGAACCCCATTCTGGGGAGCAATCAGCTCAAAACAGCATCTGAGATGTGCAGTGACTTTGCTTGCAGAGGACCCCACAGGCTGCAAGCTGGCTTTCTCCCTGCTGCCTGTGATGCAGTTTTTTGTGCATTCTCAGCTCAACAAGGGTCCCAAATTGATAACTACACCTGGAATGTGGCACATGGGCACCTAAATGACATGTTACTTTTTTTTTGTGGAATACTACCTGCAGACAAACACATGATATCAAAACTGTAGAGAGTTCCCAACGTCTGTCTGTCTGCTTTTTGAGGTTCTGAGGGCAGAAACAAGAAATGGAAAAGAAACACGGAAACATTCAACTAAAGTCTACTGCCAAAATACAAAGGAATATTTTAAGGCATAAGAGACTCAGGATTGAGTTCCCTGACACGCTGTACACAAACAGCCTCGTCATCCACATCATTGACTGTTTCTGGGTAGCTCGCTGCCCTTCATTCAAATGAGTGGCAAAGCTAATGCTTTCAAATAAAGATGTCCGAAAATCAGATTTCAGCAAAGCAGAGCTCCGACTGGATTTAGCAGAAAGCACCTCTGAAAAGCAAGCTTCATTGTTGAAAGATAAATGGAAATGTGCATTCTCTGTTTTAAGAGCTGACTCTCAAGAACTCCTTTTTCTGGTCCTTCCCTTTACGCTATAACTGTGCTATATAAATATTTCAGCAAGACTTTTCAATGCCATTTTAAAAATAAAGACATTACATTCAAGAAGAACCAAACCAAAAAAGAAATATCTCAACACTGTCCCTTTATGTTACTGTCACAGCTGGTAGAAGTCGCATATTTTCCCCATTCACTGAAGTTTCCACTTACATAATGGTAACTATATCAGCCATAAAGACACACCCAACCTTGCAGAAAAGTTCTGATAAAGTAAAAATTGAGAGCTATACGGAAAGATTTGTCACAAATAGGACTTCTTTTAAAATATATCTTCTATCCCTTCTATCCCTCCACCTCACAAAAGTTATTTATTTTTTAACCAAAATGAGAAGACGCAGACGTTTGTTTTCAGGTTAGCACCACAAAGGGAAGGATCTTCATATCCCATGAAAGAAATGAGGCTCTGTGAAGCTTAACTATTCTAAATTATTGAAGCATTGGAGAGATTCTCCAATCAAAGGAGTCGCGAAATACATTTGCAAGGAGTATTAGCTGAGTTCTAATGGAGCACAGATATCACCTCCCCTGCCCTGCTGGAAGCCAAGGGCAGGTGGGCTGGTCTGAGCATGCAGAGGAGGCCTGGGATCCAACACAAAGCAGTGCCACCATCCCCACTGTGTGCTGCACATCCTGGGGAGAGGTGCTGGTGAGCACCCAATGCACTCTGCCAAAGCTCAGCCACCCTACATGGACAGAAGATCCCAGCTGGGAACTCAAGCAACCACTCGACTCATTGGCACGTTCCTTGACAGTAACCACTCACTAGAGTACTCGTGAAAAAGCACCACCACTAATAAATCAATTGATAACACTATTAGCATTTTATAGAACTGGAGCAGACTAAGCAGCAGTTATTCTGGATCTGCTCTTGACCTACTGTTTACCTTATGAGAATGGAAAAGTGACTCAACTCCTCTGCTGGCTGAAATAATACCTCCAAATTCCTGCGGCCCCCAGCAGGAGTTTGGGACTCTCAAAGGAAAAGTGCTCACTTGGTTTTACAGCTTGCGAGGACAGATATTTCTGTACTGTAAAAAACATTCACATGATGGGCACTGCCAGCCCACAAGCCACGTGCTGCATGAAGAAGCTGTACCTACTCTTGTTAGAGCAGAACAGCCCAAATTAATGGTGATCAAAGATCAGAAGGAAAGCATTTCCTTTACTTGATCCTTTCAGAGCACTCTGCGCAGTCAGTGCTGTTCTGCTCTCCTGCAGATCCCTACTTCTGCCTTCCTAAAGAGGCACCGAAAGCATCAGTGCTATGCAGGGCCCCACCAGGGGCTCTGGCAACGGCTGGTGGGCACGTGCTGCTCCCACCATATGACCACTTGTTCCTCTTTGCTCTGCCAGGGAGCTTGCTGTGGGACTGTGCATTTATCTTGGCTTTCTGGAGCAATTTAAAACACCTTGCCTGAGGTTATCTGCCAGGCCAGGATTGAAACATTCCTCTTGAATATCAACCACCGATCTGGCCAGCAGATGTAGCAACCTGGATGCAGTCCTCCATCCTGGACATGCACAGCTCTGACACACAGGAAGACCGAAGGCCTCACTGGGCCTTTTCTAATAAAGCTGTTTTTAGACATAGCATCTCCCTTCCTGATGACCAAGCAAATCTTCACCTAGTGAAAGCACTGCGTGCAGTTTAGGAAGGATCACAGCTCATAGAGACAGTGAGTGGCTCTGCAGAAGAGTCTGCCATTGCCCCCATGCTGCACTGAGACTGCCTCCCCTCTGGGGCTGCTCCTGCTCTCAGCCTGGCTCTGATGCACCTGCTCTGCACTGCAAACCAGAAATCCAGCACTCAGAATAAACATTCATAAACTCTGCAATCTAATTTTATACAGCAACAAAAATGTACAATAAATTTCACAGTTCCATTGATCCTAATGCCATTGGCATCGCCCCAGCGATTGATTTAGTCATTTGATCAGCTGGAGAAAGGGATGGGGAATATAATATTTTAGTGGACTTCATAAATTCAGAGCCTCAGCTTTCAAGTCCAACCAATACTACAATAAACCATACAGACCATAAATGGAACAACTAAAGTTTTGTAATTACAACATGGTTTATTATGTAATAATTTAACACATGGCAGGCACGTTTGATTTATGCAAGATGCAGAACAGTAGGTTGTTCCTGCGCAGAGCTGCAGCAATGCATTTACTAGATAAACATTCAGTGTTGTATCTAAACTTCCCCAAACGATGACTGCATTCTTGGCATTACCGAGGGTCTGTTTTAGAAGCAAAACATACATTTCCCATCTTCCATGCACAGATTTTTGGACCTACAGGGGCGGCGTGGCCAGAGCACTTTGCAGTTTGATCACTTTGTGGGCAGAGGCACTGGGAAGCACAAGGAAGCCTGCTCATTGTGTGGTACAGCAGCCAGATTTGCCCTGTCAACCCTATGGATTTGGAGGAGATGTTCCCTATACATTCAGGTATCCTGCTGCAAGCTTGTGTGCCAGGGGGATATGGGCAGCTCGCTGTGAGCAGGGCACAGGAGGGAAGGGGTTATTATGTCTGGCTGCTGACATCCAGTCCACCTCAAGAAGACGTATTTGCACTGAGAGAAAAGAAAGCTTTATTCTCTCGATAGCAATACATCCATTTTCATAAGTTCATCTCAAACTTCAGGAAAAAAAAAAAACAAGCCCAACAACAGCAAACCAAAGCACCAGCCCTGCAAAATCAATTTCCCTGTTTTGAACAGCCTGCAGCTGTCCCCAGGCACCCCGACAGTCAACAGAAGCCCAAACTCTCACTGCAGCCCGAGGTTTAGATCATCTGAAATTCAGACCCAGCAATTCTGCAGCATTCCCAGGAAGCTGGTTTTGCACAGCATGGGGCTGCTCTTGAGCCCTGCAAAGCAGGGAAGCAACCCAAGGCTCTGCTCTAGTCCACAGACAGCCTTGCACCTGGACAGGACAAATCCTGGTGCACCCGCAGGAGCTCAGCATGAGCTGCCCCTGCTATCAGAGCCCCACCAAAATACCAAACAGCACCACTCCAGCAGTTACTCTATGGAGCATCTGAACAGCCAGACAGTAGCGAGCTGGGAAGATATTCAAGAACGATCCTGATCCCAAGGCTTCAGAAACCCCATAAAACTTGTTTGCTCTGAATTTACAGCAGCTCTTAAACAAAAATCCATGCACTGTCCAATCCTCTATGGAAAATGCACACTAGCAGCTCCCAGAGGAGGAACCCAGCAAGCAACACAAGCCTGCAGTATATGGCAGCCCCCAAATGCCTGCCTGCAGTCTGACTAGCAGGCACTGAGCAGGCAGATGGCTCCCAGGCCTGCAGAAATAGAATCACAGAATCATTAAGTTTGGGAAAGACCAGTAATGTCATCAAAGTCCAACCATCAGCCCACTGCCCAATCCCTCAGTGCCGCATCCCCATGGCTCTGGGACACCTACAGGGATGGTGACCCCCACACTTCCCTGGGCAACTGCACCACTGCCTGACTGCTCCTTCTGATGAGAAATGTTCCCTGATATCCAACCTGAAAGGAGCTGCAGCCTGACCAACACAGGCCGTACTGCCATTAGCTGGTACTTCTGGAGAGGAGCTCTCCCTTTTTTTAATCCTAATTTCTGAGTACCTCATAAAATAAACCAACACACAACTCCTCTTGAGTTTCATCAGAAATGACTTGGATGATCTTCTGTTAAAAGAATGACTTTTATCTTCATTCAAATACATATTGTATTGGCTTAGAAACATCAAAGAGGCAATGTCTTTACATATTCTATTTCTAAGAAAAGAAAAGGAGTTCTCTCTTTATTAACATTGGTAATGTTGAATCTTATAATGAAAAATGCACAAAAGCAATATTTTTGATGAATAGGTAATAGAACGGCACCAAATAAGAGAGCATTAATGTGTTTCTTCCCAAAGACCAACTCAGATAACGCACCGGGTGGTTGAGACGAAGCCATGGCCAAGTGTGGCCAGAGATGCCCTGCATCATCACCTGCCCACTGCTTCTGCAGCACCGCCTGACCACACCAACACCACCAGTTATTGCAGTTACAAACAGAACTAAAGTAGAGGCACTGCAAGCAATGGGTTTGTACCCTTCAGTATTTATAGTTTACCAGCAAGCAGCTTGCAGAAAGTCTGCAACATTTTGGGGTAAAGGTGGGCACATCCCTTCCCTCTGCTGCCCGCAGCACAAATAGAGCCTTTGTGCACTTGGATCCTGAGCACTCCTTTCCCTCTCTGCCACCCTCCCCTGCTGACTTTGGGCCACTCCAATAACACAATTATAAGGGCCATTTTAAGCAGTTTGACTGGAAACCACAAGAAGAAGAAAGAAAACAAACAAAGCAGGCACAGCATTCTGGGATTTCTGTCACATCTGGAAAATACCTTCATATGTATATACGAAAAAAAAGGCAGTTACTTTGTTCTTCAAAACATTTTCATTAGGCTTCAGCATTTGAAAAATCCCAAAGAAATCTGTGAAATTCAGGGATTTCTGCAGCAATCCCTTCACAGTACATTCTTTGCTCGTCTGATTTAATATCAAATGAAACTCTGCACTGGGGAGTGGCACACTTTGCAGGAGTAAAGGTATTCCTTCTGGACCGTTCCTCCTTTTCCTTTGCTTATCTTATTAGAGAAGGAAGAAATGCTTCATAGCAACAAATACCATGAAGGAGGAAGATGTGCTGCCATCAGAGCTTGTACTCTGCTCAAAAAGCAGAGAAGCATCCGTGTACTTTGAGGGGCAAAGGTACAGTACCCTCACTGCATTCACCCCCAGGAATCTTTTGCTGTACCTCGCAAATTACTTTCCACAGAGGAAGATTTAATCTACATCTCCACTCATGACCCTGCTGCTGTCTTCCCATTTGTCAGCTCCTCACCCCGTCATTTCTGCACTGGAAGGACTGCAGCCTACAGCCACCCCACCACGGCTGCTCACACACGACCCATCCCAATTCACTATCCAGACTTCAAATCCTTTACAAAAGCAATGCTACTATGCTCGTCACATTAACTTGCATATTCTTATTACTGCTCTTCTGTGCTATATCTCTGTCTGCTTGTCTGTCTTTAGCGTGCACAGCACTCACAGCAAGGACTTTTTCTTTTCAGTGCTCGGAGCTCGGCTCATACGGGGACCTACTAGAGATAAATAATAAGACAACAATTTAATCTTCACTCAATCACTGTGATCTATGGAACAGCAATGTCTTGTTTGAAGTGCGGTATTATGTTTGGAAATGGCAAACAAGAAGCTAATTATTTTTTGTGTTTGTATCTGTCACTCTTTCCTCTGGATTGAGGCGCCGTCTCAGCCCGCTGGCATTGAGCTTCAGGGAAACAAGAGACCAGCAGGGCTGAGCTGTGCTGGGGGAAAAGGTTCAAACGAAGAGAAACGGTACATGGAGATGTCTGCAACATCTGAGGCAGCAGCTCAGGATGCAGATGTAATAGTAAGTTGCACAGCCAAACGTTGGCTTTTGGGTGATTACTGAGTTCAAAAGATGTCCACAGACGATGAAATTGGAATTAACAAATAGCATACAAACTGCACAGGGATATGTGAGCGAGATGAGAGAAAAACAGTGCTGGGATTAGGAGCACGCAGCTTGCAGGATCTGTAACAGCTATAATTTCTGCATGAGAATAAACACTTCAGAGGTGGGAAGGGGAAAGCAGAGGAAAAGAACCAGCAATGAAAAGAAAGGGGAGCAGCAATTGTTCCCTCTGCTTTAAAAAGCAACTATTAGAAGTTTCTAAAGTTACTTTTGGATCCAAGAGTTGTAACAACTCCCTGTGCTGTCATTAACAACCAAAGATTTTTCCTTAAAAAGGACAAGGAGAGTTTTCTTAACAGTTACTCACAACTCTGCTTTTAAGGCACAATAAAAGTTACTAAAACAGAACTGGCACGAGAGATCTTACAGAGCTGTGAAAAATTAAACCTTATGGGAAATACCCTAAAGAAATATTTCATATATTTGTGTGCACATTTGCTTGTAGGCTCCAAAAGATGACAGCCGAGAGGTGTGTGTGCTGCAGGGAAGGATGTATGAAAGAGAAGCAAAGCCCCTCCTGAGGCTGTTCAACACTGCAGTTTGCTCCACTGCCTTCCTCTCAGTTCCATCCACTTCTGAGCACCACGTCAGCATTAACATACATCTGAAGATACACATTTCCACTAGAGCACACAGGTACAGAAATTATCACCACACCTCACAGTTACATACTGGACAACATCTGTCCCAGGGAGGCGGAGGTAAGCCCTGGAAACACCCATACATGGGGTGGCTGTGGGCACCCCCTCACTGTAGGTTCTGCAGCAGTGCCTATGGGACCTCAGCAAACCAAATCCATTCTGCTAAATCCCTACTCATTTGTCAACAGTTTAAGAATTAAACTCTTAGATATATAATTACGTCCAATACAGATTCAGGTGCTTATTGGCAGATGTCCTCTCCTCCTGTTTCATTCATGCTACAAATGGGCACACCACAGTTCTTAAGAGCATTTCACTCCACAACACCACCTTCGGCTGAGGAATACATAAGTGTGCCTTCCCTCCCCCTGCTTAAAGCAGAGGAGCTGCTGCAGGACTTGCTGTAGTCATGACAAGAGGTCTGGGGCTAGACAAGGGACACAGCCCTGCTCCAAGCCATGGCAGATACACTCAACTAGGCTTTGGAGGGTGTCTTTTCTTCAAGCAACTGTCTCCAGTCTATTCATAATTCAGTTTTCTTCTTATAAACATAGGACAGAAGATGCTCAAGCTCTAAATTCTACCCAACTCAAAGATGCAGCCCTGTTTAATTATCATACAGCCAAAATGAAATAAAACAATTCCTGAGATCCTCCAACCAAAGATAACGTGCTGTAGCCACAAGGGCAACAACATGTTGTGCATTCACAGCTGACAACACCAAAAGCACGGAAACAGAAACAACAACTTAGAACAGCGCAGAATGAGGCAGTCAAAGGATATAGCCACACGGAGAAGAGCAAGAAAGCAGAGGGATGATCTACATCAGTATTGACAGGAATATCCAAGCTGAGTAAATCAAATCCTGTGCTCCTCTCCTGGCTCTCCTTAATACACCAACACCTCACAGATGGTGGAGGAGATGGGAGAGAGATGGGGGGAGCTGGACACAGCCGCCCTCAGCACTGGGGGCCTGCAGGGCCAGTCAGGCAGAACCACAGCATTGCTGCACCAAGAGGCAGAACAGCACGGATGGCGGAGTAGTGTCAGAAATGCATTCATATGGGGGAGAGCAGAGACATAACATGGAGTACAGTGAGACCCACCAGGTCTGAGGGCAGATCCTGGGGGTCTTTGGAGAGCAAACAGCATCAGCAGAGTTCAGCCATTGCTCTGGGGTCACACCCAGTTAGATTCCCATGTGAGCAGCAAGCAGAGAAGTTCTCAAAGAAGGCAGAACTGAGCTTACCTCCATCACCCTGTCCTCCAGCAACAACAACCACCCACCGTATTTGTTAGCACTGCCTTGTATTATCAGGCCTGTCAGAGCCATCTGTCTATCCACAATGACCTGGCAATGAAAATTCAAAGTATACAGCAAGTGGCCAATCTGATTCCCTATGTGTTGCCACATTAATCTAACAGCTGCATCACCTAACACTGTTGTAGAGAGAATCAAGAATACCTTATATGAAATCCTGTGTTTTTGCCAATCCATCTAATTAATAAAAAATAATATGTGAATGCCAGAAAACGCAAAAACACTGTCTTAAGTAAGACTGCTTACAGTTCAGCTAAAGCTCTTGCACTAAACAGCACAGAGATGGGCTGAGGTCAGGGGTGACAAGGGGTGATCCTTGGGCAAACAAAAGGCTCTTCCAAGACAGTTCCATTAACTCAGTTTAACCTGGAAAGGTTTACCCTGCATCCCAGCTGCCATCCTGCTACACACGTTCAGAGGATGCTGAATTGGGACAGATGCAGCAAACTATACTGAATAAGTCTGAAAATATCTCAGGACCTCAAATTGACCAGTCCAACATGTCGAGAAGTGTTTCAGTACTTTAAAGAACTGGTTTAGCCTGCAACCATCACTCTTCTGTGGTGTCCCCAGAGAAAAAGGCTTTTCACCTGATCTGCAAGCAGAAAGAAAATGAGATGGCTGCAGAAATGAAGGGGCTCACAGCTCACACACAGGGAAGTCTCTCCTCTGAAAAGTCCAACCTGGTCAGCATGGAGCAGGAACTTCCCCTGCCTCCTCTGCTCCTTCTGTGTCCACGGCTCAGAATCTCCAGCCTGACCATCACTGCAGAACACGGAGACTAACAGGCCCGGCTCTGCATGCCCTTGACCAAATACTAGTAATAATAATTTGAGACATCTTATTTATTTGGATTTCAAAGTGCTAACAGTATTACTTTTAATGAACAGAAAGAAAGAATGTTGCATTATCCTCCCTTACAAGAACTGCACAAGGCCATCCTTTACATCCTCTTCCCGAGGACTTTCCAGTCTCGTGCAGATGCTGAGCTTTTTTCCCTCCCATTGGAGGTTCTCTTTCCTGCCCCCACCACAGGGCTGAAGCACAACTCACTTCTACATTCCTGGGAGAACCGCCATTATTTCTACTTCTGCAATTTGGCATGTACAGGGAAAACTAGCCATCATATTAACTTATGGCACTTTCATAACTACTTGCCACAGCCAGCAAAAGATTACCTGAAGGTAATTATTTCTGGATACACACACCAAAAAATGGCTTGCTTTTGCTCCAGTAATTTTTCAGCTTGCCTTCTCTGCAGAGGGGAGCAGGAGCACTGTCTTGGTATGCAAACACAGAGCCCAGACTTGCCTGTATTTATGCACATCCCACTTCTCAGATGTGCAGGGTGCAAACATGCATAATACATATGGGTCAAGTTTGATTGCTTAGGAAGGAGGCAATAATACTGGACTAATTATTTTCCTGACCTGATGGGTAATATTTTATTTAACTCCACACTAGGGAAGCTAAACTAGCTGGCGGGAAAGAGAAATGTATTCTCAAAGGGATAATGCAAGTTTATGCAGCACCTTTGATTTTGCATACACACGATGATTGAGATAATTTCAAAATATTATTTATTCATTATGTTTTTATTTGGGCTCAGAATGCAAAGGTTCCGTTTTCCTATTCCCCTCCCCATGCCTAATATTTGTTACAGTTGCATTTTTCAAACCATTTACTGTCTGGAGGGTAAGTAGAGTGACACTGCTCATAATGTGCAAATAAATGTGAAATAAGCTAGTCAGCTCAAGTGGAATGAATTACTGTCACTGGTAAAATAAGGCAAGGGGGAACGGCTGCCTTGGGAGCTAAAAAAGACTCCAGCAGGTACTGCTATTGAGCGACTGGAATAACACTTACTATGATTTATCAAAGACCACTTGAAAGCACTTCTGAGGCATTAAATAGGCATGAAAAGAGGCTTTAGTGGCAACGGGACTATGCCAGAACTGAGTGATTAGGAAACTCAAAAGCTTGACCCTAACATGCAGCCTACGAACAAGTGACGCCAAAAATCTTCAAAGCCTCGCGCAGCAGAGAGCAGAATACAGTCAATTTTGGAGAGAAGAGATGGCCACAAAGCCAGTGGGCGCCCATTACAAAAAGCTGACAGCACAGCTATGGAGAAAGGAGAAAAACCCAGCCCACGATTACCAGCACAGCCACACAGCACACAACCAGAGAACAGCTTACTATAGGAACAATCATGCAAATGAAAAAAATACTGAAAACTTTTTCAGTTGCAGAGTCACAGTGGTTTTAAAAAGGCAATTGGCCGCAAATGCAGTTAATTACAGCAATTCCCCTGCGGCAGTGGCACCACGCAGCCTCAGCCAGACCCAGTGCACAGCTCACCCCGTGCTCCCAGGTCTCCTTTGGCCAACTACTGCTCAGCCTGCTGCCCAGAACAAAGCATACACAGTATACTCGAGTAGCTCCATTTTTCATAACAAGAAACAAGGCAGCCCCTGAGCAACTCACTGAAATGAACACTTGAAGAAGGAAGAAGCTCCATGCGGCAGAGCTCCCAGCTCCACCTGCACAGGTAGCCAGGGACTGCTGTGGGTGGGGAAGCTGAAATGGAGAGCTGGGAAGTGGTTGGGGAGTACAGACATTCTTCCTTTTACACTGCCTAATAAACTACACGTTGCCAGCCAACTTTATGATTTTGTGCAAAAAATAGACATCTCTCCCTACTTCTCAGCAAAGATTTAATAGCAGTGAGCTGTAAAGTGGTCTCACATTACTAAGACTTCATTATTTTCACAAAATATACTACTGTCATTTACTTGAACATCATGAAGTATTATCATAAAACAAGTCTCTTAAAGTCATTAGCATGAATTAATGAAGTTCTGCTGTCTATCTAAATACAATTGTTGCTGTTCTAGGTCTTTTAAATAACTAAAAGCCCTCATTGTGCCTGAGACCAAATAATGCCTGAAAAATACATCAAACAAATGCTGATATTGTGAAGCACAAGGCCCACAGCATTTCCCTTATGTTCCCAGGAAGTTCTATAGGAGAGAAGCAGCAGCTCTAATGTCATTATTATGACACTGAAGATACACTGCAGTTGTTTCTATATGTAGCCCTAATGGAGCAGAATCAAAATAACCACCAGGGACCCCTCTCCCAATGGCTGGACCTCTTGCCATTAACTCAGCAGGCTCTGTGTGCTGGGGGTCCCGCAGAGAGGAGCCCCCACCCCCACCTCCTGGTGCTGTGAGGGGTTTTTCTAGAGAGGATTTATTGCAGAGAAGCATCTCCATGGCCATGAACTTCCCAGAACCATACAAGAAAGGAAACACCCTTCTTGGAGGTGTTCAAGGTGAGGCCAGATGGGGGCCTTGGGCAACCCAATCTGGTGGGGGGCAACCCTGCCCATGGCAGGGGGTTGGAACTAGATGGCCTTCAAGGTCCTTACAGACAAAGCCATGTAGACAAAGATTCTACAATCCTTCTTTCCTGCTTTTCCTGGCATCTGCTTTCCAAATACACAGCAGCTCAAAGGCCACACAAGCACTGCTGGACACCATAGCTGCTTTAAACCGCCATATGTTTGCCCAGCAGAAATAATGCAAAATGCCATATTTCCCCAATGACAATGGTGCTTTTCCAAAGGTAATTACATTGCTCCTTGGGAGGCTAACTAAACTAGGTAAATTAGTTGTGTCTGTCGCTGCTAGGGACAGGTTGGAAGAGCTCCACAACATGTGCAGCTTTAGTTACAACATCTCTGGAAAAGTCCTCAGGGATTGAGAACAATGAAACTGTAATTTAGCCAGTCAGTCAAAAAAAGAGATTCATAGAGACTCTTCTGTGTGCTCGGCTCGCTGTATATTTTATGAGGGGTGCACTTGCTGCCTTCCCTCTCATTCCCCACGCATCAAGCTCACAAAGAGAACAATGCAAGTACAAAGAAAGGGAGGGACTTTATCTTTGTGGCATCACTCGAATCTTGTAATAAATATAAACCTCTGTGTAATTATTTATTTTCAAAGATCCTCATTTTCTGAACACTGAAAACACCGCTATCTGTTCTATCATGTAAAGGAAGGCTTGACAAATCACAGTAAATGAAGGATATAGACTCTGAAGTCTCTTTGGTTTCTTTCCCATGATTTCATAGGTAACTTCTGTAACACAAGGCATCGTCTACATGCACTCGTTTTTATATGCTATGGCCAGTACTTCTGCTCTTCCTTCATATTTCAAAAGACAAAGCTCCCACGAATATGCACAGATCTTATAGGACTTGCTAAGTAAGGATTAGCCAAGAGCCTCGCACATGGACACCTCCACCCACAGACCCCCGTATACATTTACATGAATATTGGCTTAGCTGAGAAGTAATAGCAATTAGAATGAATCTGAAGAGAGACAAACTTAAAGTGGTTCCCTGCAAACCCTGTAATTAGATCACCAACAGCTGTTTAGCCTCGTTGACCTTTATCCGAAATAATAATGATTTCAACTGAAAAGGCTTCAGTCCCAGAAGAAATATGACAAAAAGCAAATCATCATGGACCTACATCAGGGAATTAAGCATTATTTGACCATTATTCTGAGTCCTCTCCCGACAAGGCTAAGAGTTATAAAAATAAAATATCATTAGAAAAATTTGGTCAGAAGAAAAGATACAGCATGGGATTGAATGGGGGACTGCTCCTGAATAGAGTTTGTGCTCTTAATCACTGCACTGTCATGCATTTGAAGCACGTTCTGCCATATATGGCAAAACTAGCACGATACAAATTCAGCAATAGAAAAATATGGTTCAAGCAGAAGTCAATACCA